>NW_004443974.1:14626187-14658925 GCF_000243295.1 Trichechus manatus latirostris | reverse complement strand
CAGCACAACTGGAAGAGTGTAGTCGATGTCACTGAACTGTGCATGTAGAAAGTTTTGAAATGGTGTATCTTTGGCTGTGTATACTTTCACCAAAAAAAAAAAAAGGTCGAGAAGGGAGAGGGTTGACATGTTGTGGGGTTGTTAACCAACATCATAAAACAATATGTGTACTACTGTTCCATGAGCAACTATTTGTTCTGTAAGCCTTCACCTGAAGTACAATAAAAAAAAAGAAGAAGTTAAAATTAGAACATTTCCATGGGCCCCTAAAAGATCTCGCAGGCCCCCAGCCACCTGCTGCATCTGCTGGAGGAGGCCCCGATGCTGGCCACACCTCTCACAGCCTGGCCCTGCTTCTCGCCTGCTCCCCCAGGCTGGCCAGGGGGTCCTTAGCACACTCAAAAGCATGCACCCTGCTCCCCTGCTCATCCACCCAGAAAATAGGGTCCTCTGGAGTAAGGGAATAAGAAGCAGGGACTTAAATGAAAGGATAGAAAGAGAGAGGGGTGAACATTTAGAGAGCACAGACATCTTAGCTCAGGGCAGTTTTTTTAAGTAATCGAAAGAGCACTAACTCAGGGAGCAGGTGCCTGTGGCAGAGCCCTGGTCACCAGCCATGGGCTAATTACCCCCTCACCAAACCGCTGTCAGCCCAGCCCAGGCCATAGCACAGGAGGTAGGGGCTGGGGGAAGTGTGCTTAAGTATATTGATTATTCATTCCATGCAAACCCTGAGCTAAGCATATTATCTTATTAAATCTCTCAAGAACCCTATGAGCAAGGCTCTATTATTATCCCCATTTCACAGAAGGGGAAAGTGAGGCTCAGAGAAGTAAATAACTTGGCCAAATTAGCAGCAGGACCCAGACACTGACCTAGGACTCTTCATTGCCAAAAGCCAGGCCCAGAAGATGCTGTAAAAGTGCTTTGCAAGCTTATTAAGAAAACGTTCTGCATCCTACTTTGGTGAGTGGCGTCTGGGATCTTAAAAGCTTGCAAGGGGCCATCTAAGATGCATCAATTGGTCCCAACCACCTGGAGTAAAGGAGAATGAAGAACACCAAAGACACAAGGAAAGTATTAGCCCATGAGACAGAAAGGCCACATAAACCAGAGGCTTCATCAGCCTGAAATCAGAAGAACTAGATGGTGTCCAGCTACCACCAATGACCACCCTGACAGGGAACACAACAGAGAGTCCTGGATGGAGCAGGAGAAACGTAGGGTGCAGAACTCAAATTCTAGTAAAAGACCAAACTTAATGGTCTGACTGAGACTGGAGGAACCCCGGAAAGCATGGCCCCTGGATTCTCTATCAGCCCAGAACTAAAACCATTCCCAAGGCCAACTCTTCAGACAAAGATTAGACTGGACTATGGGACATAAAATGATACTCGTGAAGAGTGTGCTTCTTAGTTCAAGTAGATACAGCTCCTGTCCGGAGGTGAGATGGGAAGGCAGAGAGGGTTAGGAGCTGGTTGAATGGACACAGGGAATCAGGGGTGGAAAGGAGGAGTGTGCTGTCACAGTATGGGGAGAGCAATTACGGTCACATAACAATGTATGTATAAATTTTTGTATGGGAGACTAACTTGAAATGTAAACTTCTTTAAACTACAACAATAAAAAAAATTTAAAAAGTGCTCTGCAGGCTGGCCCACAAACACAGGCACTCAGTGTCAGTGCAGGAGGAGGCTGCCCTCCTTCCTGGGCCCAAAATGCCTCCAGGAAGCCAGTTCCCAGCTCAACAGCAGAAAGTAGGCACAGCTCCCGCTCGTTCCCTGTCCCGGAAGGCTCTGCTAGCCTGGCCAGGAAGGCTGGACCACAGCTGCCACCCAGATGGGCAGGAAATTCAATTTCCCACTGCCATTGCCAGGCTGGCTCGCCCCAGCCCCACAGGTGCTGGGCCATTCTCCAGCCCTTCCCTGACCTAAGGCCAGAGGCTGCCAGTGGCCCAGTGGCCCAGAAGCTCTGCTTTGGGGTGCCAGGCACCTCCTTCCTCTGACATGGGGAAATGACCCCAAGGCCAAGGGCAGAGGTGAAAGAACAGGACCAGGCAGGCATGTCAGTCTGGGACCCAAAGACACCAGATTTGCTGAGAAGAAGTCAGACGGGGAGCAAGAAGGGATGCCTGCTCATAGCAATGTCAAGTGCGAGCCCACCGCCCCCAGAGCACCCTCACCTCACTGCTCATCCAGAACCTGCTGGCTAATAACAGTGACAGCAGCATTTATCAGACCACTGTGGCCCAGGCATTTCTTATCTCTCACTCACACAGCATCTCTAAGACCATTTTACAGATGAGGAGCCTGAGGCTCCGAGAGGGGAAGTGACCTCCTCTCAAGCTCACCCGGCTGGTGGGCAGCAGGAGCAAGTCCAGCTCCATCCTTAGAAGCCACAGTGTGCAGAGATTAATGGCACAGACTCTGGGGTTCAGATTCCAGCTCTGCCACTTGACAGCTGTGTGACTTTGGGCAAGTCACTTAACCTCTCTGTGCCTCATTTTCCCTATCTATTAAGAGGATAAATGATAGCATGGATCTCAAAGCGTTGTTTTGGGAGGATTAAATAAGTTAGTACATGAAACATTCTTAGAGCTGGAACATGGTAAATAGCTAATATTTTTATTATTGTTAGTATCAGGCTCCCAAGCTCACAGCTTCCCACATCCAGCCTGCCCCACCCAAGAGTCCAGCCACATAGCCGCTCTCTATAGGGAAAGTCTGAGCACATCCCTCCATAAAACCTCCCAACACCATTCGAAGGACAAAGCCCAAACTCCTACGCCCAGTTCTTGAGGCCCAGAATGATCCATAGCAGCCAGGGCCTCACCTCTCCCCCGCCCCTCTGTATCTCACTCCCTGCCTCACTTCCTGTGCCATTGGGAGATTTGCACATGTTGTTCTCTTTGCCTGGAATACTGTTTCCCAGCTCTTCACCTGGCTGATTCCTCTGGCCTCAGCTTAGACATCACCTCCTCCAAGAAGCCTTTCCAGTTCCCGCTGTGGGGTTAGCCCCCTTCTCTGGGTCCCTACAGACCCCGAGAATGCCGCTTCCACACGCTCGGCACACTGGGTTCTAGTTGCCTGTTTTCTCTTCTGTCTTCAACTCCATGAGCAACAGGCAAGCAGAAGCGTGACTCGCCTGTCGTTTACACGCAATACAGGGCCTGGCACACGGGCACCTAGTGGCCACGTACTGGAAAAGTAAGTGATGGAATGGATGAAGGAATGAAGGCGAAGGACCCCCAAGCCTGGGAGGACCTCAACCCTTAGATGGCACTGTTTCTGCCAGGAGCCAGACCCTTCTAACTGGGCGGACTCAAAGCCCCAGCCAAGTGCTTGGGAGACAGGCCTGGGCCCTGTTCTTCTTGCGGAGCCCTTTGACCACACCCCAACCCCGGCCCTGCCTGGCCACCCCGCCCGGATGAGCACATTCTCAATTCTCTGCGCTTCCCCAACTTCCAGCACCTGTCTC
The DNA here is from genome assembly GCF_000243295.1 of Trichechus manatus latirostris. Taxonomy (NCBI): domain Eukaryota; kingdom Metazoa; phylum Chordata; class Mammalia; order Sirenia; family Trichechidae; genus Trichechus; species Trichechus manatus. Next base: position 14,655,448 of record NW_004443974.1, on the reverse strand, counting down.
TCCTGCCGTGGCTACAGCGAACCCTCAGAGCCCAATCCGCCCCAGCTCAGCATGCCAAGGAGCTGTGCCCACGGCTTCCGAGCAATCCCCAGTGCCTGGAATCCAGGCCTGGCACTTAGACATCACAGAAATCACAGATAAGGCCATGTACTGGCCACAGAAAAATCCAAGCTCCCCATCCGCAAAAAGGGGACAATAAATCCCTTCATTTATTAAGTCCTCACTGTGGGCCAGACCCTGTGCTTAGCATTATACGCCCTGCTCATTTAACCCTCACAGCAACCCAGTGAGGGAGGGCATACGGTCAGCCCCATTTTACTGATGGGGAAACTGAGGTTCAATTACTTGACCAAAGCAGGTAGATGGTAAGTGATGGAGCCAAGACTAAAACTCTTGTTTCAGGAGGTCAATGCCCAAGCTTGAACCAAACTGTCTCTGTGGTAGGCAGCTTCTAAGGTGAACCCAAAGATTCCCACCTCCTGGTATTCACACCCTTCAGTAGTCCCTCCCTTGTACCAGGGTTGGTCTGTGTTACCAACAGAATAAGGGAAAAGTGGTGGTATGTCACTTCCAAGACTGTTGTTGGTTGTAAAAGACTGTGGCTTCCATCTTGGGTTCTCTCTCTTTCTCTCTCGTCGCTTGCTCTATGGGAAGCCATGTTGTGAGCAGCCTTATGGAGAGGCCCACATGGCAAGGAACTGAAGCGTCCTGCCCACAACCATGTGAGTCAGCTTGGCGTGGATCCTCCAGCCCAAGTCAAGCCTTCAGATGACTGCAGCCCCTACCAACCTATTGATGGCGATCTCGTGAGAGACCCTGAGCCGGAGCCATCCAGCGAAGCCATGCCCTGATTCCTAGCCCTCAGAAACCATGAGATAATAAATATGTGCTGTTTAAGCCACAGAGTTTTGGGGCAATTTGTTACACAGCAAGAGATAACTCATACACTGTTGCCTTTCTAATTATCCCTTGTACCCACATGCTCTGGATTCACATGATGCAATTCCATGTTGGCAGTCTACTCTGGGGAATTCTCTTTTTCCTTCTCAGAGGCTGGGCCCAGGGCTGGAGGGGGTGCAAAAATGGAGAAGGTAGGGACAAGGTATATACTCACGTCCAACCTCCAGCCGGATTTCCGCAGAGGCATCACCCAGCTCATTGATGGCTCGACAGGTGTAGACGCCAGCATCCCTCTCCTGAGCTGCCGGGATTCGCAGGGTCCCAGAGCTGAAGCCCTCCGGGGCCAGAATCATTTCAAGACCTCCTGGAACAAAGATAAGAAAGCATTGGGACAAGTGGGAGGGCACCACAGGAGGCCAAGGTGTTAGGCTGCTCAAGCCCTGCTGACTCTGGGGGCTCCTATGACTCCATGAGAAAAGGACCCTGTATAGCTGTGTCGAGACTGGGCTGGCAGCGAGGGTGGGGGGCTGCTGGAACCGGCCAGCCCTTCCAGACACCCCATTCCCATTGCTCCCGAATGACCTTTCTGAGAAGCTGATTTTCCAGAGCCCCAGTGGATAATTCCTCAGGCCCCCCTCCCCACCCAGCCTACCTCGATACCAGATGACCCGGGGCGGAGGGACCCCGGATGCCTTACACACCAGCACGGCCTCCTTCCCGACCTCAGCAAGCACCACGGCATTGACGGCAGAGATTGAAGGTGGGTCTGTGGGGGGGAGGGGGATATGGTGAATTTGGGATCAGGCCTGAGGGGACAGAGGCAAAGCTCCAGGGCCCTGCCTCTTCCCCACCCCCACCCATCAGGGACAGTCACCCCAGAAAGATCTGCCTATAGCCAGTTTTTTAGAAGCTTCCTACCCACTTTCGACCTTAAATTAAAGTCAATCACTCCCTTGACCAAAACCTCCCAAAACCCCCTACTGCTCCTCATTTAACCTGGAATAAAAGCCAAAATCCTATAAGGTCCCACTCCATCCCCCTCTCTCTCCCCTTCTCTCCCACCCCACCTCCACTCACTCCATCCCAGCATCCTTGAAGCCCCTTGAGAACACCAGGTCCGTTCCCACCTCAGGACCTGTGCCCTGCCAGTCCCTCTGCCTGGAATGCTGTTCCTGTCCACAGCTCTGGCCAGGGTCACCTCCTCCGAGCCACTTCCCTCTCACCCTCACCCTCCCATCACTCCAGCACATCACCCCACTCTATTTTCTTCAAAGGACCTTCACCATCAGAAAGTATCTTACTGAGTTATCTATTTGCATGTTTGTTTTCTGCCTCCCTGTTAAACATAAGCTCCACCTGGAAAAAGGCCATGTGTTCACTGCTGTACCTCAGAGCCTGGCACAGAGAAGATGCTCAATAAAGATTTGGGGGAGGGCAGGAGGGCAGGAGGGACAGAGGGAGGGAAAGAGGAGGGGCCCTCTCCTGCTATGCTCATGGTCCTAGTACCTGTATAGTACAGAGTGACCGTCTTCTTGTCTGTGCCAACCTCATTAGCAGCCTGGCAGCTGTAATTCCCAGCATCCTCTGGGGCTACTCCCTGAATGATCAGCGTTCCCTGGGCATCCACAAGGACTCTGGAGTCAGGCCATAAAAACAACATGTCCCATAGCAGGGGCTGGTTAGGGCAGGCTGGTTAGGTCAAGGGGTTGCTCTATGGCCACCACGAATAACAAATTAATTCACAGCATCCTTAGCGACCACATTCTCCACTGACTGCCAGTCTGCTCTGTACCCAGCTGTGTGCTGGGCACTTTACGTGCATTGTCTCATTTAATTCACGAGGCTCAGAGAGGTGACAGGACTTGCTCGAGGTCACCAGCTTGCATGGTCAACCATGCACATCTGTCAGACTCCAGAGCCTGTGCTCCTGACCGCTGTGCCCAAACTGCTGCCCCTTGATGTTCCTGAGGCTCAAATGATCCCAGGGGGAAGGCAGGGCAAATGTAACCCCCCCGCACCCCACCCCCACTCCCCGCCTCCATGTACGGGCAAGAAGACCAAGGCCCACAGAGGCCACACGGCACAAGTGCTCTGGGATCCTTATCCACCTGCTCCCAGTCCTGGAGCCCTGCGTCCTGGGCCCCTCACCTGCTGTCCTGTTGCAAGGTGCGGCCTTCTCGACTCCAGGAGATGTGGGGTGCAGGGTACCCAGAAGCTGAGCAGCTGACCCTCACCTCTGCACCCTGGGAGAAGTGCTGGGACCTGGTGTGGATGCTGACCTGCGGGGCCTCTGGAGCCCAAAGAGGGGGCAGGCAAGGAAGAGCCTGTCAGAGCAGCCATGCCATCCCAGTCACCAGGGCTCAGCCCCCTCCCCGTTCCCTGTAGTCATAGATGCGTGAGAGAAAAGAAGCAAAGGCCCAAAGGGCCTGAACCCCTGGGAGTGGCTTCCCTGGGAATGGGTGGACCAGGCGGCCACCCAGAGGAACCCCTGAGTCACATGGAGAGTGGATTTCCCAGCATCCCCCAGTCTGGAAGCCACAGGCTCCCTGAAGTCCTGCTTGGAGAGACTTAAGGAGATGTCAGGCAGCTGCCAGGGCTGGGATGGCTCTGGTCCCCAGGGACCTTTTTGGTGAACCACAAAGGCTGTCCCAGAACTGGCCCCAAACTTATGCTCTATCTTGGCTCTCTGAAGCTCACAGTACAACAGACTTGTCAGGCTCCAACAGACTTCTTGGCCATCTCATCTAGAAATAGCAAGCACAGCCCTCCCACACCCATGGCACACACAGCTAATAGATCTCCTTCCTGGCTATGGCCTCAATCTTCTCAACACATCCAAGATAGCCACTGCCAAGCAAAAGTAGCTTGCATGGGAGAGAAAGCTTGTTCCAACACCCTTATTTTTACACTAGGGGAAACAGTGCCCTAAGATGGAGGATCTGCCTAAATCCTGGGTAGAGCTGAGGCCACAACCTAAGTCTCATAACTCCCAGACCAGTGCTCTTTCCACTGCCTCCTCCACCCCCATCTGGTTGCTGCTGTCCAACCCTGCCAAGCACATCTGACCTCTGGGCTTTCACAAGTTTCCAGTATCCCGATACCTGCCCTACACCTTGAGAAGAGGGACGAGGAGAGCGACAATAGAGGTACTCAATAGCAGGAGAAAAGGACAGGACAAGATGAAATTGGTCTGGCCTATAGCAGTAGAAACTCAAGTTAGATATTAGGATGAACTTCCCAACAGTGAGGACCACTAGGCTTTGCACAGGTAGTCACAAGAGGTTACAGGATCCTCTTTCCCTAAAGATGCAGAAAACACAGGAAGGGCTGACGTTCCCTGTCAGAGATGATGTGTGAGGCAGAGGGATAGACTGATGCCTCCCGAGGTAAATGCTAGGTAGTGTACTGAATTGTAGAGACAGAAGTGGCAAGAAGAGACTCACCTCGCACCAGGAGCCAGACGGACGCCCTTGTGACCCCATTGGCATTGCTGGCCACACACTGGTACCGCCCGCCGTCACTAGGGATGACGCCGCTGACCTCCAGGGACAGGTTGGCCAGCTGAGTGACTCGGCCCACGGAGGCCGGCAGGACTCGCCAGTCCCGAATCCAAGTCAGGTTGTAGGGGGCCTCACCCAGGACCTGGCAGGACAGGATGGCATTCTCCCCTGGGGACACGGTCACGTTGGGGTCAGGGACCAGCTGCGGTGGGGGATCTGCAGGGATATGAGCACAGGAGTATCTGAGGCACCGACAAGAGGGGAATGGCCATCTTGCAGGCCCTGCCCAGCTCCAGCCCCAACCCCAAGGCTCTGGTCAGCCTGCACCATACACCACATCCCTGAGGACACATTGGCCAGCAGTGTGGTTAGCCAGCATCTGCTCTCCATCCCCAGGAGCAGCGCCACCCGAGGGAGGGCTCCTTCCACCCCTGCTGCCACACCCTCCCAGAGCTGCATGGCATATGCGTGCCTTCCACACTAAAGCCAGCAGCAATATTTAACAAGCACTCCACCACTCTTCACACCCCCTGAGCCGATAATTCTACCCTGGGGAATAAAGCCTCGGAAATAACCAGCAAGGGTGGAAGCGTACTGTGTACAAAGCTATTCTCTGTGCAAACAGCAGGGCTATTTATAACAGCCAAAATTCAGAAATACTATCACTGCCCCAAATGAGGGGAGAGCTAAGCAAACCGCTATCTTGATAGGAAAAAGCCATAAGAGAGACTATCCAACACAGGGACAGAGGCCTCAAAACCAGCAGGACCAAAACAGCTTTTCAGAAGTAAATCGCCAGGCCTTTCTTCCTAGTCTGTCTTCTTCTGGAAGCCCTGCTGAAACCTGTTTGGCATCACGACACACAGGTCTCCCCTGAGGAGCGGGTGGTGGCTGAGCATGAGGTGCGCTGGCCAGGAATTAAACCCGGGTCTCTCTCTCGCATGGAAGTCGAGAATCTTACCACTGAAGCAACAATGACGCTGGCAAGATTTTAACAGTTGTTAAATCTAAGCAATGGGCATATACATTCCTTTAGGCTATTCTCTCTACGTCTCCATACTCATAATTTATAAAAAGCAAAATTTTATTAATTCATGCCATAAAAGTAAATTTGATGACGTGCTGTATTGTTGGGTGATAAAAAGCAGGTTGTAAGCCAGTCTAATATTATCCCATGTTTGTTAAAATGCACACGCAGGAAAAGGTCTGGAAGGAACTAAGTGGAAATGCCCTCAAGGTTCTCTTTAGAGTGGAAGGGTTACAAGTGATTTTGATCTTCTTTTTGCTTGTTTATATTTTCCAACTTTTCTACAAGGAACGTGTGTCTTTTTTTCTTTTAAGATTAAAGAATGTGGAGTGGCTAATCTTTCCGTGTTCATTAGGTTCCTTTTCTTTTCAAGACAGCTGAAGTTCATAATATAAAACCAATTTCATTTTGAGATGGTCTGTGGCATTTCCAACCTTCTCTGACTCGATACTGCCATGCTGGGTGGGGAACTGGAGGTGACAAGGGACGAGGGATGTGAGACAGCGAGATCCCCAAAAGTACCTGGGATCAGCCACGCCCCAAAGGCCAGACTAAGAAGTCAAGGGATTAAGGCTGGGCAGGGCAGGCACGACCTGAGCCAGGGTTCTCAGTCTTCCTCCAGCTGAGACCCACAGGCCATTCCCAGGGGAGACACCCCAAAAGAGGGCCTGCAGGCAGGTGGCAGCACAAGCGGCCAGAATCTGGATGGTGAACAGTCCCCAGCAGCTGGCTGGCTGGCACGCTACCGCATGGATGGGGACATCCCAGGAGGAAATCCTAGAGGGAAGAATCTAGCCAGGGGGTGGGAGGGAGGATTTGGAGGGGCCCAAAAAGACAGACCTGTGACGACAATCTGGGCCTTTGCTCGTCCAGTCCCAGCCCTGCTGACCGCCGTACACTCGTATGTCCCCTCCTCGGCCTTGGAGGCCCGCGGGATCTCCCAACTGCTGTTTCCTGACTCCCTGTGAACACAGAACAGCAGGAGACACACAGTCACACTAACCCCGGTCAGGGCACCCCCCCCCCAAGTCTCATGTGCCCCTCAGGGGCCTTGGTCCCTTGAATCCTGCCCAGAGGGGAGACCCCAAATCCTCTGTGAGGCTTGATAAGAAGAGGCAGCAACCAAGACCTTGCAAATTCCATGATCTGCTGTGTGACTCTGGGCAAGTCCCGTCCCCGATCTGAGCTGTGGACTTCCATCCAAAGGGGAAGGTCTGGGAGGGTCCTTCTCGCCCTGACCCCCATAGAGCCTGACAGCACTCAGGCCCTGTGTGGGTTACGTTTTCAGGAGGCTGAGGAAGGCCCATGGCTCTTTCATGGGGTAATGGGTCTTGGGCCCACTCTCCCTCCCTGCCCAAGAGGACAATATGACTGAGACTAAGGTCCCTTTCCTGTCACCCACTCCCCTCAGATCCCTCCAAGGCACCAGGGTCCCAGCAGCCTTGTGGTGGGGACACAGGGTTGGCCACCGCCCACTCACCGGAAGTGCCTCTCCTCGCCCAGCTTGGTTCCGTCTCGCCACAGCTGCAGCCTGAAGGGGAGGGTGCTGTGCACAGAGCAGGAGACCAGCAGGGGCTGCTGCAGGTAGCCGTGGATCGTGGGGGGCATGCTGACCAGTGGGGAGCCTGCAAGCAAGGACCAGGACTCAGGGTTCCTCCCTCCTGCCCACAGCCTGCCTTCCCCACACCCAGGTACATAGAGACCCCTAGGGAGGAACCAGGGGCCAGAAGGCCAGGACTCAAGCCCTGGCTCCACCATCTGGTGGCCACCGTGAACAGATTGTTTCACCTCACTAAGCCTCAGTTTCTACCTCTGTGAAATGGGAGTAATCACAGTACTGACCTCGTTCTGTTGCTGTGGGAGTTGGTGGAAAATGGTGCATGAAAGGACTTGGCACAATGCACGATGCATCAAAAGTGTTATCAATTGAAGCTAATGGTACTTTCTGGTTTGTGAGACTATTTAACTTGAGATTGCCTGGTTAGACAAGTCCCTTCCCGACTGTGGGTCACCATTTGCTCCATTGTATTTGACAGAGAATTTGCAGCCATTCTGAAAGCTGCTGAAATGCTATGCAGGCTGGGATCAGGCTCCGAAGCGACATGGGTGGGGTTGTGCAACTGCTCTGCCGAGGGTCCACTTTATCCAAAGATGTTGGAGGGTAGCCTTTTTAGTTAAAAACAACCATTGCCAAAATATGGCTGTGAATGCAAAATTCACACGCATTTTTAAGATAAAATGAGACTTCGGCGAAATCTCACAGTTACAATCAGCCCCTTGGGGCCCCCACCAGACACCACTACCCCCCCCCCCTTGACCCTTGGTCTTGGGATGACACACTCCCTTTCCTTGGCTGTTGGAACTACTTCAATGGAAAAGTCTGAGAAACTCCACCATGGGGTCAACTGCAGCCCAAGAGAGTCTCACTGGGTGGTGACCCCCTGGGCCTGCAGTCAACCTCTTATGTTGTCCTCTCCCTTCTCCCCAGCAGAGATGCTCTAAGGGTGAGACAATGCACTAGATCTCCTCAGAGCACAGAGCTGGGGGCCGGGAGGGAGGCGGTGACATCATGCTATAGGCTCCCTGCCACATCCCAGGGGAGAGGGGTGTCGAACCATCCAGCCACGTCCTCAGCTGTGTGCAAAGCAGCCCCCACTGACCCCTACACACTGGCAGCCTCAGCACAGCTAGCACTGGCTCCCCACATCCATGAGCCAAAAGCGTTCAGGGATCCCTACCCCAGGCCCAGAGCTCACAGCCCCCATATCTCCAAACTCACAGCCTCCTGCTCTAAGCCAAGCTTCCAGCCTCCCAGACCTGGAAGATCCGAGAGAGAGCAAAAGCCCAAACCACATCCCTCCTCTTTAATCTAGAGCTGAGATGGAGACCAAAAAGCCAGAGCTGAGCTCCAAACTCTTGGATCTGTCTGAAAGAACAGGGGAGAGAAAACAGAGGCTGTTATTCCCCCTTTGAAATTCCTTCCTGAAAGCTGTAAAGACCAAGGGAGGAACCTCAGCAGGGGGCTGGAGGCCAGGAGGCTGAGAAGAAGGGATCCCATCTCCCTCACCCAGCCCTGCCCTGCCCTACTCAGGTCCTGAAAGCCCCCTGCCCCACTATGGGCACCCTGGCCAGCCTCCAGAGCTGCCCAGGAGAAGAGGGGCATCTTCCCTGCCTCTATCCCTTTTTGAAGTGGACGAAGGATCTCCCTTCATGGAGATCCCCAGCAAAGAGATGCCAGAATGTCAATAACATCCACTTCTGTGAGCTCCTCCCCAGGCCACTTCCAGAGGGAGAGGGGAAGTGAGCAGGAAGAATGCCATGGCAGCTGCCACATGTGGAGGGCCCTGGTCCACAGCTCCCATAGTCTGAGTGCAGCCTCTGAGCACCTGCGTGCTGTCTCTTTATGTGCATTAGCTTAAGGAACCCTCAGAGCAGCCATGCAAGGTGGGGGTGGTTTCAGTTTTCTGATCTATAAAACGGGTACACATCTCAGAACTATTGTAAGCAATCAACAAGCTAGTGCATGGCAAGGAAGTGCTCAACAATGGTTGCTAGAATAAGTATTACCATGATAATAAGAATAATGATGATGATGATTATGGAAGAGCAAATACTCATGTCTTCCCTGCCCACAGTTGTGTCTCCAAGTGCCTAACACCATGACTGATACATAGCAGATGCTCAAAACGAATGTTGGATGGACTGGTGGATGGATACATGGATGGATGGATTTATAGATGGATGGATGGATGACTGTACTAAGTCCCTGAACTGAGAACCACATCTGAAGCATCTCTAATATTTTAGCATAATGCTTTGCAAGGAATAGCTGCCCATAAAATCTTAATGAACAAACATTTGCTGATCTGATCTAATCAGGGAAGTCTTCCAGGAAGAGATGGGCCTCCAAGGGAGGCAGCTGAGCTAGAGGATAAGTGAACCAACCACTCACCTGGGGCCACCCCACTGTAGGCAACTCCGGAGACACGAAGGAGGGGGTTCCCCTCATGGTCCTCGCCCTTCACCTTGAGGTAGAAGCGTTCCTTGGGAGTTTGAAAGGGTGGCCCACCCCACAGCTGATGGGTGGATCCATTGGAAAGGGGTTGCGTGGGCAAAGTCAGGAGGGGCTGTCCTGAGCTGTGCGAGAGCTCCACCAAATCCAAGCGGCCAGGCGCCTGCAGGCCTGTGGAGTTGATCACCAGGGAGATGGGCACCCCTGCAGACGAAAGGTTGAGGAAAGAGGTGCTGGCGTCTGCAGTGGGCTCCATGGTCCTCCCCAAGCAAGGGCCTCAGGGCCACACTTGAGGGACCCAACCTTCTTGGTCATACTTCACCCACTCCCCTGCCTTCTCTACCTACCCTTGTTCCAGCTAATGCTGGGGGTACGATAAGGACAGAGGGGCCCTTGTTGCTGTCCATGGTCCTGAAACACCACTGTCCAGGCCACGCTTCCCAAATGGTTGCTCTCACTCCCTCATCTCCGCAGACTCCATCTCTCATGGGGTAGAGCTGGGAAGGGGCATTCTCTCCGCCACCACCCCCGTTAGCTCTGGGGTTGGCCATCACCAGGCAGGCTTCTGGGAATGGCCTCCGATAAGGTACACATCCCAGTTAGTGGGGCTCTGACTCCTGCCCAATCTTTCCCCAGGCTCAGCTTCTGTTTGATTTTCCTTTCTATCCTGATGTAAATGTGGTACTTTTCACACTAACCCAGAGCAGATGGGACTGGACTCAAGTGTCATAATTTCCTTAGTTGACTTTGGAACTTTGGTCAGGTCTTTCCCTTTTCAGACAGTTATTCATTTTTTTTTCTCACAAAAATCACAAACCAGGGGCCTGTGGATATGGTTGGTTTGGTCCATGAGATGTCTTAAAATTACTGGAGAAATATTGAACAATCTGGAAAGTGCACATGAAAATCTAGATTTCCAGATTCTTTTGAAAAATGAAATGCATCGATCTCGGGCCCCCATCCTCACATGGTCACAATCCACTCTTGGCGTGTGGTGGCTGCTCCCTGTGGTCGGGGAGTCCACTGTCCAATTAGCCACAGTCTCCTCTATTCCCTGATACCTCCAACACAGAGGTCAAGTGTCAATCACTATTTATCATTGCAATGAATGGTCCTGCTGCTTTTCCTTATAAAACTGTCTTCGACCCACCATCTCTATCAAAAGCAGAAATGCAAAAGAGGGTCACATGACTCCCGGCACCCACTTCCACTGGGGACTGGCCCTGGGGACATTTCAGTTTTCTATCCCCAATCTAGTGCTACATTTAGAATTTCTTTTCTCTCCAAGACTGGCTTTGGAGCAGGACCTAAGTTTCCCTGTTTCTCCTCCTTCTTGCTATTGGCAAAACAAACATAAAATGAGCCAGCAACCCCCTTTTCACTTTAAAGACGTCACTGCTGGCCCTGGCAGGGAAACTTATGAGGGCCATCAAGAACAACAAACATTACAGATTACAGACTTGAAAGAAAGATCTAAGGGTCCGGCACGCATTGCCCCTTGTCACTATTTAGTGGTCCACGGAATCAGTCAGGCCTTTTTCTGGACCCTCGCAGCCTCTCTTCTGAGCTGTCCCAGCAAATTCCGCTGAATGGCCCCATGGTGAAGGACCATATTTTCCAAACCCCAAGTTGGGACCCCTGATCTGTCCATCAGATGCTATTTTCTGGTGTGGAGCTCATGCAGGCTGAGTCAGAGCCCCTGCCTGCCCTGGGGCCCAGCCTTTTCCAGGTGGAACAGGAATGGGGTGCTCAGACACCCTCAGACCCAGGTGGGCAGATTCAACCAGGAAACTCTGACCCTGTGCCTCCAACTTCAACACCCTCCCAGGCTACCCCAACCCCCAGCAGCCTCTGGGGCATCTAGACGTCCACCAGGCCATTCATTCCTTTGTAGTAAGGCATTGTTCTCCTTTGAGGGCAAGCTATCAACTCATTAGCACCTATTATTTTATTCAACTAATCTGGTATTTTCGGAGGAGCCCTGATGGCGTAGTGGTTAAGAGCTATGGCTGCTAACCAAAGGGTCAGCAGTTTGAATTCACCAGAATTAGAATTAGAATTAGAAACCCTATGGGGCAGTTCTACTCTGTCCTATAGGGTTACTGTGAGTCGGAATCAACTCGACAGCAACGGGTTTGGTTTGGTTAACCTGGTATTTACTGGAAAACTGACAATGTGGGACTTTGGACAGACAAGTTCTGACAAAAAGAAAGGGGAAGTACAGGTCAAAGTTCATTAGTGGTCACCAGGGGCAGGTGAGGGGGAGGGGAGTTATGGCTCAAGGGAAACTGAGTTTCTGTTAAGGGTGATGAAAAGTTTTGGAAATGGATAGTGGTGATGGTTGCATACCATGGTGAACATAATTAACATCACTGAATTATACATGTAAAAATGGTTGAAATGGCGAATGTTTACATATATATGTATACTATGTATGTATGTATACGTACATACATGTGTGTGTATATATATACATCCAGAATAAAAAAAAAAGAAGGAAGAAATTAAAAAGAAAAAGAAAGGGTAAGGTGTGGACTCAGTAATAAGGGGGACAGGGGACAGCATGGGGTCCTGGAGGCCTTTGGTTGCAGAGAGGATGTTCTAAGGACAAATTATCACAGTGTGACATGGACTGGGGCTGACAGGCATGACGCTGGCCCTGGAACTCAGTTTATATGACTATGATATGGGAAAATGACCCAACTTTAGCCTCTGCTGTGTCCGTAGTCACACACAGACAGACAGCCAAGCCCAACCCTGAACTTCTACCACTTCCCAAAGCCAAGTCCCATCTCTTTTCAGAAGGCAACTCAGCATCACCTCCAGGGCCAGGACCTCAGTACCTTGCAAGGGCCACTCAATGGTGTGGTTGAGGTCCAGAGAGGGTTGAGTGGAGAAGCCGGCTCGGAAGTCGATGCTGCTGATGCCCGTGATCCTCACGGAGTGGCGGCCACTGCTGTAGACCTAGCACAGGCCCAAGTCCCACATCGTCAGAGCATCCAACCCCAGCACCCCCGGCCTACAGGAGGAGGCGGCCAACCTGACCAAATGCCCAGGGTGCAGCCTTTGCAGAGAAGTGGGCAACTTACCTGCTCCCTAGGGGCCCAGCATGGCTCTCCCCAAATAAAGTGGAAGAAGCCCAGCCTACAACACTATCCTGAGCAGGACTTCTGAAGCTGCTCTGCCTTCGCAGTTCTCCCCCAGTTCCTACAGGCTCCGTCTGTCCCCTACACGTCTAACCTCCTGCTTTGCCTTCCCCATCGGCATTTATAGCTCTTAGCTCAAAGAAGCTCAGGGTTTGAAAGGCAGGTGGTTGATGCCGACACCTCACCTGCAGCACATCGTACGGTGCCTGGCATCCAGGAGGTGCTCAATAAATGTTTTCCCAATCAACAGGAGCTCACTGCCTTCTAAGGCAGCCGCCTGCCCCATCCCAGGATGCTTAACCAGAGAGGCCTTCCTCGCACGAAGCTGAGCCTGTCTCCGGTGCCTGGCTTCCAGTACCTTGCAGATTAGATCAGACCCTGCTCCCTTTGCCAGCGCTGTCCCTCTGAGTCATCCCTCCAAGGCCACCCTTGCTTCTTTTGTGCATTCTTTACAGGACATGGTTTTGAGTCAAAAGCCAGCTTGGTCACACACCTCTGGACATTTCAGTTTCTCCAAGTCCTTAACTGTTCCCACATTAACCCCAAACCACTCCATGCGACTTCTTCTCACTGGTGCAAAACCGAATGTTCCTCCTTTGTTCTTGGCCTTTTACTTCTATTGATATGCCCTAGACATCCCCACCCAGGCCCCAGGCCCCAGCTTCCCAGGGCCCCAACCCCCCCAGAGCAGGAAGGAGGGAGATGGTGCCCCAGCTCAGTAAAGCATGTCTCCCTCAACTCAGTGCCCCCTACCTTGATGGACCACAGCCCAGGATGCTCAGGCTTAAAGGCCACCACCTTGGCTGAGTCAGGGATGTTGAGGAGCACGTTGAGACCCTCGTCCTTCTGCAGGATCTTCCCTGTGGATGCCCCAAAGACTGCTCAGTCCTCAACCTTTTCCTAGGAGTAATAGGGACTCCATCCTATCCCCAGGTATCCATGGCCCATCAAACACAGCCTCAGGCTTCCTGGGGGAACTGACGTGACGGCCTTTGGCCTTTGGTGGTCCTCAGACTCCACCCCCTTCAATGCTCCACTCTCATCACTCCCCAGGTGCTGGCTGTACACCTGGCTTCTAGACCTAGATATTCTTGGCATCCTCAGAGCTTTGTGGGGTCAGGTAACTGGTCCAAATCACACTGACACCGCCAGTCTGTGTGGCCTTGACAAGCCACTTGCCCTCTCAGAGCCCCAGCTTCCCGTGTGAAAATGTGCTACTTGTTCTTGCCCTGATCAGCTCACAAGGTAACGTGTGGAAAATGTGTAGTGAGCCTCAAACTCCAGGGACTGTCATTATTTCAGTTCTGGTTACTTGACTGCTCCTTGCCTACCTGCCTCCTGACCCATCAAGGGTACCCTCTTTACCCTCCTCTCAGGGTCCCCCCCTCCGGCTGCCTTGTTACCAAAGCTTGTGTCCAAACCCCCTGCCACCCTGGTTCTCTTTCTTTCTTCTACCCTGAGCTCCCAGCTCAGCCTGAGGGTCAAAGAGGAGGCCCACCCAAGGGCAACACGTACCCAGCGGATCGCGGACTTCGATCTCTGGCCCCGGCCCACTCAAGGAGATAGTGACCTCCTTCAGGCTAGGGTCGAAGGGGATCCTCCATGTGTGCTCGCCCTCCTCCTCATGGTTTGTGGACAGCAGATGCACCTTGGAGGCCTGGATCGCTGACTCCACCCACTTCAGCACCTGGGGAAACAGGTAGGAGAAGCTGATGCTAGCAGGTACCCATAATCTCTTACTTGTGTCTGGCCCATCCAAGGTGGGGTCCTTAACTGGCTGCCAGTCGCAGGCAGAATCCAGTTTCCCATAGGTTTGATTGCTGTGCGCAGGCTTTCCAGGGCAACCAAGGCCATACCACTCCCCATTGCCTACAACAGGCCCCACTCACACATTGTTACCCTCCTGGCTTCTGAGGGCTTGAAGTTTTGACACTTGAATTGAGGCATCCAGAGGACTCAGCTCGGAGGAAAGAAGCAAGAGGGTGTTCCCTGGGCTGAGAAGACTCTTCCCACCTTCTTTGCCTGGCCAACTTCTATGTCCCTCACTTCCTCCAAGAAGCCTTCTTGATGCCTCCTGGACATGGATGGACCCTGGAGATCTGGAATCTTCCCCAGACCGTAGTTCATGCTCACCCACCAAGGGGTCTAAGATACGTCCCATCCCCCAAGGGCACCATGTTCTCTAAGCAGAACAGTGAGGATCTGCTTCAAAGTTATGCAGAATCTCTTCCTGATTCACAAAAGATGAGAAACTAATGGACTGATTTTTGCAATGCTGAGAAGTCTTAAATCCTTGGTTTCCATAATTACTCATTCAGTCTAAAATCTGACATGTTTTGGACAGGTCCCCTTGAGAATCAAATGAAAGCTAAGGGCCCTCTCCCTAGAATATCATACCACACATTTAGGTATGATTTTAGGCAGCTCTCAAACTCCCTTAAAAATGTCCCATGAGTCCAAGACCATGTGAGTCCATGACCCCATGTTAACAACACTTGAACTAGTCTAAGATGGTATCTCACTGAGCACAAAATTATTTAGTTTCTCCAAATCCTTACCACAGACTTCAACATACATATACATACATACCCAGAAGCAATGACACCCCAATATCCCAATATTAATGACCACTTCTAGTATTCACATTTTGGTTTTTAAATACCATTCCCCACTAAAAGTAACTGAAGTTCCTTAGAGAAATGGCTGATTCCAGGTATGGGACAGGGAATTTTCAAGGTAAGCCTGGGATAACTGGATAGTCCATAAAGCAAGGAAGTACTCAAAGACTAATGGGGTCATGTCAAAAGGACACAGGAACTAGCTTGAAGGAGCTCCCATTGGCTAAATTTGGGGCAACTTGAGCCCAAAAAAGAATAATGACTGCAATTTTTGAAACACACTGGATTATGTAATCCATGTGTACACAACCTGTCCCTGTCAAGTCTATTCCGACTCATAGCAGCCCTATAGGACAGAGTAGAACGGCCCCATAGGGTTTCCAAGGAGCAGCTGGTGGATTTGAATTGCTGACCTTTTGGTTAGCAGCCAAGCTCTTAACCACTGAGCCACCAGGGCTTTGGTGGTCCTCAGACTCCACCCCTTCAGTGCTCCACTCTCATGTGTCCATAAGGATAGTCGGATACTCAAAAAGGGAAAGCAAAATACTAAACAAATCATAACAAGAAAACCTCCTTTGCCACCATTGGAGGTGACGTCTTAGTTACAAAGAAAGAACTAAGTGTGATTCCTGCCTTTTCAATTGGGATTGCCCTTCAGAGAAACCAAATCATCCCTTTTGATGAGCCAAAGCTCTTCATCATGGAAGAATGCCAGCTAATAAATATGGAAAGAATGATGTGATTAGGAAATCATCATTTTGTAGTTCCTAATGAAATAGTTGTTTCAGGCAAGGATCCTCAGTGGATGCTAAAACCATTGGATGAAAGGCTGATGGGGGATGGCTGTCCGCATGGAGCCAGAGAATTACCCCATAGACCACTTGAGTCATAAAGGGGAAAACATGGCTTCACAATGCAGAGGGCTCCCTGTCACCACCTTAACCTAAGTAATGAAACTTGTCATCATGAATAGTAGGACAATCAGACAATAGAAAGTACACATAGCACCAACTATGAAATATTCCTGCCAAAAATGTTAGCCTCATCCAATCAGCCCTTTAGATGTAACTCCCAGTTTAGGGGAGACATAGAGGACAAAGGAACAAGTTAATGACACCATAAGGAAACAATCAGATAAATACGGAATATAGGACATTGTACAAATCATCATTCTTCAACAAGTTCATGTCATGGAAAAAAAAAAATATATATATATATATATATATATATATATATATGAACAGCTCCAGTTTTGAGGGACTTTATAGACATAACAACCAAATGAAATGCAAGGTTCTTGATTAAATCCTGATTTGGCAAAAAATGTTATAAAAGACATTTTGAGGACAAGTCGGGAATTTGAATATGGGCTGAGTATTAGATGATACTAGAAAATAATTATTAATTTTATTAGATGATATTGTGGTTGCATTGGAGTTTTTTGTTTTTTTTTTAAGATCCATGCTGAATTGTTTATGGATAAGATGTTGTTATGGATTGAATTGTGCCCCCAAAACGTATGTGTTGAAATCCTAACCCCTGAATCTGTAAATATGGCCCTGTTTGGAAATAGGGGTTTCTTTTGTTATGTTAATGGTCATACCAGAATAAAGTCAGTCTTAAACATAATCACTTCTGAATTATAAAAAGCACAGAATACATGCAGAGACACACATGGGGGAAGAGGAAGACAGTCAATGGAGACAGACATACCACAAGTCCAGGAACTCTAAGGATTTTGGGCTACTAGAAGCTGAAATAAACAAAGAAGGACTTCCCTCTAGATCTACACACTGAATTTGGACTCCTAGCCTCCTAAACTGTGAAAAAATAAATTTCTGTTCTTTAAAGCTACCCACTTGTGGTATTTGTTACAGCAGCCTAGCTAAGACAGGTGTCATGATTCGGCAAAAAGGTTAGAGAGAGACAGATGAAGAAAGCAGAGAAAAAATATTAACAATCATTAACAATCATCTAGTGAGTAGGTATATTCTTTTTTACTTTTCTGTATCTTTGAAATTTTTCATAGTACGTTTTTTTAAAGTAAAACCCATTTAAAAAGAACAAGTATGTCATGATTTTAATATACACCTAGGCAAACACACCGTTTCCTGTTGCTGGTCATCTCCAGCCAAGCGAGAATGGCTTCCTGGAGTACTGTTTTTAGAAGAAATGCAAGGCCACATTCAGCCTCAGTCAGAAAAAGTTTTGTGATTGATTAGCAATGTCTGCCATGGATGTAGGATTAGAAAGTGGTGTCTTACACGCTACGTATTTGCCATTCTTCTAAATCATAGTCCTTCAGCTCTGCCTACCATGTGATCTTCCATGGGAGAGAAGGGGAAAAGAAGGGAATTGGAAGAATTTCTCAAGATTCAGAATATTTTTTATTCAGACTGAACTGGAACACATGTATCTAAAAGTTTGTGGCTAGACTTCAGCTATCAAAGGATAAGAATGCTGTGTTCTGAAAAGTCATCTGTTGTTATACTTGGAGCTACTTCATTCTTTTGTGTTGCCTAGCTTTCTAAGTAATGTTTCTTCTGAAAAGGTCCCACCTGCCTTCGCTGAGGAATGGGGATAAGGTACTTTCTCCATGTGGGGGAGGGCTGGTAGAAGCAGCAGCGAAGGAATCCCAGCTGGAGAGGCAGATAGAAGCTAGCCAATAAGCGAGGCAACTCCCCTGACAGCAAAGAAGCAGCTATGACCACTGCCCTCTTCCCCTGGGGCTGGGGTTTGTCAGGGACCAGAAGGAAATTGTAACTGAGCAAAGCTAACAGAAGGTGGTGGCAGCACCAGTCAACAATTACCCAGACAAGTCACACCCGCTACTGTGTTGCAACTGTCACTGCAAGCTTGTTCTAGGATGTTCCAATGGAAGGAAGATGCCCAGGAGTTCAGGCTACTGAACCAAGGAGAGAGCTGAGACCCAAGACAGAATGCCCATGACCTGACCAGTAGGTGGGCCTGCCCTGCAAGAACAGCACCACTAGGGAGTTGGGGGCTGACCTTCTTGTCCTCAGCAAAGCTAGTCTCCCTGTAGGCCCAGGCCTGTGGGCAAGGCCTTCGGAACCTTGTGATGCCCCCGGGGCTCCAGAGAGGAATCTGGGGAGCTTTCTGAGCAGAGAGCCTTCGTTAAGCAAGTTCAATGTTTATTTGCCGAAGGCAATGGCTTCCAGATGTTAGCGGGGTGAGGGGGATCTGGGATCAGCGATGCATTCGGGCTCATCTCTCTGTCTCTGATGGGGAAGGAACAAAAGAATCTGGCACTGTTGTCCTGGCCAGATGGCTGCCACTCTGCCGTTCTCGGCAGATAAATCATCCCCTGTGGCTCCTCCTAGGACACTTGACAGCCATGGCTGCTGAAGAAGCAGAGGGGGGAGTCAGGAGGCCAAATGGGCCACAGGGCTACAGATCATAAAACTGAGGGGTTGGGGTTTGGGGGCCCTGTGTCAGGAAGATCGGTGTGGAGGGTCAGAGAAAGAACACAGCCTGGGGCTCTGCCTTTCACCAGCTCGAACCCCTGCACACTCGTCCAGGCTTTACCTTTCTGAGAATCTTCTCTAGAGAGAGCTCCCACTCTTCAGGGGCATCCATGGAACTGGGGGCATATTCTGGGCCCCACATAGCGTACAGCATAAAGGGCTGGAATTACGGCAATATTAATGACTCTCACCAAAGGCTTCCTGGGTGCCCAGCTCCATGCCTCAGTATCCCTCACCATCATCTTAGGAGGTAAGGGCTCTTGTTAACCCAACTTTGCACACAAGGAAACTGAGCCCAGAGAGGTAAAGTACTGTGCTCAAGGTCACACAGCAGGCAGGTGGCAGAGCTGGGGTTTGAAGCCAGACATCTCACCCTGGAGTCCAAGCCTTAATCACTCCACAGCACAGCCTCCCTCTGGGGTGGGTCGGGGGGGATCCACAATGAAGTCATCTCCCTGGCCTGCACCTCCTTATCTGTTAATTGGAACCACCTGGTCAGAAGCTCCCCTGCCCCTCTTATTGTCTTAGAAGGTGTTCACCTTTCCCTCAGTTGATAAAGGAAATATCTGGGCAATCTGCAGTATCTGTACCTTTTGGTGCTAGACATGGGAAGGGCCCCAAGCCCCAAGAACTGGCCTTGCCGGTGTGTGTGTTGGTGGGGGGAAGAGGGAGGATGCAGAGGAGAACGAGAAGCCCAGAGCTCTCCTTACAAGAAGACAGAGAGGACCTCTCAGGACCCAGGGAAGGCTGCAGGATGATCAGGTTTTTCCAGCCCTTCTGACCACACAGCTAGCTGGGTGCGAGCTGGGGGAAGCCTGCGGGATGCAACATGGGGACAAGGGGGCTCCTGGACCTATCTAAGTCTTGATCAAAACTGCATGCCTTTGGGACAGGCTCAAGGAGCCACGTTGCCCGCCTCCACCACAGTTCCGTCTGTTTGAGGATGGTAAAACTCCACATTCCTCCTTCCAGGAAGGAGGGGGTCTTCACCTTCTTTTAGTTACCCTGAAACTCCGAAAGGGGCTCCTGGTACTAGTGAGGCCAACTCCACTACAGGAAAAACCTAAATGCTCAAAATCATTGGGAACTAAGCTTGAGCGATTACCTCCTCCATGCTAAGCACCTTTAGCTGCACCTGGCACACAGCAGGTGCTCAATAAATGAGCAGAACAGATAATGCAATATGTGCAGCTCCACAAAAGGACAAATACTGTATGATCCCACTTATGTGAAATATCTTGAATAGGCAAATACATAGAGGCCAACGCTTATTAGTGGCTACCAAGGGTTTGGGGGAGGAGGAGATGGGAGATACTGCTGAACGGATACTGAGTTTCTGTTTGGAGTGATGTAAAATTTTTGAAAATAGATAGTGGAGATGGGTGCACATGGTGAACATAATTAATGTCACTGAACTGTGTACTTAAAAATGGTTAAAACAGTAAACCTTTTGTTATATATATATATATATATTTTTTTTTTAATGCCACCCCTTCCTACCACACTGGACACATTTTGAAAAGGTAAAAGGCCTAGCTGCACATGCCTGGTTTGAGGACTTGTGCAACTTCTGAAGAGTCCTTCTCTCAGCTGGAGTCCCCTTGGCTCTAGTGAAAGCACCATTCACCTCTCCTGGGGGGGATGCCCACAGCCCTGGCTGCTCCAGCCACTTTCCCCAGGCTTGCCGGACGTCTGAGAACATCTGGAAGGAGCCAGGTCCAGTCCAAGGCATTAAGCTAACGAAGGACAGAGCTCCGTGTCCAGGAAGGAGAAGGATCCAGGCGCCTACTCGGAGGAGCCAGTCCTGGTCACCGGCAGCCCTATTGAGTCAGGCACAGGCTGCCCCGCCAGGTTCTCAGAGCAGGTCAGGCAGCAGAGCCAGGAGCCAGTGGATTCGGCCCAGATTCCCTGTATCCAGGGAGAGACCAGGAGCTCCAGCCCTACACCTCCGCAAGCTTTCCTCCACCGACCTGCCTGGCTGCCCCTCCGTCTGATTAGCCCTGGCAGGAACTGAGTTTCCGTGCAAATTGTCCAGATCAGTCTCCCCAAAAGCAAGAACCAGGTAGACCCCTTGCTGCAAAATGCTTCCACCCTCACTTGGCAGCTCAGTGCCAGGGTAGGCTGACATGCCAAAAAATAAAGCCTAGTGTGTTGCAGAGAACCATAAACGCCATCTGTAAACAGGGAGTTAAGACATGCTAATCTAAACACAGCCCTGGAGACCATCCTCAGAGTTCATAAATATAAAACGCATGAAATCCTGGCCTGGAGGCGACAACAGGGCTGGCTCAAGGCCAAGGCTGCCTCAGAGCCACTGTTTCTCGCCTTCCTCTTCAGGCCCCAGGCTCGAGCGACCCATGTCCATCCAGTCACCAGCTACTTACCAAGCACCTGCTACACACTGGTTGCTGTGCTAGGTGCTGGGGACACAGTGGCCAGCAGGACCCACGATGGTGCTGCCCTTGGGGAGCTACAGCCTAGTGACATTAAAGAATTGTATTATTGTAAAATTACATAAAGCAGCACGGAGAGCTGGAGAAGATATGAAAGGAGATTTAATCTTGACAGGAAATCAAGGAAGGTCTCCCCCAAGAGGAGACATTTCAGCTAAGACTGGGAAGATGCGAAGGAGACAGAAAAAGAGGACTGGAAAAAACACTAGTCATGAACAAAGGCCCTGGGATGGGGAAGAGTAATGGACATTGAAGAAAAAGCAAAGAGGCCAGTAGTGGATGGGGAGGAGAACACACGAGATGAGAGAGGAGGAAGGTCCAGATCAGGGCCTGGGCATTCTACAGGGTTCAACAGGAAAGGATTTGGTTGGATTTGCTTTAGAAGGATCCAGTGGTATTCAGGAGCCAGCTCACATCAGCTCATGGAAGTCAATTGTCAGCATCACCTCCCAACTCCTCATCCAGTGACTTCATGATGGTAGCTTGCAATTGGCCAAGGCGGGAGTATTTACACCATGAAAATGGGCATCTTTGTTCTTTCCAGAAAGATAGTTGTTAAACATTTATCCATATGTCACTGGAAGAATTCCTCTGGCTTCTGGGAAGGAATGGAAGTGTGAGGGAAAGAGAATGTAGGGAGATCCCTGAGAAGGCAGAGGGAGCGGGAGGGGAGGAAGAGCAGGCATGTGGTCCAGGAGCAAGACCAGAATGCAGACACCTGGTTAGCACCAGACTCTGAGTGAATCTAGACCATCAGCAGCCCTGCACCTCAGGCCACAGAGCTGAGCCAGCTCCAACCCACCAAACCCCCAAGCAGGATTTTCTGTGCCAGCAACAAAGCCAGAATCCAGTGACCCCTCCCCACCCCTCTGGCGACACTCCTCCTCCCACCCTTGAGTTCCCTGACTCTAAAGGAAGCTCAGAAGGAACCCCACACCCACACTTCTGCCAGACTTTGCTAGTTCCTTCCCACCAGGCTGGATCAGCTGAGGCACCCAAGCCAAAACCCAGGTTGCTTCTTTGACCCTCAGCCTCTTTATCTGAAAAATAGGAAAACCCATAGTACCTGCCTTGGGTAGGTGGGAGGGTTGGGTGAGAGGATGCTGTAAAGCCCCTGAGCACAGCACACCCCGCTCCTGCCTCCAGGTAAAAACTAAGCACTGTCAGCTATGATTTCTCCTCAATCATCAAGCAAAGCCACTCAGAGATGCAAGATGCTCAGTGTCCTCACCAGCCCCAGGAAACAGGCTGAGGAGGTCAGGGGAAGACGCTCCCTCCCTGGCTCACCTCAGTCACTTGGTGCTTGTCCAAGTGGAACACCTGCCCAGAGCTGGCGGCAGCAATCTCCTCGAAGGCCAGGTAGCCAGGATGAGTACGGTCACCACAGTCTCCCGTCAGCACAAAGACCACCTGGAAGAAAGACGTGCAACCTGACTCACAGCTTTCCCAGCCACCTATTTCAGGTGTCAGTGGCAGGGTCTGAGCCAGGGAGGAGTGACCTGGCAGAGCCATTTCCTCTCTCTGGGCTCAGGTGACCCATCTATAAAATGGAAATATTAATAGTACCCATCTCATGGGGATCAGGAGCTAATGCAGGTCAAGTGCTCAGCACAAATCCAGGATGACAGTAGGTGCTCAATAAATGGGAGCTGTTATTAAATCTATGACAAGGAAGAGAATAGAAACCAGCTCATCTCTGAGTGGCCCCTAGAGGCTGCAGAGTTAGAAGAACCCCGGAGAACTCCAGTTTGCTGTAGACGCAGGAGCAGAGAAGCTACCCCAGCCCTCAAGGTCTTCACCCTAGGAAGTCACAGGGGCCAGTCCTTCTCCCTTTCCCTGCTTGCATCCCTTCCCCCAGCCCTCACTGGAAAGCAGAAAGCAAAAACCAGAAGACCCTGACACATCTTCCAAACCCTGAGACCACGGGAACAAGGTGACATGAGCTGCAGAGACAACGAACAGAGGTCACGCCAGGAGGAAGATGGATTGCGCTGACTTTGACAGGGTGTAAAAGGAGAAGGGTGGTGTGGTCTTTATCAAGAGTATCCCTCGCCAGAGAGGCTGTAAGCTTGGCTTCCGGGCAGAGGGCCCGGAGGATGAGAACACACTTGGAATTCACCAGACCTGCTTGGTTCGTTCGCGTGGCTCACTGGCCGTGGTTGTCGAAGAAAAGCACCCAGCCCCCTGCCTCCAGGTGAGGGCTCAGGGCTGCCCAAATGGGAGACCTTGCTTCCTTGAGACCCTCTTGAGGGCCCCCAATGCCAGCCCTCCAAGACCAGGTGGCTCACCTGCGATTGTTTAAGCTGCAGGAGACGTAGCACCTCTTCCTTCTTGTGATAGTCCTTGGCGCGGGCATCAGAGAAGACATAGATGAAAGAGCCTAGGTTGACGACCTCCACAGCAGCTTTGATGGCCCCCACGCTCATTTCTGGGCAGTCACCACCTCCCTGTAGGACAGGAGAACGTTGGCAGCTGCTGCCCACCTCCTCTAGTTTGGGACCTCCTAAGCCATCAGGAGTTAGGGAGCCCCAGCCACGGGCCAGGCCACAGCCCCAGCCACTCCTTCCCCTGAAACACAATGTAGCATCCAGCCAACTTTGACTTAGGACAAGCAGCATCATTCATCCATCTATCCACACAAGAGTGACATGCTCCCCACCTCCTGGAATCTAGTACAGGAGGCAGACATGACATCAATAATTAAGCACGCATGATTATTTAATTACCATTGTGATGAGTGCTACGGTGGGGGAGGGTGTGGGCGGGGATAGGGAGCCATGAGAACATCGAAGAAAGCGCCCAAAGAAGCCATATGTAAGCCAAGGCTTGAAAGATTGGAGGGGTCAGCCAGGAGAGGGGAGAAGTGGGCACTGGGGGAGACGAAAGCATTCAAAGTCACCTTCACAAATCTTGTAGCCTGCCCTGGTACTAATTCCAAATAAATACACACTCTCCCCTCCCTGCCCACCTGGTGAGAGCTCTCTGTGAGAAGGGAGCACCTCTTCGTCTTGCCCAGGGTTGTATCCCCAGCAGCAGGATTTGACAAGGCCATTTCTCAGCAAACGTTCTTTCCTTGGTTCACTCATTCACCCCACAATGACTTACTGTGCCCCCTGCATGTTTCCAGCCCTGTCCTAGGCCCCAGGGGATCCAACAGTGAACCAGACTGATATGTGTTGTCCCTGCCTCCAGGAAGCTCATGGTCTCAGTGGGAGCCGGGGAGGGAGGCACCGACACTGAACCAGGGCACTCAGTGTGGCAAAGCAGCACAGGTGGCCACGGGGCAGCTGACTCAGTCTTGGGTCTGGTCGTGGGGGCTGAACTGACCCATCTCAGATCCTCCCACAGCCACCACACACACTCTAAACTGGGCATTAATGCCTCTCCCCCTTTCGCCTTCATCGTTCATTCGCTACATAAAAAAGCACCTACTATGTGCTAGGCACAGGTGCTGCTGTAGGTGCTTGGTTCACTGAATGAAGGAAGGAACTCCACCAAGTACAGAATCGCCAAGACTCCCAAGCTGGGCAGAGCTGGGAGGCAGGTCATGACAGGTGGAGGAAGCCGCCATCTTGGCCTCCGGGAGGGGCAAAAACCTTCTTCTTTGGTGTGGGCTAGGAAGGACAGCACAGAAGACAAGCAGCCTTGGAAAATGGCATAGCCAGCAGTCAGGGGAGGGGTTAGCCCACCTGCACGTAGAGTTCTCTCAGCTCCCTCTGAAACACCACTGGATCTGCCGTGAGGGTCACTGGGCCAATATCTGTGGGGAAGAGAGGGCAAAGCCAGGTGGGCTGGGACTCCCAGATACAGAGCCCCAGTGGGCCAGGACAGCAGTTACATTATTTGCGATCGGAGGAGAGAGGAGCTGAGGCCTGGGCCTCAGAAACTCCCACAAAAGAAGAGATAAGAGAGCAGCTTCCAGGGCTGCCCTTCCAAGGACCTTGCCTGCAAAGGAAGTGCAGACCAGTCAGTCTCCTGTCCTGCTCCAAACCAGGGCCTCAAGTTTGAGGGGAGTCCGGAGATGAGGCCAGAGGGGTAAACCTTCAGTGCCTCTCTCAGAACAGCAGTTCCCAACTTGTTGTGACCAAGGCTCCCTTACAGCCTCCCCTCTACCATCTCACTCACCCTTTACTCTCGGTGGGAAAAGAATTCTAGGAAGACAAAGAAACAAAGAGACAAATAATCAAAATGGACCACAGAGCAACTACCCAACACCAGACTGTCAATAAGAGCAAAACCTCCTGGAAACTCAATGCATATATTAGCTAACTTTGAAAGAGGAGCAATTAAAATCACAAAGATTGACAGTACCAAATGTTGACGAGGATGTGAAGCAACTGGAACTTTCATGCACTGCTGATGGGAATGCAAAAATGGTGAAACCACTTTGGAAGACAGTTGGAAGTTTCTTTAAAAATTAAACATACACCTATGATATGATCCAGCTGTTCCACTTCTAGGTATATACCCAAGAGACATGAAAGCGTATATCCACACAAAGACTTGCACAAGAGGGTTTATTTCTAACAGCCAAAAACTGAAACAGTCCAAATGTCCATCAACAGGTGATGGATAAGCAAACTGTGGTATAATCATATAACCCAATACTATTCGGCAATAAAACAGAACGAACTACCGACACAGGCAACAACATGCATGAAGCT
Source organism: Trichechus manatus latirostris (assembly GCF_000243295.1). NCBI lineage: Eukaryota > Metazoa > Chordata > Mammalia > Sirenia > Trichechidae > Trichechus > Trichechus manatus. Next base: position 14,629,643 of record NW_004443974.1, on the reverse strand, counting down.
CACAGACATAATGCTACACGAAAGGAGCCAGACACAAAGAGTACACACTATAGGGTTCCCTTTATAGGATGTTCTGGAACAGTCAAAATAAATCTAAGGTGAAAAACATCAGAACAGAGGTTGCCTGGGGGTTGGAGAAGATTGACTTGGAAGAGATACAAAGGAACTTTCTCAGGAGACAGAAATATTCTATATTATGATAGGGGTGTGGGTTCCACAGATGTATCCATTTGTCAAAATTACACAGATAAAATTTGTGCATTTCAATGAGTGTAAATTTTATCTTATAAAAAAGGAACTATAAAAAACGATAATTGAGTAGGGGGTGGGGAGTGGGTAGAGGTACAGATGAAACAAGAATGGCAGGATTTTTTAAATTAATTTTTATGTTGGGTGATGGATACATGGGAATTCATTATACTACTCTGCTTACTTTGTACATATTTGAAAGTTCATGTAATACAAAGTTTTTAAAGACTAGTAGTAATTGAGGAAACCCTGGTGGCATAGTGGTTAAGAGCTATGGCTGCTAACCAAAAGATCAGCAGTTCTAATCCACCAGGTGCACCTTGGAAACTCTATGGGGTAGTTCTACTCTGTCCTGTAGGGTCACTATGAGTCCGAATTCACTTGATGGCAATGGGTTTTTTGGGTTTTAGTAATAATTGAAGACCACAGCCAACCCAAGACATTGTTAGTGCACTGAAAAGAGCTAGAATTCCAACTAGCCCTGTGGATGTGTATACAATGGGGATTTTGCAAGGTTGCATGGACATGAGATTTATTAGGCAAATATTTAATTTGAGATCTTAGGGAATGCAAGTAATGGCCTATTTTTAGTTTGTGAATTCTAAATTCCAGTCACCCTAAAAAGAAAACCTCCATACTCGGTAATTACTCAGCAGGCCCCAGTCCTTCTTAGAAAGGGAAGCCCATGGAATTATTCAGAATTCACCGACAATTATGGGCATACTTCGGAGATACTGCGGGTTCAGTTCCAGACCACCACAATAAAGTGAATCACATGACTGTTTTGGTTTCCCAGTGCATATAAAAGTTATGTTTACACTATACTGTAGTCTATTAAGCGTGCAATAGTATTATGTCTCAAAAAAAGTCCATATCTTAATTTTAAAATATTTATTGCTAAATAATGCTAACAATCATCTGAGCCTTCAGCGAGTCATAATATTTTTGCTGGTGGAGGGTCTTGCCTCAAAGTTGATGGCTGCTGACTGATCAGGGTGGTGGTTGTTGAAAGTTGGGGTGGCTGTGGAAATTTCTTAAAATAAGACAACAATGAAGTTTGTCACATCAATTGACACTTCCTTTCATGAAAGATTCCTCTGTAGCATGCAATGCTATTTGATAGCATTTTACCCACAGTAGAACTTCTTTCAAAACTGGAGTTAATCCTCTCAAACTCTGCTGCTGCTTTATCAACTAAGTTTATGTAATTTTCTAAATCCTTTGTTGTCATTTCAACAATGTTCACAGCATCTTCACCAGAAGTAGATTCCATCTTAAGAAACCACTTTATTTGCTCATCCATAAGAAGCAACTCTTCATCTGTTAAAGTTTTATCATGACATTGCAGCAATTCAGTCACATCTTCAGGCTCCACTTCTAATTCTAGTTCTCTTGCTATTTCCACCACATCTGCAGTTACTTCCTCCACTGAAGTCTTCAAGCCTTCAAAGTCGTCCATGAAGGTTGGAATCAACTTCTTCCAAACTCCTGTTAATGTTGATATTTTGATCTCCTTCCATGTATCACGAACGTTCTTTATGGCATCTAGAATGGTGAATCCTTTCCAGAAGGTTTTCGATTTACTTTACCCAGATCCATCAGAGGAATCACTATGGCAGCTATAAACTTAAAATGTATTTCTTAAGTAATAAGACTTGAAAGTCAAAATTACTCCTTGATCCATGGGCTGCAGAATGGATGTTGTGTTAGCAGGCATGAAAACAACATTAGTCTCCTTGTATATCTCCATCAGAGCTCTTGGGTGACGAGGTGCATTGTCAATGAGCAGTAATATATTGAAAGGAATCTTTTTTTCTCAGCAATAGATTTCAACAGTGGGTTTAAAATATTCAGTAAACCATGTTGTAAACAGACATGCTGTCATTCCGGCTTTGTTGTTGCATTTATAGAACACAGGCAGAGTAGATTTAGCATAATTCTTAAGGGCCCTAGGATTTTCGGAATGGCTTCATCTTAAAGTCACCACCTTCGTTAGCTCCTAACAAGAGAATCAGCGTGTATTTTGAAGCTCTGAAGCCAGGCATTGACTTCTCCTCTCTAGCTATGAAAGTCCTAGATGGCATCTTCTTCCAATATAAGGCTGTTTCATCTACATTGAAAATCTGTTGTTTAGTATAGCCACCTTCATCAATTATCTTAGGTAGATGTTTCGGATTACTTGCTGCAGCTTCTACATCAACACTTACTGCTTCACCTTGCACTTACACGTTACAGAGGTGGCTTCTTTCCTTAAGCCTCATGAACCAACCTCTGCTAGCTTCAGACTTTTCTCCTGCAGCTTCCTCACCTCTCTCATCCTTCACAGAATTGAAGAGAGTTAGGGCCTTGCCCTGGATTAGTTTTGGCTTAAGGGAATGTTATGGCTGATTTGATCTTCTACGCAGACCACTAAAACTTTCTCCATATCAGCAATAAGGCTGTTTTTCTTTCTTATCATTTCTGTGTTCTCTGGAGCAGCACTTTTAACTTCCTCCAAGAACTTTTCCTTTGCATTCACAACCTGGCTAACTGTTTGGCACAAGAGGCCTAGCTTTCAGCCTATCTCCACTTTCAACATGCCTTCCTCACTAAGCTTAATCTTTTCTAGCTTTTGATTTAAAGTGAGAGACATGAGACTCTTTCTTTCACTTGAACACTTAGAGGCCATTGTAGGGTTATCAACTGGCCTAATTTCAATATTGTTGTGTCTCAGGAAATAGGGAGGCCTGAGGAGAGGGAGAGGGAGAGAGACGGGGGAATGGCTGATCAGTGAAGCAGTCAGAAAACACACAACATTTATCGATTAAGTTCACTGTCTTATATGGCCACAGTTCGTGACACCCCTGTGATGGTTAAGATTGTGTGTCACCTTGGCTGGGCCATGATTCTCAATTGTTTGGCAGTTGTATAATGTTGTGATCACTTCCCTGTTGAGATTTGATATGTGATCACCCCCATGATGGGATCTGCTGTGAGTAGCCAGTCAGTTGAAAGGGAGCTTCCTTGAGGGTGTGGCCTGCATCAAATATAAGCCTTGGACATTCTGGCAAAGCTCAGGGGCTTTTTGCTCACTCTGGATCCTGCAGCTGGCTTCTGTTCATCTGACCTGCCATTCTCAGGACTTGAGCTAGCAGCTTACCTGCAGTCTTTCTGCTGATCTTGGGATTCATCAATCTTTGCAGGCTATGAGTAAGAGCCCTGCTCTCT
>NW_004443974.1:14616592-14626087 GCF_000243295.1 Trichechus manatus latirostris | reverse complement strand
GACGTTCCAGCCTCTACAACTGCATGAGCCATTTCCTTGATATAAATATATATATATATATACTCTTTACTGGTTTTGCTTCTCTAGAGAACCCAGTCTAGGACAGCCCCAAAACAATTACAGTAGTAACATCAAAGATCACTGATCATAAATTACCATAACAAATATAACAATAATGACAAAGTTTGAAATATTTCGAGAATTACTAAAATGTGACACAAAGACACGAAATGAGCACATGCCGTTGGAAAAATGGCATGGGTAGGCTTGCCTGGCACAGGACTGCCACAAACCTTCCACTTGTAAAAAACACAGTATCTGGGAAGTGCAATAAAATGAGGTATGCCTGTATCGAGGATGAATCACTGCCCTGGAAACCGCTGCCCCTCTGCTCTGTAATTATCCATCACATCCTCCACCCCTGCTTCATCTGCTCTGGCCTTTACCAAGCCCTCCCCCCAGCCTCCTTTTCTCTGATCCCTACAGCAACTAATTCAGCCCAAGGACAGCAACTAAGCCCTTGGTCTTTGACTGCAGACAGATATGAGTGGCAACCTGGCTCCATCCTTCACCAGCTACAGGGCCTTGCAGAGCTCACTTCATTGTCCCAAGCCTCAGTTTCCTCATCTGTAAAATGGGGCAAATAACAACACCAACTCCTCATACTGAATCATCACTTCGAGAATTCAGTGAAGCCAGGTAAGTAAGCACTTTGCATGGAGATTGGCACACAGCAAAGTCTCCACAAATGAGAGCTGGCACTGCGGATATCAGCATCAATTGTCTGTGCTCCAGCAGGCAGCCTTACACTATGCAAATATTCAAAGAAGATTTCCTGCTTAAATACGAGGTCCTCAAATTCTAGTCTGACTGAGAAGAGCAATAATTTTACTCAATTTTGCTTATTTCTTTACTACGTAATAATACATTTTTAAAAACAGTTGCCGTCAAGTTCATTCCAACTCATGGAGATTCCATGTGTGCCAGAGTAGAACTGTACTCCACAGGGTTTTCCAGGGACAGATTACTCAATAAGCCAGGTAAGCACGTACTTAGGGCATCAACAAAACAGGGGCACCAGCTGTCCAAAGCAAAGAGCCACAGATGCCAAGCAGACAGGACACAAGAAACAGCGAGCGCCACAGTGGAAGGGAATCGGCAGGGCACTGGATGAAACTGATACCAGCTCCAGGGCATAAGAATGTGCTGGCCGGAAATAAAGTTCATGCAAGGTCATGAGGGCACCCACTCACAAGGTTGTTTAAGCTACGAGGGCCCCACCACTTCAACACCTTCATTTACTTATGTCTCCAACAGTCCCCTCCCGTGTAACTGAAACTCTTCGTCTCAGTGGGTCTCTTGGGAGTATCCTATTTCTTTCTAATAAACAAGAAGTTGGGTAGGCTGTCGAGTCTAATTCTTGCTACGTTCACCCAATATGCAGCTTGATCTAACATGAGCAGTTACTGGGCAAGGATGGACTATATTAATAGATAACAGACCTCTGATCTATTTTGAGGGAACTGTCTTGTACATCTACCTCTGCTGATCCAACAACTCCAGCCAGGAAGGCCAGCAATATATAAATATACATACCAAACCAAACCCATTGTTGTCAAGTCGATTCCAACTCATAGCAACCCTATAGGACAGAGTAGAACTGCCCCACAGGGTTTCTAAGGAGCGGCTGGTGGATTCAAACTGCCAGTCTTTTGGTTAGTAGCCGAACTCTTAACCACTGTGCCACCAGGACTCCCTATACATACATATATATATATCTCACATATCCCATTCGAATTCATGAGTAAGCAGAGGAGGGGGCACCACAGATTATCAGTGTTTAGGGCCCACACATGCCTTAATCCAGCCCTGGGGTTTTCAATGCTGATTTTTTGAGAAGTAGATCACCAGGCCATTTTTTTAAGGTGCCTCTGGGTGGACTTGAACCTCCAACATTTTGGTTAGCAGTACATTAACCACTTACACAACCCAGGGACTCCTAATAATATATATTCATTGTTAGAAAAATTAATATTGCATTAATGATACTGACATTTATTAAGCACTTGGCACCACATCACATGCTAAGGTGCTTCTCGTGTATTAGCTCACTGAATCCTTCCAGGTACCTGGCAGGTCCGAGTCTTATGCACATTTTACAGAAGAGAAAATGGAGGCCCACAGAGGTTAAGTAACTTGCCGAGGACAGACAGCCAGTCAGTGACAGAGCTGGGGATATAAGCCCAGGTCTGCACAACTCCAGAACCCAAGCTCTTAACTACTATGCCCAAGAAATGTACATAGACATTCTAGACAAGCAGAAAGAAAAGGAGGGGCAGGGGGTAGAATTACCTGTAATTCTGCCAACCAGAGATAGTCGTTTTTATTTTTGTATAGAACTTTCAAAACTTTTATGCATATTTATAAACATATAAATATATCTTACATAAATGCATACTATTTTAAGCAGAATATTTTTACCGAAGCATACATAACATACTATTTTTAACCTGATTTTTTTTCACTAAACATTTGTGAACACCTTTCCAGAAGGTTAAATACTTAGTTTGACATCATTTTTAATGGCTACGAAGTATTTCTTTTGTATAAAAGCCTAATAATGGACTTGCCCAATCCCATATTGTTTGGTTTCCAATTTTTATTATCACAAACCATGTTACTAAAAACATCTTTGTAGCAGTAGCTTTTAGGCACAAGTTCAGTTGTTTCTTGGGGATAACTTCCCATAAGCAGAATGACCGGATCCATGTCAAGGGTACTTGTAAAGATGCAAATTCAGTAATCTCATAGCTGTCTTTTCATCCCCAGACACTCCTGCCTCCCATTTGTCCTGCCTGCCAGTGCCAGAGAAGGCACCTTGATCACAGTTTTGTTCATATCCGCCCAGCTCGAGGATCGACCGTGACAGTTCACTGCCTGCAATCTGAGTGAAGCCTCTGCAGTTTCTAATTCTGAAATCTCATCGTCCCCGTCTCCTCTGTCATGATCTGTCAGCGATGCCCACCTACCCTGGCGGTTCCCAATGCTGGACCGGAGCTAGGCTGACCACGTTCTCCCCCAGTTGCAGCCACAGGAGAAAATGAAGTGGGTAAAGTGAGGTTTTCATAAATAAAATATTCTCTGATTGGGAGGGCCGCCCTTTATTCTATGGTGTGTGAGCTTCCTACTTATGGTGTTGGAAATTGCTCTTTCTCTCGTGGGAGGACAATAATAGCAGAAGGAGTTGATTTTGTTCATGGCTCTACTTGGCAAGACAAAATGTTGGCCACCTATGTCAGTTCCTTCCGTTTTTTTTCCTTTAGTTTTAGTTTTTGTTTGTTGATTTTTTTTCTTTTTTTAAATAGTTATACTGGATTGAGAAACCCAAAGTCTGGGTGGCCAGCCCTGTGGCTGAGAGGTGGGGAGGTTGGAAAACCCCCCATCTAAGGTCTGGCTTCTCATCACCAATGTTATTCTGGATGATTCCACAACCTGGGAGACAGGCAGGTTCTTCTAGGAAACCACCCAATTCTGACTCCCCTACATCCTCAACAAGGCCCAGGCTTCCCCAGACAGCGACCTCCTCGTCTGACTTCCTCATGCCCCAAGTCCTCAGTCAGCACATCCCAGTGCCAGGAACCTGCATGGCTAAAGCAAGGCCCGGGAAATTTCAGGAGCCAAGAGGGATCCCGTAGGCTGGGGAGCCCTTGAAAGGATTTTTAAGGTTGGCCTTTGTTCATTTCCTATTGCTGCTCTAACAAATTACCACAAACTTAGTGGTTTAAAACAACACACGTTTATTTCTGCAGGCCACAAATCCTAAAATCAAAGTGTCAGCAGGGCTGCGTTCCTTCTAAAGGCTCTAGGGGAGAATCATTTCCTTGTCTTTTCCAACTTCTAGATGCTGTCTGCATATCTTGGCTCATGGCCCCTTCCTCCATCTTCAAAGCCAGCAGCATAGTATCTCCTCTCTTCCTCCTCTCTATCTCTCTGTCCCATGAGTCCCTCACCATCTCTCTCCTTCACCTTGTCCAGGCAGGGCTGGATCTGGATAAAAAGCTCTGACAACCTTACATCTTAACATGCTGCCCCTCCCAAGAGAAGGGGATGATGATGATGATGATGATGAGGAGGAGGAGGAGGAGGAGGAGGAGGAGGATGCTCGTGGTGGAAAACAACAGCTTCTATGCATTGATCACTTATTTTACAGGCTTTGGCTCACTAAATCCTTCCATCATCTCATGAAGTCAATCCTATTAATGTCTCCTTGGTACAATTGAGGATGCCAGGACTTAGAGAAGTTAAGCCCCCTGGTGAAGCTCAAGTGGTAGTTAACGCCCAAACCCACATCTGTTTGGCTCCAAAGCCCATGCCCTTCATCACTGGCTATACTGCCTTCAAAGACAATGATGATGATGATGATGATAGCTCTCATTGTTTTACCACTTACTAAGCACTAGCTTTTGTTCTATCCACTTGGCATACATTCACACATAAACATTTTCCAGCAATCTACGCAGTCTACTATTTATTATATCCATTTTACAAATGAGAAAATCGAGGCCCAAGGGTGTAAAGTGACATATCCAAGGACTCATAACTAGGAATAAGCAGAGATGAGATTCAAATGTGGGTCAATCTGACCCCAGATCCAAGCTCTCAACCAGTTATGAAGCTGCAGATACTCGGAACTCCATCTCCGGTGCCTCATTCCTGCTCTGGGGGGGGAAGGGGGGAGGTTAATGACTGGAGGTGGGTATTTGCAGAACAGCTCAGCACCTGTGGCGTGCAGTCCCTCAAAGCAGGGACTGCTGGCCTCGGGAGTGATTAAACCCATGACCTTGGTTCCACTCAAGCCACCTTCAAGCTTATGAGCCCCAGAAGCCTGGCCCAAAAACATCTCACATAGGCAGGTTTTTTCCACTTCTCAAGAGGAGGGTGGCGCTGACCCAGAGGACTCCTCAGACATGTGAGGAGCACTCATGGGTGGATGGCCCAGCTACTAGCCCAGGTGGTGCTCCAGCTGTTGGACAACCCTCACCCAGGCTTGTGGGCCCTGGAGTGGGGAGACAGGCATTCATTCCTCCAGCGCAGACAGTCAAGGCTGCAGCCAGGCACTCTGAGTCTAGTGCTCAGAGAGACCGTACGTCAAGAGCTCTTCTTGGGGCCTGTCCTTACCCCCTTCTCCCCGCCCGAAAGCAGGGCTTGAATCCTGAGGCCAACCCTGGATGCCCACACCCCCTCCTTCAGCTGCACAGGGACCCAGGCAGGGTATGTGGATCTCAGGGAGTCTCCGGTCCACACTCGGCCACCATCATGGTCACACTGCCTCCCTTCTCTGATACCCGGTTCTCCCATCTCAAAAAGGCAGGGGCTAGAGAAAATGACCTCTAGCTTTCTAGAATTCCAATGGTTCCTGAGCCCAAGTCTAGGCAAATACGATTCCCTTGAAGACGCCTCCAAAGGACAGATATAGTGGGACAAGAAGCAATTGGGCAAGTGGCCCTGCTCAAAGGAGCTAAAATGACCCCAGAACCCAAGTCTGCTCTGGGCCTCCTCAGGAGAGCCAATGGTCTTTCCCTGAACGCCCTGTGGATCCTGAACCCGACATGTCCTGGGTGTCCTCATCAGCTCAACCCTACACCACCCCCATCCTGCCCACCACTCCTACTGCCGCCTCCCTACCCCCATCCCAATCCCCCCGTTGCCACCTCTGTCTTCAAGGAGACATTGGCATTCCTTCCAGCCTTGGAGCCATTGTTGATGCTGTTTCTTCCGCCTGGTGCACTCCTCTCAGTCCTTCAGTGACCGCCCCATCCACCCCCACCTGCCCCACCCACAGCTGTGATTAAATAGCTGTGAACTTGGCTTTTCACTGTGGGCCTGCGTGCCTGGACTGAAGGTGCTACAGCAAGCTGGCTCACAGGGTCCCTAGGGCCTGGCACGCTGCCAGGCCTACAGAAAGCCCTCAAGAATTGCCCATTGAATTAATGAATAATGGCTCTATTGGGGAGCCCAGGGGCCAGGTTGACCTAATGCACCCAGCCCACCCCAGACCTTCCTACATCCTCATCTTGCTTCTCCTCCTTTCCAAGTTGCCCCATCCTGTCTCCCTCCTCACACGCTCCCCTGCACAGATTGCCACCTGGAAAGCCCAGGCAGGAGCCCTGCCCTTTGACAAAGCATTATCTGGCCCAGCCAGGCAGCTCCCGCAGGCCGGTGGCCTCTAAATGACAGGGGCATGCCTGATCCAGCTCACACCCAGCTTCTGAGCAGACAAGCTCAAGGGCCAGGCTGCAGTGGTAGATTTTCTTCTCACAGCAAGAACTAATCATTTCTATTTCATGACGAGAAGGTGGCTAACAGTAATGTCACTCAGACCTGACAGTAAAGACCCCTACACACACACACACACACACAACACATACACACTCGCATACTTGCACACATGTACATATACACATATACATACTACACATACACACACGCACACACATACATACACACACACCAGAGGATGCAGCTGGAGCCCAAGCCATCCCAGCCCCTGGACAATTCTTCAGACTGTAACACTTTGGCTCCGCCTACCTGCATCCTCATCCCCAAGGGAACTGAAACCACCTCTTCCCTGAGGAAAGCTGACAGTGCACCTGGCCACGCAGAGGCTGCAGCGGTGGAAACCTTAGAAGCTGCTCAAACTCAACAACAATCAAACATATGCAAGTTAAAATAGGGTGCTACTTCTCACCTATCAGATTAGCAAAAATTGACAAAAAATCATGTCCCCAATGCTGTCAAGGGCGTGGGAGAAACACAGTCTCATACTCTGTTGGTAGGAGGACAAAATGGTACAGCATTTTTAGAGGGCAGTTTGGTGGGATCTATCAAAGTTGAAACTCTTTAACAAAGCAATTCCACTTCTGGGAATCTATCTTACAGATAGATTTGTAAATGCGTGTGCATTTACTGTAAAGAAATTGAAAGCCGCCTATTTTCCACTATAGCAGGATGGTTGGATAAATTAAGATAATTCCTCCTGTAGCGTCATCTGTAGTCATTAAAAACAATGGGGTAGGTCTAGTATATTTCCTGACATAGAAAAATATCCATGATATATTATGTGGGGAAAAAATCAAAATAGTATGTGTACTATAATCCCATTGCTTCTATCAAAAAAAAAAAAAAAAGGTGTGTATTTGAATGAACAAATCAATTTTAGAGAAAGTACAGCCAGAATCCTCCTCAGAAGCGAGGATGGCGAGACTTGGTCTTGCTTACTTTGAACACATCATCAGGCAAGACCAAGCGCTAGAACAGGTCATCATGTTTGGTAATGTAGAAGGTCAGTGAAAACAAGGGAAGCCCTCAATGAGATGGATTAACACAACAGCTGCGACAATGGGCTCAAACACACTAACAATCTGAGCACTGCACACGACCGGGCAACATTTCGTTCTGTTGTATGAGTTTGCCATGAGTCAGAGCTGACTCAAGAGCAGCTAACAACATGTATACAAATGAATGTGTGCACACACACACACACACAAAGTCTGGAAGGCCATCAAATTATTAAAAGTGTATCTTTGAGAGTAGTAGTATTAGAATATTTTACAAGCATGTATTAATTTTGCAATTTTTGAAGGAAAGGGTTATTAACTGAAAGAACTAAGCGTTGATGTCAAAACTTGACAAAGAGCACAAAGAAAGAACTTCCCTTACTGATGATAATTATTGAAGTGATATGCAAAAATCCTGAACAAAATACTGGCAAATAGAATCCAGCTGTACTTTAAAAGAATAATACACCATGACCAACCAGGGCTTAAGCAAGGAATGTGGAGATAGTTAAAAATTAAGAAATCACATCAGTACGGCAACAGTGGAAGGACTATGCAAACCATCTCAGCAAAAGCCAAAAAGTCACTTGCTAAAATTCAGCGCCCATACTGGTTTTATCTTTTTTCTTTCTTTTCTTTTCTTTTTTTTTGTTTTGGCCCTTTATAAATAGAGTTATTCATCCTTCACCTGATGCATAAAGTCTCAAACCAAAAGCCAAAGTCACGCAATGGTATAAAATCAGAAGCAAGACAAGAATGATTGGTGCCACCACCACTATTTAATGTTCTTCTGAAAGTTTAGCTGATAAATAATACACGACATTTAAAATAAGCAAAATAATTGATTGGAAAAGAGGAGACAATATTAAAATCTGGAGAGGCTGTGTTGTCAACCTAGAAAACTCAAAAAGACTCTCCCAAAAAATTAGAACTAGTTAAAAAAAATTTCAGTAAAAAAGTTGGAAACAAAATAAATACATGAAAATGAATTGTTTTCCAACACACCAGCAATACTCACTCGCAAAAAAATGTAATGGAAAAAAATATCCTGGTCAAAATAGAAACAGAAAACAAAATATTTAGAAATGATCTCAAATAGAAATGGGTGGAAACTATAGAAATAAAACCATAGCTATTTACTAAAGGAAACAAATACATGAACACAGAAGGAGCCACACCACGCTCCTGGACGCAAACAAATTTTTTTTTAAATGATGATTCTTCCCAAAATCAAGATTTAACACAATTCCAAGCAAAATCACAGCAGGAAATTTTTCTTTTGGAAATTGTACTAAGTTTTTCTATATTTCAGCTGAAAGAATAAATGCTCAAGAATATCCAATAATATTTTGAAAAGGAAGAATATGAATAAAGTGCTGACCGAAGTATCGTATTTCTCGAAAATAACCTGCACGCTATACATTTTTTTGCCAACTTAATTTTATCATTTCTGCAGGTTATATGTGTAGGTGCATTATTTGTGAAAAATACTGTAACTTTGGAAATGAGCAGAGTCTGTAAGACTAAGGCACAGAACTGTACTCTAGTTAATAAAGTTGTTGAATGGGGAGTACAGGTTAACAACTCTGAAACCCCTATAAATATATAGAGATATCGAACAATTATGTAAATGGATGATGAGTGGAGGGTGGTGGGAGCCAGGTTTGTCACTGTGGGAGTGGGAGGTTACCGATAAGCAAGGAGAGGAGGTTAGAATGATCCATGTGGTAACTGATTTGAGTTTGAGACATCTGTAAGAACTCATGCTTAGCTTAATATAGATACCGATGGCTGCATATAGAAGCATTTATAGATATGTGCATATACACAGAGAAGCCTTGGTGGCACAGTGGTTAAAGCGTTCAGCTGCTAACCAAAAGGTCATTGGTTCAAACCCACCAGCCACCTCTGCAGGAGAAAGGTATGGCAGTCTGCTTCTGTAAAGATTACAGCCTCGGAGGATGTAGAGCATAATTCTAACTCACAAAAAAAAAAAAGACCAGATTTACTGGCCTAAAGGAGACTGGAGAAACCCCGAGAGTATGGCCCCCAGATACCCTTTTAGCTCATTGGCGAAGTTACCTTCGAGGTTCACTGTTCAGCCTGGGAGTGGACAGCCCAGTAAAACTATGAGAGTAATGAGGTACAGGAGTCCAGT
>NW_004443974.1:14565019-14616330 GCF_000243295.1 Trichechus manatus latirostris | reverse complement strand
AAAAAAAAAGAGGTTGAGAAGTTAGAGGGTTGATATGTTGTGGGGTTGTTAACCAATGTTATAAAACAACATGTGTACTTCTGTTTCATGAGAAACTATTTGTTCTGTAAGCCTTCACCTGAAGTACAATTAAAAAAAAAAAAAAAGATTACAGCCTTGGAAACCCTATGGGGCAGTTCTACTCTGTCCTATAGGGTCGCTACAAGTCGGAATCGACTCGACAGCAATGGGTTTGATTTTGGGTATATACACAGGTTAGTATATACACATATATCTCCTTGCTCTGTCAGCTGAGAGGGCCTAGAAGCAATGACATTCCAGCAGCAAGAAGCACACTTAGCACCCAAATTTTGGTTTCTAATACCATTTTCCAATAAAAGGAACCAGGACTCTTTGGAGAAATGACTAATTCTAGAACTGGGGCCGGAAATATACAAGATGAGCCTGGAGCGTCTTGCAGATCCAGAAAGTAAGGAAGTATGAAAACACATACACACACAATTTTGCGAGTATGTCAAAGGGACACAGGAGCCAACCGAAAGAGCTCCCAATGACCAAGGCTGAAACAGTTTGAGCAAGAAAATAAAGTAGTACTAAATTATAACCCGAAGTATAAAATAAATATCCATGAGTTCACACTGATATAAATACATGGTTGACTAAACAAACAAATGGGGGAGAATAGACAAATCTCCCGTGCAGAAGAATTACCAATAATTTATGGAGATATTCCATCCTCAGGAGGTGAAGCAAAAATCCCTCCACAAAGTGACTTTCTCCCAAACAGTACAGTGTGGAAAGGGAAGAGGAAAAAGAGAAAGAGAGAGAGAAATTGTGCAGTGGAGAAACCTGACAGACACTACCTCATCCCGGTGATCGAGGCCAGCACCAACCGCGAGAAGTCACACCGACATGTACCCTTGATATGAAGTGACAAATTTCCCCCGTTCAACCTTTAGAAAAACATCATACAAATCCCAACTGAGGGACAGTCTACAAAATACCTGATCAGTACTCCTCAACACTGTCAAGGTCATCAAAAACAAAGTCTGAAATTGCCACAGCCAAGAGAAGTCTGAGGAGATATGACAACCCAATGTAACGTGGTATTCTAAGTGGCATCTTGGAACAGAAAAAGGAATTAGAGAAAAACTGAGGAAATCTACATAAAGTAGGGACTTCAGTCAGTAATGTATCATATTAATTGTGACAATGTACCATACTAATAATGTAAGATGCTAACAATACGAAAAGCTGGGTGTAGGCTCTACGGGCACTTTTTGTACTACGTTCGCAATAATTCTGTAAATCAACTGTTCTAAAATTAAAAGTTTACTAAACAAAAATATTTGAAAAAAAAATAACGTGAGGAAGAATTATCCCTATTAGTACACATTATAAGGTCAAATAATTATTATAGTGTGTTTCCGGCACAAGAATTGTCATATCATACAATGGGACAGAATGGGAAGCCCAGATAAAGTCCTAATAGATGAAGTAATTTGGGACTCAGGCAGGATCCAAATGAATGAAAAGGAAAGGACTGTTTGATAAAATGTACCTGAACAATTAATTACCCCGTTCTGGAGGAATTAGATTAGATTCTTTTTTACACCAGGCACCAATTTTTTTGTAAATTCCAGGTTAAAGAATTAAATGTTAAGAGAGAAAATATTTAAAAACAAAAACCTAGAACAGCTGTCCAATTGATTTTACGAACTTGCTAAGCATGCAAGGGAAGAAATCGGAAAGGGGAAAACAACAGATTTCTCTACCTGAACATTTAAAACTGCAGAACATCGGGAATGACAAACAATACTAACAGGCAAACAACCAGGAAAAACACTAACCATATACCAAAACACCAGAATATCATCAGTATGAACTCCTGCCAAATGATAAGAAAACCACTAAAACCCCAATGGAAAAGTGAACAAGGAAACTGACAATGTACAAAAGAAGAAATCTACACAAAAAAAATCTCGTGAACATTTGAAAACGTGTTGGATCTCACTAGCAAAGCAATGACATGTTATTTTCCACTTTTCGAATTAGAAAAAAAATATGTTTTGCTCCTGATTCCCAGTGTCGGGGGCGACTGCACTGAAATGGGCCCTCAAATGCTTCTGGAAGAAGTTTAAACTTGCAGAACATTCTGGAAAACAATCTACTCGATGCCTTAAAAATGGGCTAGGAATTCCACTTTGAGGAACTTAATCCTAAGGGGAAAACCAATCAAAGATGCAGACAAAGATTTACATACAACAGTATTTTTGCAACAGTAATAGAGAAAAATGAAAAACAATTTAAATTTTCAGCCAAAATGACATGTTGTTGTTGTGTGCTGTTGAGCGGATTCCATCTCAGAATGACCATAAAGGACAGAGTAGAACTGCCCTGTAGGGTTTTCTAGGCTGAAATCTTACCGGAGCAGATCGCCAGGTCTTTTCTCCGGAAGAACAGCTGGTGAGCTGCAACCTTTGACCTTTCAGTTAGCAGCTGAGCGCTTAATCATTGTGCCACTAGGGCCCCTTCCAAAATGACATAGTTAGCCAAATTATAACTTTTCTACTCTAGGAACACACGATTTTTATCATTAAAAAAAATTTTTTTTTTTCATTTCCAAAGCACCGATCATAAGGTTTATTTCCAGGTGTATGCAGCCCAGAACCACTATATTCGCCTTGCACACCCCAAGCCAGGCTGGTTCCAACCTCCATCTTGGGGCTTAAGATAGGGCTTTCTTTTTAAAAAGCTCTCAGTATGTAGCCCTAGGAACCTCAACGGTGGGCTAAAACCTCTATTTCTCAAGGGCCTCTTCTACCAAAGGGAATTCCATTTGCTGATTCAAAAGACTTAGCTAAACCTAAACCGCAGCTCCAACTGCTGTTCAGAAAATCTTCAGTGGCTGCTCCACATCCCCCAGAAGGAAATCTCAATCCTGCTAAGTCTCAGCCAGGCAGGCATAGCCCAACCCCATCTCTCCCCTCCCCATGTTTCCCATCTCACTCTTCCTATACCCTGTCTTCCCCACACACCTGTTCCTAAGTGTTAACCACCCAGACCATCCTTTAGCCACTACCCAGCAAGCCAGGCCTAGGGAACCCTCTGTCCTTGCTGTAGCCCCAGCACCTAGCATCAGCCAGCATATAGTCAGAGCCCAACAAACACTTATTCATGTTCTTCAAACCCTGTTCCAGTGCTTCTTGCTCAGATAGCCTTTTTTTAGTCCCCTCCCTCAATGACTGATGGTCAGGAGCTGTACCTGAGATAGCACATGACGCTTTCTACTCTCCTCCTGACCTGTCGCCAACACACTGCCAGCTTCTTGGCACAAAGCCTGCCCAGTTAACACTGCAAGCCTCACAGGGCTCTGCACACAACAGGTGCTCAATAAGCACTGAAGTCCCCTTCCACATCTGGACCCGGGTGTTTGGAGGGAGATGGTTTGGGGAATGGGGTGAAAGGGGTTGGGCTTTTGTTTCTTAGAGGATAGAATGATGGGATGAACCCGGAGAAGCTTGGAGAGTTGCACACCTGCTCAGGGCCCAGAGAGAAAGTATAGGTTGGGAGATGGAAGGAGAGCTTCATGAAGCTGGTGGTCAGAGGTGGGCGCAGTGGGGACAGCCCTCAGGAGCTCTGGTCTGGGCCTCAGGACACTATGTCTGGCTCTGAAAGGCTGTTATCCTGCCTTGCAAATGAAGCCAAGTATTTTAGAGACAAATATGGGTTATGAATCAGAAATTAAGTCACCCTGGCAGGTCGCCTTTGGTAAGTCCCATCAGTGTCCTGAGCCTCAGCTTTCCCCAACTGTAAGACAGGGGTGAACTAGATAGGACCTCTTAACTCCCTCAATGTAATAATGTCTTCGGAAGCCCAAGGGCAATCCAGAAAGGGGGTGAGAGAGTTAGGGGCATTGAGGGTGATCCGCGTCCTCACTGAAGCCCTAGGACATGCCACACACTCCACCTCCTCACTACACCTTCCCCACCTTCCTTCAGCCTTGCTGTCCCCTGACCCCCAGGTCAGGACTGTCCTTTTGATGTTCCTAGAAACCTTCCAGATCCCTGGCTTCTGGGCTTCGGGCTGCAGAGCCCTGGGGAGTCCAGAATTTCTGGAAGCAGTGGGGCCTGGAAGCCCCTAGACAACAAACGCGACCTGAAGACTGCATGGAATCATGCCTTGCCCGTTGTTGCTTATTTTTCAAATATCTACAATGATGGAGTGATTAACAAATGCAAATTTTTCTAAAAGGGCTTACTAACTCCTATAGCCTTTGGTCATTGTGTATCTTCTCAGCAGAAGAACACTCCGCAGTACAAACTTGCAGGAGATCTTCGAAATGTATTTATGTATGTATCTACGGCTTTATAAAGCTATCCTGGATGGAGGGGTGGATAGATGGAGAGATACGTGATAAAGCAAATAGAGCAAAATATTAAATTGTAGAATCTAGGTGGTGGGCATACAGATGTTCAATTTTTTTTTTTCAAAATTTCTGTAAGTTTTTCTGTAAGGGTGGGGAGCGGTCCTTCTACTCAAGATCAGGAGCCTCAAATACACCCTACTGTGTTCTCCCTGAAACTCCCCACAGTGCCGTCTCGAAGGGACCCCTTTCAGGGGTGGGTCCCTAACACTGTGCTGAAGGAAGGGGGATCCTGGGAAAGCGGACGGGATGCCTGCAGGGTAGACAATGTGGGGGCCAGGACGGCAATGAGAACAGGGCAGGCAAAGGCGAGGGTACACCTCCCTAAGTAAGGGGTGCTGCTGTTTTCCCAGGGAGAACAGGCGAGGGGCAAGACAGGGCAGGGGTGAGTTTGCTCCCTCCGTGCGTTCGACGGTGTACCCCATGTCCTGCCGTTGGGCTTTTCTGGCCTCCAAGGCCCAGGCTGAGAGCAAATTTTAAGTATTAACAAAAGTGAAAACGTGAATCCTGCAAACGCTCATCCCATGCGAGGCCCTTGACACGAATACCTCCTTTCAACTGCTCTAGACGCTTCTCGCCGCATTTCATAAATGAGGGGAGTGAAGGCCCGGACGGTGAGGTCCCTTGCTGAAGTCCCACAGCCAGGAAATGGCTTCACAGGATTTGAACGAAGTGGCACCCCTCCTCCCCCTACCCCGACTCTCCACCAAGAGCCCGACAGCAAGAACCCAGGAGGCGCGGGAGCGGAGGGTGAGCAGGCGTCCGGGGAGAGAAGGGGCGGCTGCAAGGCCTGCCCCAAGGGCCCGCGGTCCAGGCAGGGTGGACGCGCCTGAGAAGGTGCCCGCTGGCCGCCGCGCAGTCCATGGGCGTCCAGGTACCCCCAGGGTGCAGTCACCGGCGGGTGGGTGAGCGCGCCGCGACTGAGCGCCCGACGGGGGCCACGGGGACGCTACCTGGGTCGTGGAAGGGCACCAGCGCGAAGTTAGTGATGGCCTTGCTGCGGCCGCTCAGACTGCGCTCCAGAATGCGCGAGGCGCCGTCTATCACCTGCATCAGGTCGTCCCACATGGAGCCGGTGACGTCCAAGACGAAGGCCAGGGTGGCGCCCCCCGCGGTAGGGGTCAGCGGGATCTCGGGCGCGTCAGTCACGGCTGCTGCCGCAGAGACGGCCATCAGCAGCCACAAGAGCGGCGCCGCAAGCATCCTGCTGAGCGCGGCCGACTGCTGCGGGTGGAGGCGCGCAGGTCGCCTGGAGCACGTCGCGGTCGCCCGAATGCACCAGCGGCCGCCCGACGCGCGACTGCAGAGCGGCGCCGCGCTCCGGCTGGGCCACGGCCGGTGCGCGCGGGACAGGGGCTCCCGGCGGGGTCCCCCTACTGGGAGCCTGAGGCGGGTCCTAGAGCGCATCCCGTTCAGGGTCACGGGCCCGCCTCCTCCCCTGCCCCCCTCCCCCCACCGTGACTCAAACTTTCCCGGCCTCGCTGCTCTCCAGTCCAGACCCGAGGTTAGGGGAGGACGCAGGGCGGCTAGCCGAAGGGAGCTGGGGCCGTCGCCAAGGTGGCGAAGGATGAGGATGCTCGGAACCGAGCAAACACCTGCGTCTCCTACCAACGGCGCGCTCCCGGGCTCAATCTGCTGCAGGAGCCAGAGGGCGAGGGGGCGACGCGACGCCTCTCTCCGCCCCCACCCCAGGTTAGCCAAAGTGGGCCCTGGCTTTTGCGGATCTCCCACCCAGCCCCCCAAGAGATTCCCCCCCCGACACACACACACAAACTCTACAAGGCGTCATCTTTCCGCAGGGTTCTGTGCTTCCCAAATTTATTGTAATTGTTACTATTATTTACAATCAACCACCATAAATTGATCCCCTACCATGTGCTAAGAGTTTTCAATAGTTATTATTTCCTTCCATTCTCACTGCAACCCTTGGAGATGCTAACATTAAACCCATTTTATGGATGAGCAAACTGAGGCTCTGTGAGGTGGCGTCACTAGCCAAGCCCACACAGTTCTCAAGTGATGGAGAAGCCCTTGGTCTCTGCTGCCTCCCTAAATGTTGTCACAGATCATCGGGTGAATCCAGAGGTTGGATGATACACTTCTGCCCTCTTTGGAAGTTGTGAAGGTTCTGGGACAAGTGTACTATTTAGTGTGTATTATTAGCCATCCCCTCACTGGCACTCCTCCCTCCTGCCCCTTCGACTTGTTCAGGCACCCCACCAACGCTCACCTCAGGCTGTGCTCTCCTGTCTCATGTCTATGGCCTCTCCCCACCTCACTAGGATACTATGTGCCCCTTGAGGGCAGGGCTGAGTCTTGGTCCCCATTATGTCAGCTCCTAGTTGCCAGCGCAGTCCCTGGCACATGGTGAGGACTCACTAAATAGTGGTTGGGTAAATAAACAAACAGCTTTGGTGGGCATGCCTGGTTTTGAGAGCTATGTGAGAAAGGGCAGCTCTGTTCCCCTCACCCTCCAATCCCTCCTCCAAGAAGACCAGGCTCCCAGGACAGGGACAGGCAGCCCATGGACATGGCTGAGGGCACTGGGTCTCTGAGTGGGGGAAGATTTCTACAGCCCCAGCCCCTCCACAGCCCTCAGCTAGAAGGAAGCCCCCACTGCATATCTCCTCCTTCCCCCTTCAACCCCAGCTCAGATCCCACCTCTGAGGCTATTTCACCACCCTTGCCCTGCAACCTCACAGCCCCTTATCAGACCCCTGCCCCAGCATTGACCATACTGTGTTGTCAGTGTCACTCTCTGTGGGTCTGCCCCCTCCCCTCAACTGTGACAGCAGAGACCACATGCCTGGCACAAGCACATGCCCAGTGGAAGTGTGTGGCCTAAATAAGGCAGCAGATTTCAGGCCTGGAGCTAGGAGCTGGCCACAGCAGACGGGGGTCATCCTCAGGGGTTCAACTCTAGACCATGGCAAGTGCCTTGCGTGAGAAGGGCTGGGGTCCCAGGGAAATTGTCTCCCGAGGAGCAATCTGTCTCACAGGATATGGTGAAAGCCAGGTCCGGAGACCCAGGGCAGGTGTGGAATGTGCAGCCAAGCTCATGGAGATTGAGTCACCTGCACCTCGGAATGCTGGCCCTTTAAATATCCTTGGCTATGGCCTCCATTGGCCCCAGAGTCTGGGCAGGGCTGGGCCAGCTGTTGGAGTAAGAAGAGAGGCTCCAGCTGTGCGAAGGCAAACAGTGGCCAGGAACCAGGCAGGACTCACGAAGGGTGACATTTCAGGCACAGTGAAGGGGACATCTGGGGACAAACAGGTCCTTTGGTGATTTCATTCCACAGACTTTTGCTGAGCCTAAGCTATGGGTCAGGCACTCTGCTAGGCACTATTAGGGAAGGGGGTGTAAAGATGGTAAGACATGCTTCCTCCCCTGGGGAGAAGAGATGTGTAAACAAGTAATTCTAAGTCAATGAGATAAGTGCTAATGGAGGAATTACCAAGAGCTCTGGGGGCTCAGAGGAAGGAGAGGCTGGGCCTAAGGGTCAGAGGAGGCCACAAGTGAGGCTGAGCAGCTTAGAGAACAAGAGGGGAAGAGCATTTGAGGAGCAGGAACAGCATGCACAAAGGCAGGGGACACGAGTGTAACTGGAGGGTGATGGCAGAGGAGACAGCAAAGGCCGGATCCTGAACGACCTTAACTAGCTGGTAAAAGGCTTGGGTTTCCCCCCACACACCCCCGAAAGCACTGCGGAGCTATTGAAGAGTGTCAGGCAGGAAAACAACCTGACCCAGTCTGCATGTCAGACAGGTCCCTGTAGAAGTTCAGAGAGTACATCTTGTAGGTATCAAGAATCCCTAAACCTACTTCCTGTGGAAGTAAGAGCTGAGTTGGCCCTAAAGAAAGCAAGAGGCCTTCTCCTGAGGTTGCTCATGGAGGGGCAAAGGAGACCATGGATTTGGAGTCTCATGTGACCTTGAACAGGGCTCTCCCCGTCTCTGGGCCTTGGTTTCCCCATTTGCAAAAAGATTTGAGAGGGAGGGGACATAAAAAGTTGACCTCCAATGTTTTTCCAGCCCCACCAGTCCAGAACCACAGCCAAGGGGACTCTTGGAGACTCAGGAAGGATTCAAGAGAACATCTGGCCCTGATCTCATCTTGGCAAAGCAGACCCCAAGGTTATTGTGAAAGGGCACATCAAAAGGTGATGTCTGACCCTGATCCACTGCCCGTCCAGTGTGGCCGAGGGTGCTGCACCGAGCACGGGTCTCTCTGGATGCTCGGGGTTTCCCTAGAAGGTGACCATGGCCATGCTCAGTGAGTGAGCCCAAGAAGCTGCTCGTGAGCACAGAAAGCCGAGAGAAAGCACAACCGAGCCTCATCCATCAGTTTCCATCTCACCACCTCCACTTACTCAGGCTGCCTGGAGCCCCACATTTTTGAACTCAAGATATTCCACATTTTTCCCCTGTTTCCAAAAGGAGCGGTCTCTGTGGAGTTGTTGGTTTCCTAATATCACACACGTTTGCTATGGAGAACCTGCCATCCTCAGCCTGACTCGGAGCTCTAGCCCGTCCTCCGTGTCTTCACTGGAGATCCAAGACCAGCTGAGGGGCTGGGTCAGGACCCAAGGCTCTGGACACTCAGCTGCCCAAAGAAAAACGGCCTCTCCCTACCAGTGTTCCTTCCTTGTTGTTGTTAGGTGCTGTCGAGACAATTTTCAACTCATATCAACCCCATGTGACAGAGTAGCACTGCCCCATAGGATTTTCTTGGCTATAATCTTTATGTAAGCAAATTGTCAGATCTTTCTCCTGTGGAGCCACTGGGTAGGTTTGAATTGCCAACCCTTTGGTTAGCAGCCGAGCACTTAATCTGGTGGTTGCACCACAAGGGCTCGTTGGTCCTTCCTTATGCTTCCCTATATTCCTCTCTCTAAATGCATCTTAGTCTGGGCCCTATTCGATCTTCTGTGATAGTAACATCCACCACTCATCCTGTTCTACTCCAACCCTCTTCCTGAGGAACTCAGATCTGTTCTTCTGAAAGAGTGAAAATACTAACGGTGAATAAAACCAACCAAACCAAACCAGTTGCAGTTGAGTCAGTTCTGACTCATGGTGATCCTATGTGTTGCAGAGTAGAACTGCACTCCATAGGGTTTTCAAGGCTGTGATCTTTCAGAAGCAGATCTCCAGGCCTTTATTCTGAGGCACCTCTGGGTGGGTTTCCATCGCTAACCTTTACAATTAGTAGTCAAGCGCTAACCGTTTACACTACCCAGGAACAATGGTGACTAGCATTTGCCAAACCCTTATCGAGTGTCATACACTGTGCTAAACACCTCTTCATTAGATTCCTTGCAACAACCTCTAACATCAATATTTACTCCTCTTGTACAAATTAACCTGAGGCTCAGAGAGGTGAAGTCCTGAGTTCAGGCTGGACTTTGCATCCCCGTCTGCCCCGTCCATAGTGTGTGGTTCACGCCATCACTCCACACTGCCTTTGAAATGTGGAAGAATGTTTGTACAGGAATCGAGAGTAGAGCTTCTTCTAGAGCCAACACAGACTCAGTGCCATTCTTACACATGCACAGTCCTCTCTAGCAACTCCTTGGGCAGGACTCACATTTGAGACGGTTAGCACCTTTGAAATGCAATAATGTCAGTTCCCACCCATATTTAACCAAACTGCCTGGACAAAAGAGAGGAGAGAGAGCAATAACTGTGTAAATAAAGCAGGCAATTCTGCCCACAGTTCTGTGGACACACAGGCAGGGCCTGAGCAAGAAGTAAACACTGTTTCAAAGATTCATGTCTATTCTCTAGGAAAGAATTAAAGAATTCAGTGGAGGCAGTGGCAAACAGGACTAACAGAGAGTCAGAAGAACTGACAAACAACTCAGGATGATGGAGCTACTGAGGACAGGCAGGAGGAGCCAGGAAGTTTGAATCCGCGTGAATTTGCCCAGTGTTCCAAGCTGCCAGACACTTAAGTGATTTACCGCTGAATCCAATCCCTCCATGGAACCAGGCCTGCAAATCACATGTACCATAAGGGATGCTTTGAGACCACCCCAAGAAATGTCTGAGAAGCTCAAGAGACACAGGAATTATTGCCCATCCCCATGTTTTCAAGACCAAACAATTAAATGATGTAAACAAGAGCCGACTACTCCAAGACTCACTCCCAACCACCTAGACCTGGCCCATTGGCCCCTGGATGCAGCTCATGTGTCACTGAGCTCCTGGCACTGTCCTCCGGGGAGAAGGAGCACGCCCCATTGGCAGGGGTCACTGCTTACTGTTCGGGCAGTATACTGAGCCTTATTGTCATTTACAGCCACCATGTCGCCTTTATCATTGTCATCGGTGAGTGGCAAGAATATCCAGAATGAGTTGAGGTTTTACTGTCTGTCCCTTTTATTCTTTTGTTCTCTTTCTCTCTCTCTCATAATTAAAAATTCTGCATAACTGTTTTGTATATTTTAGCAGACACCGTTGGTTTCCGTTATGGATTGAATTGTGTCACCCAAAAAGATGTGTTCAAGTCCTAACTCCTGTACCTGTGAATGTGACCCTGTTTGGAACTAGAGTCTTTGAAGATGTTATCATTTAGGTTAAGCTGGGGTCATGGGGGCATTGGTGGTTCAGTGGTAGAATTCTCCCTTTCCATGCTGAAGACCTGGGTTTGATTCCTGGCCAAGGCTCCTCACGCACAGCCGCTGCCCATCGTCAGTGGAGGCATGTGAATTACTTTGATACTGAAGAGGCATCAGTGGAGTTTCCAGACTAAGATGGACTAGGAAGAAAGGCCTGGTAATCTACTTCCGAAAATCAGTCAGTGAAAACCCTATAGATCACAAGGGTCCAATCCAAAACCAATCATGGGGATGGTGCAGGACTGGGTGGCATTTTCTTCCCTTGTGCATGGGGTCACCATAAGTTGAGGCTGACTCTACAGTAGCTAATGAAAAACAAAAAACCTGAGGTCATACTGGAGTAGGGGGGCCCTAATCCTATATGACTGGTGTCTATAAAAGAGGGGAGACACAGAGACAGAGAAACAGAGGAAGGATGCTCCAGCTGCAAGCCAAGGAATACCTGAAGCTAGCAGAAGCTAAGCAAGAGGCATGGAATAGATTCTTCCCTAAAGCCTCAGAAGGAACCAACATGGCCAACATCCTGATTTCAGACTCCCAGCCTTGAGAACTGTGAGACAATAAGTTTCTGTTCTTATAAGACACTCAGTTTGTGATATTTTGCTGCGGCAACCCTAGGAAACCAATACAGCCCCCAATCCTAATGTTTTTCCTTTCTTCCTGGAAAGACTGGATTTCCCCCATGGCTTCCTGATTCAGGGGTCTATTCCTCTTCTGCATGACTTAAGGAAGGGTAACTCCTTCCCTTCTCCAACGGAAATCCTGTTGAGTTAGGTCACCCCTGTGATCCCATTTCCCTTGCGTGACTGGTCTGGGAATGGGCATTTGATGCAGTCCAGCCAATGGAACATGAAGGGACATGTATTAACGGTCTCTGGGAAAGATTTATTTACTCCAAAAGAGACACAGAAGAACAAAATCAGAGGACTTCTACTGCCGATTTCAAGTCCTACTCTAAAGCAACAGTAATCAAGACAAAAAGATGGACAAATAGATCAATAGAAGAGAATAGAAAGTCCAGAAATTGACCCAGACATATACGGTCAATTGATTTTTGACCAAGGTGGCAAAGTAATTCAGTAGGAAAAGGAAAGTCTTGTTTAACTAAAGATGTTGCAATGGAAAAACAGCAAATCTTGATCCCTACCTCACATCCTACATAAAAATTAATTCAAGATGATTCATAGACCTAAGTGTAAAAGCTGAACTATAAAACTTCTTAGAAAAAGAGACACAAGGAGGAAAGAGACCCTCTTCTTCTGCTCAATGATGTTGTCTGCATAAGATCCCTGTAATTAGAGCAGTCATCTTGAAATCGTGAGAACAGCCAGCCTGCAGGCAGAGTGTGAAGAGAAAAGAACCTTGGAGCTGTTGTACATATGGTTTTCTTGCTATGTGCAATAATGCATTTTCCTCCATAGCTAAGCTAATTGGGTGTGATGGTTAAGGTTGTGTGTCAGCTTGGCTGGGCCGTGATTCTCAGTGGTTTGGCAGTCATATGATGTTGTGATCACCTCCCTGATGGGATCTGCTGTAAGTAGCCAATCAGTTGAAAGGGAGTTTCCTTGGACATATGGCCTGCATCAAATATAAGTGGACATTCTGGCAAAGCTCATGGGCTTTGCTGGCACGGGATCCTGCAGCTGACTCCTGTTCGTCTGACTTGGGACTTGAACTAGCAGCTTACCTGCAGTCTTACCTGCTGATCTTGGGATTTGTCAATCTTCTCAGCCTGTGAGCAAGAGCCCTGCTCTCTGACCTGCTGATCTTGAGTTTGCCAGCCCCTGTGGCTACAAGAATCAGGAGAAGCCTTTATCCTGACTCACAGGCTTGGGACATTCCAGCCTCTACAGCGGCGTGAACCATTTCCTGGATATGAACGTCTCTGTATATTTACACGCTTTACCGGTTTTGTTTCTCTAGAGAACCCAGGCTAAGACATTGGGCTACATTCTCTGTTACTTGCAGCCAAAAACATTGTCATTGAGACATGCCTGTCCTTTATTTTTTTTTAATTGTTGTGCTTTAAGTGAAAGTTTACAATTCAAGTTAGTCTCTCATACAAAGATTTATACAAACATTGTTTTGTGACCCTAGTTGCTCTCCTATGCTGTGACAGCACACTCTTCCTTTCCACCCCTGATTTCCTGTGTCCATACAACCAGCTCCTGACCCTCTCTGCCTTCTCATTTCGCCTCTGGACAGGAGCTGCCCATTCAGTCTCATGTATCTACTTGAGCTAAGAAGCACACTCTTCACAAGTATCATTTTATGTCCCATAGTCCAGTCTAATCTTTGTCTGAAGAGTTGGCCTCAGGAATGGTTTCAGTTTGAGGCTAACAGACAGTCTGGGGGCCATGTCTTCTGGGGTCCCTCCAGTCTTAATCAGACCATTAAGTCTGGTCTTTTTACTAGAATTTGAGTTCTGCACCCCACTTTTCTCCTGCTCTGTCAGGGACTGTCTGCTGTTTTCCCTGTCAGGTTGGTCATTGTGGTAGCCAGGCACCATTTAGTTCTTCTGGTCTCAGGCTGATGAAGTCTCTGGTTTATGTGGCCCTTTCTGTCTCTTGGACTAATACTTTCCTTGTGTCCATGGTATTCTTCATTCTCCTTTACTCCAGGTGGGTTGGGACCAATTGATGCATCTTAGATGGTCGCTCACTAGCTTTTAAGACCCCAGACACCACTCACCAAAGTGGGATGCAGAACATTTTCTTTAAAAACTTTGTTATGCCAATTGACCTAGATGTCCCCTGAAACCATGGTCCACAGACCCCCACCCCCGCTACTCTGTCCCTCAAAGTATTTGGTTGTATTCAGGAATTTCTTAGCTTTGGTTTAGTCCAGTGAGACATGCCTGTCCTTTTGTGTTTCCTGTATATTGTGTACAATTGTACATAAATGTTCCTGCTTGAGCTGTAAACACAAAACAAAGTGCACTGACCTTCATGTGCAGTTTAAAGGATTGTCAACCAATTTTTTCTATACCTAAATCTCTCCTTATGCATTCACTTTGGAACCAAATCCCCAGGTAAGGTGCACCTTCTCTGAGGTGTTATATGCACCTGGAGGAAAGAGCTATGGTTGTCCACAGCAGAAAGTGACCCATGAGGCACAAAGCCCCAAAGGACAGAGACTAAGTTTAACTCATCCTCAACTATATCCTCAAGCCCTAGCACAATAGCCGGCATAGAGTAAACCCATTGCCTTTAGGTCAATTTTGATAGCGACTCTATAGGACAGAGTAGAATTGCCCCAAAGGGTTTCTAAGGCTGTAATCTTTATGGGAGCAGACTGCCACATCTTTTTCCCGTGGAGCGGCTGGTGGGTTCGAACCACTGACCTTTCAGGTAGCAGCCAAGTGCCTAACCACTGCACCACCAGGGCTCCTGGCACATATTTGATGTTGTTGTTAGGTGCCATTGAGTCAGTTCCGACTCATAGCGACCCTATGCACAACAGAATGAAACACAGCCCAGTACTGGCCCACGCCCACAATCGTTGTTATGCTTGAGCCCGTTGTTGCAGCCACTGTGTCAATCCATCTCCTTGAGAGTCTTTCTCTTTTTCGCTGACCCTGTACTTTACCAAGCATGATGTTCTTCTCCAGGGACTGGTCCCTCCTGATAACATGTCCAAAGTACTTAACATGTAGTCTCGCCATCCTTGCTTCTAAGGAGCATTCTGGTTGTACTTCTTCCAAAACAGATTTGTTCTTTCTTTTAGCAGTCCATGGTATATTCAATATTGACAATTCAAAGACATCAATTCTTCTTCGGTCTTCCTTACCATTGTCCAGCTTTCACATGCATATGGTGCGATTGAAAATATGATAGCTTGGGTCAGGTGCACCATAGTCCTCGAGGTGACATCTTTGCTTTTCAACACTTTAAAGAGATCTTTTGCAGCAGATTTGCCCAGTGCAATGCGTCTTTTGATTTCTTGACTGCTGCTTCCATGGTGTTGATTATGGATTCAAGTAAAATGAAGTTCTTGACAAGTTCAATCTTTTCTCTGTTTATCGTGATGTTCTTATTGGTCCATTTGTGAGGATTTTTGTTTTCTTTATGTTGAGGAGTAATCCATACTGAAGGCTGCAGTCTTTGATCTTCATCAGTAAGTGCTTCAAGTCCTCTTCACTTTCAGTTAGCAAGGTTGTGTCATCTGCATAATGCAGGTTGTTAATGAGTCTTCCTCCAATCCTGATGCCCCATTCTTCTTCACATAGTCCAGCTTCTCAGATTATTTGCTTAGCATACAGATTGACTAGGTATGGCGAAAGGATACAACCCTGACACACACCTTTCCTAACTTTAAACCACAAAGTATCCCCTTGTTCTGTCCAACTGCCTCTTGATCTATGCACAGGTTCTTCATGAGCACAGTTAAGTGTCCTGGAACTCCCATTCTTAGCAATGGTATCCATAATTTGTTATGATCCACACAGTCAAATGCCTTTGCATAGTCAATAAAACACAGGTAAACATCTTTCTGATATTCTCTGCTTTCAGCCAAGATCCATCTGACATC
The DNA here is from genome assembly GCF_000243295.1 of Trichechus manatus latirostris. NCBI lineage: Eukaryota > Metazoa > Chordata > Mammalia > Sirenia > Trichechidae > Trichechus > Trichechus manatus. The sequence goes on along the minus strand of NW_004443974.1, from coordinate 14,600,754 downwards.
AGCAATGATATCCCTGGTTCCACGTCCTCTTCTGAATCGGGCCTGAATTTCTGGCAGGTCCCCGTCAATATACTGCTGCAGCCAGTCGTAAATGATCTTCAACAAAATTTTACTTGCATGTGATATTAATGATACCATTAGATAATCTCAGAATTCAGTTGGATCACCTTTCTTGGGAATAGGCATAAATATGGATCTCTTCCAGTCAATTGACCAGATAGCTGTCTTCCAAATTTCTTGGCATAAAGGAGCGAGCACTTCCAGTGCTACATTTGTTTGTTGAAACATCTTAATTGATATTCCTTCCATTCCTGGAGCCTTGTTTTTCGCCAATGCCTTCAGTGCAGCTCGGACTTCTTCCTTCCATACCGTCGGTTCCTGATCACATGCCACCTCTTGAAATGGTTGAACGTCGACCAATTCTTTTTGGTATAATGACTCTGTGTATTCCTTCCATCTTCTTTTGATGCTTCCTTCAGTATTGCAACTCAAGGATTGAATTTTTTCTTCAGTTCTGTCACCTTGAGAAATGCCAAGCGTGTTTTTCCCCTTTGATTTTCTATCTCCAGCTCTTTGCACATGTCATTATAGTACTTTACTTTGTCTTCTCGAGCCACCCTTTGAAATCTTACGTTCAGTTCTTTTCTTTCATCATTTCTTCCTTTTGCTTTAGCTACTTGACATTCTACAGCAAGTTTCAGAGTCTCTTCTGACATCCATTTTGGTCTTTTCTTTCTTTCCTGTCTTTTTAATGACCTCTTGCTTTCTTCATGTATGATGTCCTTGATTTTTTTTTTTTTTTTTGGCATATAGTAGGAGCTCAATAAATAAGTGTTGTATGATTGATGGATAGAACAAGAAAACTCCAAGCCCTTTCATTCCTTGCTTTATAAACTCACAAGCCTGATTAGTACAATTAAAATACAATAAACAGTATCCTAGTTCCTTTCATAATTCCCCTTAATTTATACTCTCCATTTATTTGAATAATCCCCCCAGATGTTTGAAGAATGTGATCAGAATTGGACAGTCCCTTGACACCTAGTCACTAAAGCCAGCAATTCCACAAGGCCCCACCTGACCCCAAATCACTGTTAGCACTACCTCTTCTGCATTCAACAGCAAGGACAGAGGGATTTGCCCTAGAAGCCCTTGTGATACTGCACTTTTCTCATACAAGACTTCCCTAGCCCTTTCCTATCAGCTCATTAGCTCAGACTATCAGCAGATAGACTCTTGTCACCCAGAAGATTCTGAGAGCCTGTCTTCAAAAGAAAGGAAGGGGGGACCTCATACCATCAAGAAAGCAGTGCCGGGAGCAGGGACCGGGGTCCCTGCACCGAGAAGCTCCTAGTCCAGGGGAACACCGAAGAGAAGAAGGCCGACAGAGAGAGAAAACCTTCCCCTGGAGCTGATGCCCTGAATTTGGACTTTTAGCCTACTTTAACTGTGAGGAAATAAACTTCTCTTCGTTAAAACCATCCACTTGTGGTATTTCTGTTAGAGCAGCACTAGATGACTAAGACAGAATTTGGTACCGAGGGAGCAGGGTGCTGCTCTAACAGATACCTAAAATGTGGAAGCAGTTTTATAACTGTGAATGGATAGACATGCGGCAGTGACAGAGGACCGGCAGCAGCAGAGAACCAACAGCAGCAGAACCAGGAGACCAGTGCGAGACCCACGGAGCGAGAGAGCTGACTGCCTGTGTGCGGGAGGCTTCCTGGAGGAGTGGGGTGCCTCTGGGCACTTACTGGTGGAGCTACAGAGCTTTGGAACACTTGCCCCAGCAGGGCAGGTGGTGGCATGAGGCCCGAGAGCCAAGAGGCTACAGGAAACAGAAGCAGAAGCTGAAGAGACAAGGGACACAAGAAGCTGAGCTGCCTGAGTCTCAGAAGGTATGGCCATGACCTCAGGGGTTTCAAACAGTGGAGCAATGGCCTCTGGTGCTTCTAAGGGTGGAGTCGCCACTCAGATGGACTGGGAGAATGGTGCGCCTAAAGCCAAGGGAACAGAGTTGCTGTCCCAGGGGGCCTAGAAGGCAGAGCTGAAGCCCAGGACCGTGGGGCCTTGACTCAGAATCCAGAGACTGTGGCCAATACCTAGAGTCTGGAGGGCAGGGCCATTGTGTAAATTGTCTCAGAGAACAGAGGATTATTTTCAAAGCCTTGAGGGCTAATAGAATGTGTTCTCCTGACTTGCTTGGTGCCTGTTGTCCCTTCTTTTCCTCCAGTTTCTCCCATTTGTAATGGAAATGTCTAGCTTGTGCCTGTTCTGCCATTGTACATTTGGAAGCAGATAGCTTGTATTCTAGATTTCACAGATGAAGAGGAATTTTTGGATTTTGGACTTGGAGTTAAGACTTTTGCTATGATATGATGGGGTGAATGTTTTCCATGTTGCAAGGATGTGATTTTTGGGGGGCCAAAGGGTGGAATGTCATGGTTTGAATTATGTCCCCCCAAAAATGTGTATATCAGTTTGGCTAGGCCATGATTCCTGGTACTGTGTGATTTTCCTATATGTTGTAAATCCTGCCTCTATGATGTTAATGAGGGAGATTGGGTGGCAGTTGTGTTAGTAAGGCAGGACCTGATCTACAAGACTGGATTGTGTCCTGAGGCAATCTCTTGAAATATAAAAGAGAGAAGTGAGCAGTGAGACAGGGGGACCTCATACCATAAAGAAAGCAGTGCCAGGAGCAGAGCGCGTCTCTTTGGACCAGGGTTCCTGTGCAGAGAAGCTCCTAGTCCGGGGGAACACTGATGAGAAGGCTGACAGAGAGAGAAAGCCTTCCCCTGGAGCTGACGCCGTGAATTTGGACTTTTAGCCTACTTTACTGTGAGGAAATAAACTTCTCTCGTTAAAACCAAAAAAAGAAAGGAAAGGAAGCGTGACAGCCAAGAAAAATCACTCCGAAGCACTTAAAGACGCCAGGTCAAGAAGGGCAGGGCACGGCTACCTGGGGAGGGTAGGTAGAAAACCAGAGTGAGGCATCCCCAACTAGAGGGCCTAGGCAGGTCAGCTGGGGCCTCCCTCTGCCTCTAAGTGAGGCTGAGCCCAGCCACTGCAGTGGGGGTGATAGATTCTTGGCCAGGGCATGACCTCTCCTACTGCCCCAGGCCCCCCTTCCTTGACTTCTTTAACTACCTGCCAATTCAATTTACCCTCAGAATATCTCCACCCAAGGATCCACAGTATCACCAAGATGATGCCAATCAAGGTAACAGATCGAGCCTAACAATTGAGCCAGGACAGCTGACCTTTGATTAAAGCAGAGAATTGCAAAAGGAATCAGATTAAAGACATCTAAATTAATGGGGCCTGGATCTGCTTCCCAAGAAACCCATTTGGAAAATTTGAAGGAGAGAAATAATGCTCCCCAGCCCAGACACCAAGCCATGACCTTCTCAGCATAAAGAGGGGCTGCTTGCCAGACGTCAGGATGTATGGGGTGGGCTCCATTACAAAAGGAGATCTAATTATCTCTCGTTTGACATTTAGTAGAAACAGGCTAACATCTCAGGAACAAAAGCCTCAGGAATCAGGCAGTTACTGGCTACCGCACAAACATATAAAATGTGCACTGTCGTATCCTTGGCCATGAGTTTTGGCCACCCAAAAATTGTGTCTGGGAATTCCCTTCCCTATGAGGCTTAGTAAAGAGCAGAGTTTGTCTCCTCATTGCTCACTTTCCTATCCTCCTTTGCATGGGTGTGTCACCAGCTCCACCCATCATATACACTCATGCTGACCTTTGGATCCGGAGCCAGAGACACGAAGAAGCTGGCTCGGTGGCAAATTCTGCTTGGTGGCAGTCGCAACAACATCAAGTCCCTGGTGTGGCAGAAGCAGTGGTGCAAGCCACAGCACCCAGTCATCAGGCTCGGGCTGCAACGGCTTTTGGGGGCTTGTTTCTGCCTGCGCAGCACCAAGCATGATTCTCCAGCTCTTACATGAGCTCCCTGATAACCAGCAAAGCAGCTGCTTTCGAGTCGATGCCAACTCCTGGAGACCCCGGTGTGTCAGTATAGCACTGCACTCCGTAGGCTTTTCAGTGGCGGACTTTTTGGAAGTTGATCACTAGAGCTTTCTTCCAAGGTGCCTTTGGGCGCCCTTGAACCACCAAACTGCCAACCTTTCAATTAGCATTCGAGCATTTAACCATTTTCACCGCTCAGAGACTGAGTACCCCAAAAGCACTGCTTTAATCCACAAAAAATTCTTTCTGTTGCCTAAAATTAAGAACCCTGCTCCAAGAGGTCACTAGGAGCAGAAGGGAGGGAGAATGGGGGAGCCATTGTTCAGGGAGCTCTGAGCATCTGTTAAGAATGTTGGAAAACTTTGGAAACAGACTGTGTGATGGTTGCAGAATATGATGAACATAATCAATGTCACTGAATTGTACATGTTAAAAAAATGTTGAGATGACAAACGTGTGACAGTCTGCTTCCCTAGAGATAACAGCCTTGGAAACCCTATGGGGCACTTCTACTCCGCTCTGTAGGGTCACTATGAGTCAAAATTGACTCAATAACGAGTATATATATTTACCACCACCCCCCAATACAAAGAACCCTGCTCCAATTCTTTTGATAATGATCCCAATAGCTCCCCCTACCAAGGAGTGGTCATGTGACCCAAGCTGAATCAATCACTGTCCCATCCCTCTAGCTATAGTGATTGGTCTAGGGATGGCATGTGACCCAAGCTCAGCCAATCAGCATCCTTCCCTGGGATGTTCCTCTGGGGTGATAGTACTCAAGAGATTTGAATCTGGGGATGTCAGAAGTTGTGTTCTCCAGCCCTAGGGAGGAGATCATCTGCAATAGGAGAGAATGAAGGCAGCAGAGAGCGAGAGATGTGGTGAAACCCATGTGAAATTGTGCACTACAGATTAGTAAGTTCAAGTAAGCCCGCGTGTACCTTGCTTGCTGTATACCTTGCTTACTGGTTAATCTGCCCCTGCTCCCATCATACTTTCTGTGGTATGATTATGTCAGTTGACAAGTTCCCTTTTCTTGCTGAGGATGGTTTGAGTTGGCTTTCTGCTATTTATAACAAAAATTCTTAACAATAAACCCAAAAACCAAATCCATTGCCGTCGAGTCAATTCTGACTCATAGCTCCCTATAGGACAAGAGTAGAACTGCCTCATAGGCTTTCCAACGCTGTAAATCTTTACAGGAGCAGACTGCCACATCTTTCTCCCATGGAGCGGCTGGTAGGTTTGAACCTCTGACCTTTAGTTAGCAGCCGAGTGCTTAACCACTGCTCCACCAGGGCTCCCTTTCTTAACAATAAAGGTGGAGAAATGTTCCTTTATTCAGGAGATTGCCTCATGGATTGGTCTTTCTCATGAGATGGCAACTGTCTTATGGTTAAAAGGTGCCAAATCCCGGAGCACTGAAACACCATTTGCGGAACAGGCCAATATCAGTCAGCAAATGTTTCTTGAGCTTCTTCTTTGTGCCAGCTCCTGGTCTAGGCACTTCCACTTTATGAAAAGACTCTGGCATCCAGCAAGCACTCAATAACTGCTGAGTAGAGCTAGCTAGTAGTATCATTGGTCCTAATGAAAAAGAAGGAGACAGACTGGGATGAACTGAGGATTTGGGAGAGGCATTTTCCCTGTTCTTTCCAAACATCTCTGATTAAGGCCCCACCCTAAGTGGTTCCTCCTCGCTCTGTGAACTTGAAAAACAGGAAAATATAATTTGAGATGTAACCAGTAAACTGTGCTCACTGAGGGAATTGTTACTTGTACTTGGAGGAAACGATCCATTTTAAATACAATTCCTTAATAATTAGAGTTCCCTGAATTCTGATTTGTAACATTCTTGCCAAGTCTCCTCTTCGGGCGTAAGGAGCACAATTCTGCACCTTCCAGGCCTGGATGAGAGAAAATTTACCCTACACCTCAAGCTCCCGTAGGGTGTCCCTCAAATGAATACACTGAACATGACAGCTGGCCCCTGTCTGACCTTCAGGACTAGCTCCTCTCAGGGTCATAGCCAAAAGAAATGCGAGCACAACCAAAAGCATCAAACAGTAAAGGTGGTCTTTACTGAAGACTCTTGGAGTATTGGCCAAGGGAGAACTACACCTCGCAACACCCCGCTCAGCTTCCCAAAAGTCCACTTTCAACACCTCTCCCCTGAAGGCTTCTCACCCTCACAGCTGCTCCTTTAAATCAGTCTCTTCTCACTCCCCCTTCACTCCAGCCCTCCTCTCCCTTCCAAATCTTTTTTTTTCCTTCTAATAGCAACAAGCTCTTTTTAAAATGCAAATTAATTTAGTCCCTATAGACTTGTTCCAACTTCTCCACCCATTCCTCCTTATTAGTCCACAGAGATCCAGGGAAAACAAGAAATGCTCGTTAGGAAGTCCCAGAGGGGGAAAGGCAGTGGATACCTAGACTGCAATCAGCTTCCCTTCTTCAAAAATGTCATAAGAAAAGTATAATGAAAAACATAAGTTCTACACATCCATGCATTTGGATATACCTAGGTGATGTCTGAAACGCAACCATTGGCTGTTAACTCCCCCAAGAAGGGGAAGGCAGACTGGTGAGATTCAAACCCATGGGTGTCTGCCTCCCAAGGCAGTGCAGCTAATGACCGCCAGTGCTGCCATAGAGGTCCCAGCACTGTACTCTGACCTGCAGCCACTCTGATAACCAAGCCATCTTGAGTGGCATCTTGCCCCTTACTTGAGCAATTCCTGCACGTGGTAACTCAGCTTCTCTCAGTAATTGATAGGACTAGTAGACAGAAAATTAGCAAGGATGCAGAATAACTGAACAACACCATCACCATCTGTATCTAATTGACATTTATAGAACACTCTACCCAACAATATCAGAAGACACCTTTTTTTCAAGTGCAAATGGAATATTCACCAAGATAGATCATATCCTGGGTCATAACAAACCTTGACAAACGTAAAAGAATTAAAATATACAAAGTATGTTCTCTGATCATAACAGAATTAAACTAGAAATCAGTAAGGAAAATTAAAATACAATGTTCTAAAATATTTGGGATGCAGCTAAAGCAGTGCTTAGGGGAAAGTGTATAGCATTAATAATTTGCTCATATTAGAAAAGAATAAAGGTCTCAAATCAATAATCTATGATTCCACTTTTAAGAAACTAAAAGAAAGCACAAAATAAACCCAAAGAATAAGGAAGAAAATAATAAAGATGAGTTGAAATCAATGGAATTGAAATCATAAAAATAATAGGGAAAATTAGTGAAGCCGAAAGCTGGTTCTTTGAAAAAATCAATAAAATCGATAAACAAAATTGATAAGGCAAAATTGACAGAGAAAAATTACCAATATCAGGAATGAAAGAAGGGATATCACTATAGGCCCTGAAGATATTAGAAGGATAATAAAGGAATAGTCTAAACAACTCTATGTACATAAACTTGACAATTTAGATTATATGGGCCAATTGCTCAAAAACTAGAAACTACCAAAATTTACAGAAAATAAAATGGATAATCTGATCAGTTCTATAATTATTAAAGACTTGAATTTGTAATTAGAAAAAAAAAAGGAAACCTTCCAAAAAGGAAAATTTCATACCCAGATAGTTTACTGGTGGATTATACTAATATTTAAAGAAAAGAAAAGAAAACAAACCCCCACTATACCAAGTTAAAGAAGGAACACTTTCTAACTCATTTTATGAGACCTGCATTATTACCCTGATACCAAAACCAGATGAAGACATACAAGAAAAGAAAACTACAGACCAATAGTTTTCGTGACCATAGACGCGAAAATCCTCAACAAAGTATTAGCAAATCAAACCCCGAAATACCTAAAAAGAATAATACCCCAAGAACAAGTAGAATTTATCGTGGGAATGCAAGACTGGTTGAATATTCAAAAACAACCAATATAATCACCAGTATGAACAATCTAAAGAAGAAAAGCTACATGATCGTTTCAACTTATGGAGAAAAACATTTGACAAAATTCAATATCTGTTCGTGGAAAAACTCTCAGTAAACTAGGAATGGAAGGAAATTTCTTCAACTTGATAAATGAGATCTAAAAAACAACTATAGCTAACATTGTACTTAACGGTGAGAGACTAGACTCTTTCCCCCTAAGATCAGGAACAAGACAACGATGTCCATTCTCACCACTCCTATTCAGTATCATACTGGAAGTCCCAGTCAGCTCAGTAAGGTAAGAAACAAACAACCGAGCAGGCATCCAGGTTGGAAAGGAAGAAATAAAACTGTCCCTCCTTGCAGATGACATGATTATCTAAATAAAAAATCCAATGAATCTACAATAAAACTCCTAGAACTTATAAGTGAGTTTAGCTAGGTGGCAGTATACATTTGTGGTCAGCACCCAAAAATCAATCTTATTTCTATATACTAGTAATAAACAATTGGAATCCAATTTTTTTCTTTAAACGATACCATTTACAATAGCTCCTACATGAAATACTTAGGTATAAATCTAACAAGTCATATACATAATGCTGAAAACTACAAAATGCTGATGAAAAAATCAAAGAAGACCTAAAGAAATGAAAAGACATACTGTACTTGTGGATTGGGGGGCTCAAAGTAGTAAAGATGTCAATTCTACCCAAACTGATCTGTAGATTTGATATAATACCAATAAAAATCCCAGCAGGATTTTTTCAAAGATATAGACAAGCTGATTCTGATTCTTGAAAGGCAAAGGAACTAGAATAGCCAAAACAATTTTGAAAAAGAAGAATAAAGTTAGAGGAATCACATTATCCAATTTTAAGACTTACTAAACAGCAACAGCAATCAAGACAGTGTGGCACTGGCAAAGGGATAGACATATAGATCAATGGAACAAAACAGACAGTCCAGAAATAAACCCACACGGTTACAGCTAATTGATTTTTGACAAAGCTGCAGTGGCAGTTCAATGGAGAAAGGACAGTCTTTTCAACAAATGGTCTTAGAACAATTAGATACCCATAAGCAAAAAAAAACAATAAAAAATGAAACTTGGCTACCTCACACCTTATACAAAAATCAAATCAAAATAGATCATAGACCAAAATATAAAATGTAAAACTTTTAGGAGAAAATACTCGTGACATGGGGTTAGGCAAAGAATGACATCAAAAGCATGACTGAAAGAAAAAAAATAAATAAATTGAACTTCATCAACATTAAAAATGTTTGTTCTGTGAAGTACACCATTAAGAGAATGAAAAGACAAGCTACAGACTGGGAGAAAACATTTGCAAATCACTTATCCAACAAAGGACTTGTATTCCGGATATATCAGGACCTCTCAAAACTCAACAGTAAGAAAAAAATAACCCAAAGACGACATATGGAAGGCATGTGTTCAATATCAGCTGTGAGAGAAATGCAAATTAAAGCCATGATAGATACCACTACACACCTAGTAGAATGGCTAAGATAAAAAATACTAATAATACTAAGTGCTGGCAAGGAAGCAAAGGAATTGGAACTCTCATTCACTACAAGTGGAAATGCAAAAATGCAGGTGGTACAGCCACTCTGGACAGCAGTTAGGCTATTTCTTAGAAAGTTAAGCACACACTTACTCTAAGATCCGGCAATCCCAGTCCTAGGCATTTACCCTAGAGAAGCAAACATTTATGTTCACACGAAAACCTATACACGAATGCTTACAGCAGCTCTATTCACAATCGTCAAAAACTGGAAATAATCCAAATGTCCAACAGGTGAAGGGCTAAATAAGCCCTGTGACTTCCACTCCACTCAGAGATAAAAAGGAACCAGCTAGTGGTACGAGCAACGAGTTGGTTGGATCTTAGGGCATTCGGCTGAGTGAAAGAAGCCAGTCTCAAAAGCTTACATACTGTATGCTTCCACTTATGTGACATTACAGAAACGTCAAAACTGTAGTGATAAAGAACAGAACCCTGGTTGCCAGGGGATAGGAACGAGGAGAGGATGTGATTACAAAGGGGCAGCCCAAGGGAGTTCTTGGGGGGATGAAACTGTTCTGTATCTTGATCGTGGTTGTGGCTACACAAATTTATGCATGTGGTAAAAATCATACTTTACCCCCCCAAAAAAAAGTCAGTTTTAATGTATATTTATTCTAAAATAAAATAAATACAGAGGCCTAAAAAGATTAGTATAAAATACTAAGACTCCCTGGGTGGTGCAAACACTTAACTCGCTCAGCTGCTAACTGAAAGTTTGGAGGTTCGAGCCCAAGCAGAGGTGCTTTGAAAGAAAGGCCTGGCAACCTACTTACTTCTGAAAAATCGGACTTTGAAAACCCTGTGGAGCCCAGTTCTACTCTGACACACATGGGGTCACCATGAGTCAGAGTCAACCTGATGACAACTGATTTTAGGTTGTGGCACTCACTTCCTGGGATCACCTCCCAGAAAAACACTTGCCTTTGAATCCTTGACTCAGAACCTGCTTCTGGAAAAAGCTAAAATTAAGACAGGGACAGGAAGCAAACACGGGTGAAGACCACCCAGCACAGTCCAGAGAGACAAACCTTCAGCCTTTAATCCTGGAATATTACTGGACCCTGCAGGTGACTGTCCCTAGGACTGGACTTCAGTCTTGCGTCATTAGAGTTTCTGAAGTCAAGGATCCTTCTGGCTACAGTGGGGCTTCCAGTGAAGGTTGGCCTGGGGGAGAAAAGGAGGAATAGCAGTTAAGATCATCGATCACCAATCACTGATCATTGATCATCAATCATCATATCATTTGTAGGGTGCTTCCTATGTGCGAGGTACTTCACGTGTATCATCCCGTGTGAGTCTCACGCTGTCCCAGGAGGCAGATCCTAATATGATCCCCACTTTGCGGATGAGTAACGGGAGAGTGTGCCAGCCCTGCTGGTGTGGGGATAGTGTCTGTGTGCCAGTTTATTCCCCACTATGAACACACAGCTTGGCAGTCTGATGTAAACCTCCTTCTTGGCTGTACCCTCCTGGCCACACTGGATGCTGGCAGGTGTCACTTGGAGAGTCTGTCCTTAGTCAGACCCACTGTGGAAAGGAGCTTCCTTCCTTCCCACTGGATCAATACGGGCTTGCTGTTATTAGCTGCCATCAGGTCAATTCCAACTCATGGGTTTTGCACCACCCACCCCAAAACTAAACCCATTGCTGTTGAGTCACATTCCAACTCATAGCGACCCTATAGACAGAGTCGCAGTGCCCCATAGGGTTTCCAAGGCTGTAAATCTTTACTGGAGCAGACTGCCACATCTTTCTCCCACGGAGGGGCTGGTGCATTCAAACCACTGACCTTTCGGTTAGCAGCCGAGCATTTAACCACTGCAGCACAAGCGTTCCTCTTTTGCCACCCAGGGACTCCCTAATATGGGCTTGGTCGTTCCATTTTAAAGAGTAGGGATCAGAAGCTCCTGGAGCCAGCGCCGGAGCTTCAGCTGGATTTGAACCTGGCCTTTTTGACTCTGAGGCCAGAGTGTAGTCATGGTGACGTACTGCCTGTGGTGGACAGCAGGGACAGGGACTCTTAAAGTGAGTGGCTGGGTGTCCTCCAGGCTGGAGCTCCCTGGAGAAGCTGCCTCCCTCTTGTAAGGAACTAGAAAGATGCGTTGCAAATCATTTCATTTCACTTTATGGGAAGCATCGTTTTATTGTCCTTCTTGGCCCCCTGTGTCTGTCTAACCTCTCAGTTTTCCTCTGGCACTGAGCAAAGCTCAGCCCATTTTGTGCTGGGTATTGATCTGGGGAGTTTCCAAGTATCGATTGGAGTAACAGAGACTATCAGCTACAGAGCTGTCTTTGATGCAAACTCATCACAGGCCACAGGGGTCCAGCTTCCCTGCTACGTGAGTCCTCCCGACTCCGGAAAAGAAGGAGGGGGAGCAGCAAGGGCAAGGGCAATTCCAAAGCCCTTCCTAGACGCGCTTAGCTGCTTTGCCTGGGAGAGCAAAGACCACTAACACCCTGGATCACATCTGAGCTTTCCCCCTGTTGTTTGCAAAAAAGTTTGCACCTGGAGGATTTGGGGGATTTGGGATGCCCCAGAGACAGCTCCCTGGTCAGGTGCAGGACAGAAGCCATGTTAGCACTGAGGGAGCCCCCCCAGTTATTAATTGGCTCTGGATGGGCTTCTAATGATTCAGGTGTTTTCCTCTCCAGAATTTGGTCTTGAACCGCTGTCCTGAGTGCTGTATCTCCAGTGGCTGGAGTGGTGAGAAATATAAGCTGAGAGCCGTATCACTGGTCCAAAGTTGGACCAAATGAGCAGGGCAGCATCTCTGGGGTAATAAGAATTGGATAATAACAATAATATTAACTTTTTCCATTTATGAAAGGTCTTCAAACGTATCATTTCACTGAGTCTTACCAACAACTCCATAAGAACAGTGCTTCTATTATTCCCACTTTACAAATGAGAAGGTGAGGCTCAGTTCATATTTAGTTTTATCCCAGAAGGAGCTTGGGTGGCACAAATGGTTAAGCGCTGGGCTACTAACCAAAAGGCTGGCAGTTCAAACACACCCAGAGATGCCTCGTAAGTAATGCCTGGCGGTCAGCTTCTGAAAGGTCACAGCTTTGAAAACTCTATGGAGCAGTTCTCCTCTGCACACGTGGGGTCACAATGAGTCAGAATCCACTCAACAGCAACTAACAACAATAACAGTACCCCAGATCCCACAGCTGGAGGGGGTGAAGCAAGGAGAGGAACCCAGGGAAAGACTTTAACTACCAGTTATGCTGGTGAGATGGGAAGCTTTGGGAGAAGAGAGAAATCTTTTACTCTACAGTTGTTTGATTTACAGCCAGATGATACAGTAAATGGTGTAATCTTGAAATACTCCAAGACAGCCAGCTTTCCTCAGGCCCCACCCTGCCCCTGGAATCCACCCCTCCCCAAGCTACAGGGCAATTTTTGGGATTCCCTCCTTGTGGGAGAAACCCCTTCTGTTCCCCCCAACACCCAAAACTGGCCAGGGGGGTGAGGATGGGGGCCAAGCCATCATGGGTCACAGGAATTGCTGGCTTGTTGCCTCCGTTTGCCTCCTGGGGAGTCCAGGGAAGGGAGAGGCCAGAAGCCAGCCAAGGACACCCAGCTGTCCTGTTTACCACTGGGGGCAAGCAGTTCCAGGAAGTCCAGTGTCTGGCTTGTCTTTGTATACAAAACCCAAAACCCAAACCCGCTTCTGTCAAGTCAGTTCTGATACATGGCAACACCAGGTGTTATAGAGTAGAAATGATCCACAGGATTTTCTTGGCTGTAATCTTTATGTAAGCAGTTTGCCAGGTCTTTCTTCCATGGAGCTGCTGGGTGGGTTCAAACTGCCACCCTTTAGGTTAGCAGCCGATCGCAAACTGCTTGTGCCACTCAGGCTCCTTTGTCTTTGTATCAAGAAGTTGGTATTTCCTCACAGGAGGACGTAGCCCAGTGGCCCGGTGGAAAATTCCAGACTCTGGGATGTGCCAGTTCTAGGTGACCAGAGAGAGAGGACACCAAACCAAAGATGATGGATCATGTTAGTGGTTCAGCTTATTGTCAGTAGGTCTGTCCTCAAATCCTGACTCTGCCATGTATTAGCTGTGTGACCCCAGGCAAGTCGCTGAACCTCTCTGGGACTCAGTTTCCTCATCTGAAAATGGGGATAATGACATTTGGGGCAGAAGAGGACACTAAACACGTGCAGTAGTGGAGTCACAGCCAGGAGGGATTGAGAGCCATAACGAGCACAAGTAATAATCACAGCAGCGAGGGTAGCTGCACAGCCGGGGCCCCTCCTGAGAGCCCGGTGCGAGTCAAGTGCTCGGTGTTCTCTCTGTCACTAAGCCTACAGCGCTCTGCAAGGTGTGTCCCGTGGTCAACCATTTTACAGCTCCAGGTGTGCCCCTAGGGGCCCTGGGACCCTGCCCAGGCATGCAGCCTCCATTTGTAGGCCCTGAGCGCTCCTTTCTCAGGCACACCCCCACCCCCCGCCGACTGCCAGCCCAAAAGCTCAGCTCCTCCCGAGTCCCAGGTCATACCTGATTGGCTGTCTGTGCGCAGATGGGACTCTAGGGCTCAGACTGTCTCCAGGTCCAATTGCCCCCAGAGCCCAGCAGGTTGTGAGCAGCAACCCCCTCCCTGGGCCCAGCCCCTGCCCATGCCCCAGTCCACCCAACTCCCCCAACCTGCCTCTGAGCTTCTTCTCCCTCCAGACGCGGGGCCTCTACTGATGGTCCCCCACAGACCTCACCTCTCTATGCGCCTACATCTGGGAGAGCCCAGGAACGACCGGCAGCTGCCCAGATCTGGCCTTAGAAGCTGCTTCCCCTAGCCCCCGCCCCTAGACATAGATAGTTTGACACGAGCTTGAAAAAGCCCCTTACATACAAGCAGTAAGAGTGAACAAGTCTCTTCTCTGGGCCTCACTCAGTACCCGGGTCTGTAAAATGCAGGATAAAATAATACTAGCACTGACCTCAAGGGGGTGCTGATGTAAGGAGTAAATGAGAAAATGCAACTGTACCTAGCACGCAGTAAGTGTTGGATGTTATCTATCATTATTATCATGCTCGTTACTGCTATTATTATGTTGACATTGATAATAGTTGAGTGGACAGAATTACAGAGAGAGTCATCCTGCCGGGCTTCCCAAGAAGCACAGAAAGGCAGGCCTCAGGGCTACAGACCCAGAGTGCCCAGGTCTATCCAGGTGCCAACCCCGGAAGGTGGCCTCATGTCTCTTCTTTCTGTATGGATTCATCCCCTAGAAAAAGCTGATGTTTCACTGTTATACAGGCACCTTCCATTAACCCCATTTGCATTCCTCCCTTCCTCTAGTCTGTCTGTTTCCTATAATCCTACCTCTGTACCTTTGCTCCTGCTGTTCCCTGCCTGCCATGCCCTTCCCACTCCTCTTCACCCATCTAGATCCTGCCATCCTTTAAGGCCAGCTTGGGGTTCTCCTCATCCAGGAGGACCCTGGTGAGGACCCAGGGGGGGAGGACGGCTCATCCCCTACCCCATATTGGATCACTGAGTTGGCACTGCCCGTCTGTGACAGCTGTTCCTGACCTTTCTAGGTGTGTGTCCAGCTTCTTAAATTGGCTGCAGGTTCTTCAAAGGCTATGGTCACAGTGCGGCATTGTGACCGCCCAGCACACACATATCAGACCCTCGGTCGTCCCTGTGGAAGCTGGTGAAGGACTCTGGTTAGCTTTAGGCTGCTGCCTAGACATCACTTAGAAAACATCAAGTGTTGGGTTGAGTTGATGCATCCACTCCACAGATGTACAGGTCTATATTTATTTTGGACATCAGGCAGAATTTGATCTAAGTCTTGCTTTCATTGTAACATTCCACCTGGTAGCATCACCTGCCTCTATCTGGGGGTCCACGTTTTAACCAGAGGAACCTGTCAGTTAGAACACACACCCAATGTCAAGCAGGGAAGCTTAGCTTGGAACCAGCTCTGATTCTGGAACCTAGGTCTCTAACCACGGTCACACACTGCCTTTCCAATTTTTTTTTTTTTTTAATTCCCTCCTGTGTGTCAGGAGGAATTTCAGTCTTCACTTCAGACCCTGCCAGAGCAATGCATGACGCTGGGTGCCCAGCATGGCCATGGAGGTATCATCTTTGGTGTGATGATTAATTTTGTGTCAACTTGACTAGGCTACGGTGCCCAGTTTTTGGTCAAACCAAGGTTTCGAACTGGTTCATTCTGGTTCAAACCTCGGCTGAGAATTTGCATTTCTAACAAAGTCCCAAGCCAAAACCCACTGCCGTGGAGTTGATTCTGACTCATAGCAACCCTATATAGGACAGAGTAGAACTACCTCATAGAGTTTCCAAGGCTGTAAATCTTTACAGAAGCAGATGGCCACATCTTTCTCCCATGGAGCAGTTGGTGGGTTCAAACGGCCAACCTTTTGATTAGCAGCTGAGCACGTTAACCACTGCACCACCAGGGCTCCTTTTAACAAGTGCCCAGGTGATGCCAATGCTGCTGGTTAAGGATCAATTCTGAGAACTGCTAGTAGTGCCAAAAAAAACCCAAACCCGTTGCTGTTGAGTGGATTCTGACTCATAGCGTCCTATAGGACAGAGTAGAACTGCCCAGCAGGGTTTCCAGTGAGCAACTGGTGGATGCAAACTGCCGACCTTTTGGTTAGCAGCCAAGCCTTAGCCACTGTGCCACCAAGGCTCTGCTAGCAGAGCGGTGGTACTCAAAATTTATTGTAATTAAGAATCACCTGGAGATCTTGTTGAACTGTAGATTCTGATTTAGTATATCTGGAGTGGAAACGCAAATTCTCAGCAGGGTTAGAACCGGAATGAACCAGTTCAAAGCCCTGGGTCAAACACTAGATGTTGCTATGAAATATTTACATGTGGTTAACATTTACAATCAGTTGACTTTCAAAAACAGATTACCCTCCATGGAGGGTGGGCCTCATCCAGTCAGTTGAAGGCCTTAAGAGCCAACACTGAGATTTTCCAAAGGGAGAAGGATTCTGCCTCAAGACCGTAACATAGATATCCTGACGGAGTTTTCCAGCCTGCAGCCTGTAGATTTTGGACTTGCCAGTTCCCACAATCTCATGAGCCAATTGCTTCAAATCAATCTCTCTATATAGATAATGTAGATATATCTCCTGTTGGTTCTGTTTCTCTGGAGAACCCTGACTAATACATTTGGCATTACCCTTTTCAGTGGCTGCTTCAACCCCAAAGTGGAAGTTATGTTAGGCCCTCCAGCTTCATGTCGCTGGTGATGTTGGTCTGATGATTCTTTTCACAAAACCAACTCTGAAATTCGACTTGTGTTTGCGGGCAGTGGCTGTTTCTAATGTCGGCTGTTTAAGCTTATCAGTCTACTTGCTTTCTGTGTCTTCCAAGAAAGAGCCTTCGGCCAAGAGCAATATATTTCTCACTGGAACTTACACTCTTGGCTCAATATTGCCTTTTATTATTCTCCAAATTAATCTGTTTCCCTAACAAGGTCCTGAAAGCAGAGACCATCACCTTCTCTGATTCCTCCACCCCCTAGATGTCAGGCAGATGGCAGGGTAAGTGGATATTCATCAAACACTGGGTTATTTGACTAGAAGGGAACAGAAAGCCCTTCCAAGATCCCAGGTTCCAGGACAGCCTTTCCAGGCCGAAGAGAGACAGAAAGGAGCACTTGAGGCTCCCCCAAAGCCAGAAACAAGGCCAAGGAGGAACTATGATGAGTCACACCAACTGCCAACAGGGGCTACTCGTCTCCCCACCCACCTCCCTACACAGCCCTCCACGTGGTGAGCAGCTAATATCTGGGTCCTTGGTGCCTGGCACTTCACGGGTGCAAAAGCCACATGGGGGTTGAATGAATGATGGGCAAATGGAGGCAGGACTGCGGCTGTCCTGCAAGGCAAACATCTCACCCAGGGTTCTCAAAGTGTGGCCCCCAGATCAGCAATATCAGCACCACCTAGGAACTTGTTAGAAATGGAAACTCCAGGGGGTGGGGCCCAGCAATCTGGGTTTTAACAAGCCCTCCAGGTGATTCTGATGACACTAACTCACCTTTGAGAACCACTGGTCTAGGCCAATTATTTTCAAACATTTTTAAGGCAGCAGAAGCCCTTTTTAAAAGGCAATCTTATGGAGATCTCAATAGATGAAACAAAAGGAGTGGAGATGCTGTAGCTGGTACATGGGATCCCTACCCCATGGCCCTGCTGATTCTTGGGCTCCGGGAAACACTGTTTGAAATCTTCTGGCTTAATCATTATGCCCGTTATGCACATACTTTCCCTTGGGGAAACTGGGCAGACAACACCCAAAGCAAGAGAGAGGGTGTCACAGAAGGACAAAGAAGCCTAAATTGAAACAATAAAGAACAGAAACAGACAAAGCAACAGGTCCATACAAGGGTGGCAAGGACAAGTCCAGGAAGCGTGTTTAATTGGTGTGACGAGGATGACATACAACAGGAGCACAGGAGGGAACCTGGGAATATCACGTGGCCCCTGCCCACCCCTGGCCAGGGCAAGGGCCTGCCCCTTCCCCAGAGACACATACCAGCAGGTTTAGACAGGGAACACCCCAAAAGGGGACTTAAGGGGGGCTGGAAAGGCAGGCAGGAAAGAAAACAAACAACCACAGCAGGAAACATTGGTCTATTTTCTCTTTCTTTTTTATTTTAGCAAGAGTTGCCCGAA
Source organism: Trichechus manatus latirostris (assembly GCF_000243295.1). Classification (NCBI taxonomy): domain Eukaryota; kingdom Metazoa; phylum Chordata; class Mammalia; order Sirenia; family Trichechidae; genus Trichechus; species Trichechus manatus. The sequence continues at coordinate 14,582,579 of NW_004443974.1, read as the reverse complement.
TTCCTTTTCAAAGTTGCAGGCTTTGGGTGGGGCACATCATTCAGACCACTGCTTGGTTTGGTCCTCACAACACCCCTGTGAGGTGGGCGGGGCAGAGACTCTTGCTCCCATCTGATGGATGGAGAAACTGAGATTCGGTGAGTGAAAGTGACTTGCCTAAGGTCCCAGAGAAAGCAGGCCACTGAGTCAGACCAGGACAGGAGCGGCCTTCCCTGGGGCCATGGGTCACTGCAAAGACAGGGACATCGCAGGCCGGGGAGGGGGAATTTTACGTTTATCCCAATCCTGATGAGTAGACAGAGCCTGAGCCTAGATGCCAAGATGCCAAGACAGAAGATGGGACCAGCTGTTTATTCAACAAAAGCCTTTTATTCATTCAAAAATCAACCATTGGGTTTATTCCGCAGATATTTTTAAAAAAAGCAAGGGGGCAAGGCTTCCCATCACAATTCCCTCAGACTAATGAACTTGCTATCCCTGGGGGAGACCCAGAAGAGGGGTGTCTGGGAGACACACTGCCAATAAAGTGGACTGGAAGCCCAGGACCTTTGTAAAATCACAGCCCCCTCCCCATCTCCCACTTCCCTTGTGAACTTGGCAGGGCTGGAGCTCCCAGATCCCTTTGCTGCTCTCAACCACCAGGGGGCGCTCCCACATTTCCTTGGATCCCTTGGGAACTTGGTAGCTTTCTGCGTGGTCGGCATGGGGGCCTTCTCTAGAGAGAGGCTGCCTGTCCCCGAAGGCCACCAGGCACCCCAGCCCTCCCCCAGGAGAGACAATGTCCCCAAAAGCCCAGATGCACCTGTCTGGGAAGTCGGCTGTCAAAAGCATTTCAGAGGAAGAGATGTCAGTACAAAGGATGACACATACATTCGCCTTCACGTTATTTTAAACGTTGCCTGGTTAAATATTTAATTACTGGGAGATCATGACATTCTCCTCTAAGTCACCATCAACACAAAGTGGGGATCAGACTCTGCAAGGAAAAGGCCAGCGCAGCTGCAGGTTCGCTGCCCGAGGCTGGTCCCCACACCTCGGCCCTGGGGGCGTGAGATGGGCCCTGGGGATGCAGATCAGCAGAGGAAATAAGAGCCCGGCTTCTGGTCTGGAATCCCAAAAGAGCAGCATCTGACGGGGCTGGGCCTCGTGTGGAAAACAGCATTGGGGAGAGGCCCACAGATGCTCAGGAGGCCTCCCATGGGATTCTGAGGGTACCCCAGCTCAAGGCCTGGTGAAAGGAGGGGACAGAAGTCTGTCCCTATCTGCAACCTTGAGCCAAAATGACTAGTGTCCAGCACCCTACCAGGAAAAAAGGTGGCCCTTTCAATAGCTCTGGGCTGTCTTGGGGCATGAGTCAAAGGTGTGCCTGAGGCATGGGACCCACTGGCACCTTGGTCTGTGGTCCCCAAGGATACCGCCTTCGAAGGCGAAAAGCCATACCTTTGAAACTAAAATGCCAAAGGGCAAGAAAGATGAGGAAGGCCTCATACACAGATGCTCAGTGGATGGCTGGGAACTGAGTGCCTCAGCTGGAAGGATCCACATCCTTCACCCTGGAAAATTCTCACCCGCAAGCACCCCTGTCATGACCAAACAAAAGCATCACTCCCATTTGACCAGATCAGCAAATCAAGATTCTGGCCAAAGAGAAGTCATTTAGCCTGGGGAAAGGCCCCACTCTCATCCCCTCCAATCCCACATCACCAAGTCCATCCCCTGCGCTACGGTCTCAGGTCAGAGCCAAGCCAAGAAACAGCAGCAACTGGTGGGAGTCCCAGGTCTCCTGGACCAGTGGTCAGGGCAGGAAGCTGACCAGTGAGGGCTTCAAAGAATCCAACCTGGAACGACAGCTCCCGGTCCCTGAAGGGTCTGGGGGCTTACAGGTGGGGCCAGGGTGCAGCCAAAGGGCCTGCTAATGCAACAGGGGAGAAATCTGGAGGTGGCTGATAGTTTTCAGCCCACAGAAATGGACATGCAAGCCCCACGTGGCTAATGTTGCTCTCTTTAGCAGAGGGCTTTCTCTGGTTGAAGATGTGTTTGCTGAGGGTTAATTAACAGGAGATGCCCTGGCCTCCTCGCAAAAGTGCAAAGTGGAGACCAAAGAACCCAAAGCAGGAATTGAGTGCCAACTTTTCCCCTCGCAGTGATGGAATAAGCAGGGGATGACACGCTGCTGACTTTGCAAAGAAGAAACAAGAATTCTAGACCCAGGCCTGGCCCTCAACAGTCTAGGAGGTTGCTCCTCACCCTAGAAACCTTCCCTTGGCAAGGACTAGTTCTGGGCTGAAGACAGCTGAGTTGGCCCCAGTAGAGTCTAGTGGGGACCAAGAAGCACTGCAGAGAAGGACAGAGCACCATCTGACACTTTCTGGTTACTGGGACAGACCTCCCACCCACCAGCAACAAGTGACTCCTGTTTCTCTGAAGGCTCATGCCAAGAGGCAAAAACAGGAGCTGTGCTGTGAATCACACCATTCCCACGTCTACTAAGCCCTTGCAAACTTAATCACAGACCACAGAGTCCCAAACTTTAGGAAACTAAATCCGAGGCTCTTAGAATTAGAATACAATGTCAACATGGAAAGGGGCCTTAAGATAAACCAGCCCAGGCCTCCTGGTTCTACAGATGGGACAACTGAGGCCCAGAGAGGGCAGGGAATGCTCACAGTGACAGAGCAAGGGGCCAGACCTTGGACCTTCTGATCTGCAGTCCAGGGGCATCTGACACTCCACTCCTGGTGGCTGCTCTGGGGCTGCCCGTCCCAGCGGCAGGCAGAGCTAGACACCTCCTGTAAGGATGGGTCTTGACCATAATGCCAAGGAGCAAAGCCTATCTGAACGAGATTATCAGCAGTCCCTCCCTCCCTGCTGCCCACCGGAGCTTAGAAAGGGATAGGGAAGAACAGTGCCATGTGGTCTGCTGGAAAAAGCAGATAGGAGGGTAGGAAATCACAGTGGGAGAGAGCTCATGAACCATTTTCAACGCCTCTCCCCAGGAGGCAGAGGCGTCCCTTACTCCCCTCTGCTCACTTGCTTGCCAAGCCCTCCCCTCCTTATCCTCTGCTTTTGCCTGTGTGCCCCTTGCCCCCTTCCTTGGCTCCCAATCTTAGGACGAGCCTCCCCTTTTCCAGGCTACTGGAAACACAAAAGCAAGAGCTAAGAAACCAAAAGATGGCCCTGATCATCCTCAGAAAGGATGTTAGGGGCCCAGAGGAGGACACAGGATGCAGAGGGGTGTGAAAGGAGGCAGAAAAAAGGAATTCAGGAGGGAGGCATTCGGGATGGAGGGAACAGTGCATTAGCCATTTAAGAATTACCACCTTTCCCCTATCAAAGCATCAAGCACAGCATCTGAAAAGAAAAAAAAAAACACCTGTTTTTTGGCTTCTTGGCTGCTGCAGGCCACCATCCTCCCAAGCGAGTGTGGGCAGGTGGGTGGGGATGTGCACATGTAAACGGTAGGCCCCGCATCCCTTGGAGCTTTGGACACACGAGGCAGCAGCAACAGTTAACCAATAAATAAAAGATATCAATTATATATGTATAAAAAAAAAAAAACTTCACTTTTACCACAAAAAGCACAATACTGTTATCACAAAAAATAGTCATAATAATTAATCATCCGAGCTACGCAGATGGTTTTGCTGCTAAAGGATGAGACAACAAATAACATTAATCAGGTGCCCCCCCCAGCTCTCCTGAGCCCACCTAAGGTGGAGGCCAGGACTTCCATGAGGACGAGGCAGGAGGAGGCAGAGTTCTCTGAGGTCCCCAAAGCCTTCACCCCATCTGTCAGTCCATATCTTCTAGGACAGAAGGTAGTTGTTTTATTTTTCTTGTTAAATGTCTGTTTGAAATTAAAAAAAATAAACAAAAGCACACACGCAAGAGAGCAGGAGGAACAGATAGGCCGCCTGGGAGGCAGCTGAGTCCTTAGTTTTGCAGAGGGCTGTTTCGTTTTGTGGTTTTCATCCCGGACAAGCGGAGGTTGTTGGCAAGTGGAGCCAGTGGCTTCAGGCGTCGGGTGGGTGCAGGGCAGGGGGAAGGAGAGCTGAGGCCTCACGGTTCAAGTGCAGCCCTGCAGGGTATGGATGTGGAGAAAGGCGGAGTGGACACAGATGAGGGTGAGGTCAGGGCTGAGGTGGCCTCATGGCACGAGAGGAGGCAAGTGGTTCCCAGGCATCTGGAAGACACAAGGAAGTGAGGGAGGTTAAGAGCTGGCTGCCAGGGGCTCACGAGTCCCTGGGTGGTGCAAACAGTTAACATGCTTGGCTGCTCACTAAAAAGTTGGAGGTTCAAATCCACCCAGAGGCACCTCGGAAGAAAGGCCTGATGATCTACATCTGAAAAATCAGCCACTGAAAACCCTATGGAACACAGCTCTACTCTGACACACATGGGATTGCCATGAGTCAGAGTCAACTCCACAGCAACTGGTTTTTTTTGGCCAGGAGTTCACTCACACAGAGCTCACAGGAGGGTCGCAGGCAAGGTGGCATATATGTCAGAAGTCTTAAAGACGCGCAAAGCCTTTGAACTATCCCTTTGATTCTTACTATTTACCCTTGAGAAATAATTAAGACGTTCACTGCAGTATCATCTATGATAGTACAAAAAGGTAGATGGGGGCAACCTAAATGTCCAATAACCATAAACATAAAACTCATCAAGTACTTTTAAATCCAATGATCTCGAACAACATTTAATGATGTAGAAAATATTCATGATCTTGGGTCCTGAATAATTCAGCGAATTATATAACAGTAATTTATCTAAGAATTATGATACATCAGGAACCTGAGGAGGCAAATAAATCACAAAAGTGATGGAACACATATGAGATATAATTACTATTAAGTAGGCTCTAGGAAGGAGCCCTGGTGGCGAAGCGATTATGAGCTCGGCTGCTAGCCAAAAGGTTGGCAGTTCGAATCTACCAGCCGCTCCTTAGAAACCACATGAGGCAGTTTTACTCTGTCCAATAGAGTCGCTATGAGTCAGTATCTACTTGACAGCAATGGGTTTTACAGGTTTAGGCTCTAGGAAAAGCTTTTGAGAATGAGGAGAGCAATTTTAAGGCAGAGCGATAGAAAGGTGGATCATGTCACATGAGGGCCCTTATTCCACTCTGAAAAGTTTGTCACGAAAATAAATTAAACCTTCTTGGCCAACCTGTCGCTGACGAGGTTAAGGTATATGTCCACACAAATCATGGTAAGAGAAGCCAGTGTGGTCATAACAGAATATGAATTTTAAGCCAAGTAGGGTAAAACACATTACAACCTATTTTCCTAGAGTTGAGTCTCCAAAAGAAAAAATAATATGTTTTCTATGAGTTGTTCATTAAAAAACAAAAAAGCAGGTAACAACATATGGTATGAACTCGTTGAAGAAATGTACACACATACATATACTCATAGAAAACTGTGAGAAAAAAATAAGATGATTCAAAAATAATCGTACACTTTGAAAAAATTAATTACACTGTGTGTCTTTTTCTCGTGGGGATACATCAAGAACCCATGTTTGTATTCCTTTTTCCCATGGCCTTGAGGAAATACACAAGATTACATGGTGGTTGTCAGTGAGACCACTGATGGCGATTCGCAAAAGGGGGCCAGGAAGAATCAGACAATAGATCAATGTACACCGAGGAACCCAGGCCTGCATACTGAGCATCTGTCAGATGCTTCCCTTACAAATTGGTTTGATCACATGTATGTGGCCTAGTTACTGGGTATGAAGTTTTTGTTCAAGTGTTCATTCTGATGAAGGAAGCTATTTTCCTGATTTGTGTGGGATGAGCTGAAAACATTACTTGGGCCAGTCAGGTTCCTCTCTTAGGAATTAAAACTATGCCAATTGTCCCCAAATTGAATTATAGATTCAACTCCATCCCAATCAAAATCCCAATGTGTGTGCGTGTAGAAATTTACAAGATGACTCTAAAATTTACACAGAAATGCAAATAGCCAAAAATAGCCAAAGGCATTGTTGAAAAGAAGTGATGAGATGTCATTTCCAACATTAGGTTATAAAAAGACTGTGACTTTCATCTTGGGCTCTCTCTCCCCCTCTCTTGGATTGCTGAGGGAAGGCAGCAGCCATATTGTGAGGTAGCCCTGTGCAGCGGCCCACATGTCGAGGGATCCAGGCCTGTCAAACTACATGAATGAGCTTGAAAGTGGATTCCCCCCTCAGCCGAGCCTTCAGATAAGACTGCAGCCCCGTCCAACTGTCCTAGTTTGCCTGAGACTGAGGGGTTTCCCAGGATGTGGGACTTTCAATGCTAAATCTGGAACAGTCTTGGGCAAACTGCAATGGTTGGTCACCCTACCAACAGCTTGGCTGCAACTTCATGAGGGACCTTGAGCAAGAGGCGCCCATTCAAGCTGTGCCCAAATTCCTGATGTTTGTTCTTTTAAGGTGCTATTTTGTGGTAATGTATTACGCAGCAATAGATGACTAATAATACAACACTTCACAAAACAGGATATTAAAATGGACATTACACATATGACAAGGTGCTGCACTTCACTGCTCATCAGAGAAATGCAAATTGAAATTATAATGAGCTATCACTACACACCAACCAAAGTGGCTAAAATTAAAAAGACAGAAAACATCCAGTGTTGGCAAGGTCATGGAACAACTGGAACTCTCATACACTACTAGTGAGAATGTAAAATGGTACAACCACCTTGGAAAACTGTTTGGTAGTATCTATGAAGCTGGATATACACATATCCCAGCAATTCTACTCTTAGGGGTATACCAACGGAATGCATACGTCTGCTCACCAAAAGACATGTACAAGAATGTTTATAGCTGGACAAGACCTTGGAGGGCATTCACTTCCATTCCCCCCAGCCAAAGTGAAGGACATAACAGAGAAGACGCATAAAAAAGAAGACACGAAAGAAGAAAAAGGAAGACAGCTCTCTAGCAGCACCAGAGGCTCTGCACTTACATCAAATCCAACTGGATAATAAAATAAACCACATTTGAGCTATTGAGCAAGACAGCCAGGAGCTTAAGTCTTCTGGCCACTCAGAGAAGGGAGGAGAAAACCCCTGCTCTCCCAGATCTCTGCCCCTGGCTGAGAACTGTGGTTTTCAAGCCAGGGAAACTTCTATTCAAGCAAGCTCTCAGGATGAATCTGGGTATACACAAATGATAAAAACAGAGGGGCTCTGGCTGATTTGAATGCCCTTTCCTAGGCCTCCCCCTGCCAGCTATACCCCCACTGGGAAGACCCCAAGTGCCCCCAGGAAACCCAGGGACTTGCCTGCAACTCTGGGTGTCATGTGGCTGGGTTTTCACCTTCCCACCTCCCAGGCCTCGAGTCCTCTGCACTCACCCCAGCTCCGGGCCCTGGACTATACCAGCCCGTCATAGAGGGACAGAGCCTGCACGATGGATGGGTCTGCCTTGGACCCTTCCTGGAACTCCTGTAGCGTCAGCTTCCCGTCGGCATTCTGTAAGCAGAGAGGAGCGGCTGAAGGTGGAGAGACAAGCAGCCTCCTAGGACAGGAGTCTCTAGCCTAGATCCCAGATGCCTCCTCCCTAAGCCCAACCCAGGCCTGGTCCCAAGAAAGCTTCCAAAATCAGGTGAGGAGGGTGATGATGCAGCTCACTAGATAAGACGAGTTGGACATCAGACAGACCTGGGCGCTTACTGGCTGGGTGACCTTAGGCACATAACCTACCTCTCTGGGAGTCTGCTTCCTCATCTGGGGACATATGGCTTCCTCAGGGCACTGGAGTGAGAGCTCCATGAGCTCAGGCTGTAAAGTGCCTGGCAAACTGGAAGCACCCCGTGACTCCATAGTTATGGTTATCACTATTATTAATTCCCATGGATGGTGATTAAACCAAAAGGGCTAAGAGCCTACACATTTCTCTGAGGTCACCCTTAGAAGGCATTTTAATCACGCCTGCAGCAGCCCACCCTGGACCCTGGGAGACCTGGGAAGGAGACAAACGGACAAAGCTCATGCAAGGACACGGAGGGACTTTGGTGAGTCGCCTGGGGGAGAGATGGGGGGAGAGATGGTTTGGGCCAGAATTCCTTCCCCTGGAGCATCTCTCAAGGAGACCTGTGAGACTGAAAGAAAAAGGCCTTGGAGACCACTCAGCCCACCTCCTGAGGCCCAGAGAGGCAAAACTATGCTGATGGTTCTAACAAGCACAGCAGGGCTACTCTCCTGCACTAGCCACCTGCTGTGTGCCCTGTACATGCCAAACACAACACATAGTTGATCTCGCGGAATCCTCACAGCCACCCTAAGAAGAGGGTATTGCTCTTATCCCCAACTTACTGACGAGGAAACTGAGGCTCTGTCACATGGCCAGTAAGTGGGGAAGACAGAATTTACACCTCTGTCAGTCTGGCTCCAGGATCTGTACCATCTCCCAAAACAAGGGAGGTGTGGACGGGGGGATTTAAGGGGTGCATGACCTTAGCATTAAATAACATTGAATCACACTTTGAGAAAGTTATTATTCCTTGTTCCACTCTCTGTCACTAAATCTTTTGATAATTAAAAAGAGAATGGCTTGGTCTAAGGCTGGCACATCTTTAATACTGCTCTAACACAGGCTAATCTCCCTTTTCAAACTAAGTGCAGGCCTCAGGCTCAAAGCTTTCAGGGCAAGCAACTGTATCCATCCAAAATGTAATTACAAGCCCCATTTCACTGCAATTATTTATATTCTTTTTTTTTTTTTTTAAGCATGCAATATAGGGTATCCTTACTATCATGATACTAAGTTTCCATTTAAAACAAAGTTATTTCAGTTTAGAAAAACAAGTTTGATTTAAAGAAGGTTTCTTAACCTGGGGTCTGTGGCTAGAACTCAGCAGGTCTGTGAATCTGAATGGGAAAAAAATTAGGTCTTTCTTTTCACTAACCTCTAGCTGAAATGTTACCTCTTCCTTTAAGGATAAAGGCAAGTGACAATCCCCAAAGGAGCCAGCAGTACCTGTGACTTTGCCAACAACGGGTATCACAGGTATTTTCATAACAAACCACAGTTGCTGCAGGTGTCATGGACACCTATCACTACTTCGAAATTACAGAAGTTATTAGACGCACCATTGAATCTTGTTATTTAATTTGTTAATAAAAAGTCCACATGATACTGTATCACAAATTCTTTTTTTAAAAACATTTTGATAAATGGATTCCAAAATAATTAGCTTCTTTCGTGATTCTATGGGTTTTATTTTATGCATTTAAAACATTAGTCTGAGAAGCCTATAGGCTTCACCAGAATGCCAAATCGGTCCATGACTGTAAAAAAAAAAAAAAAAAAAAAGATGAGGGGAGGGGCTAAGAGTCCTTGATTAAAGAAAAAGCATTGGGTAAACGTACTTAAAACCTGCAGATGTTTAATATGATGGGAACAGCTGCCAGCTGGTAGACATTACACCAGGCTGGGCCCCCTGCTTTGAGTTAGTCTCATGAGTGGTGAGGCAAAACCAGGCTCAGGCCCCTGGGTCTCCCTTCTTGATCACTGGGGCCCAGACCTCCCTCTCACACCTTACCTCCCTGGTCAAGGACCAGGTCCACCCAGCCTCACCTTGTCCATCATAGCAAAGATCCGGTCCACCCTCTTCTCAGGGGTGTTCTCCTCCTCAGGAAGCTCCACAGTGTTCCCCTGCCAGGGACAGACAAGGCACTTTGGCTTTGGGGTCTTGGTCAAACACTTGCCCCAGACTTGAGCTGGTTCCTAATGAGGATCACCTCTCCCTCCCACTGCCCTGCCGTCTCTGCTATCCTGGTCCGGATCATCCCATGCACACCAGCCCCAGTACTGTCCCCACCTCCCCCTGCCTCCCAAAGTGGAACTGCACAGAGTGACCCCAGGCAGGAGAGCAGATGCACAGGGGAGGTTCCGCTGGGTAGGCCCAGTCACTAAATGTGACGCCCTCCTGCCACTCCCTGCCCCACAAGACCCAGGCTTCTCACCACCATCTGGTAGATGGCATCCACGATATCCAGCATCTCGTTCCGGGTGATGTAGCCGTCGTTATCCAGGTCATAGAGCTTGAAGGCCCCTGCAACCAACCAGCCACAGCTGAGCTATATCCCTGGCCCGGGGCAGGGGGAGAGGTGCTTCAACACCCCCTCTCCTCTCTGCACCTCAGCACGCAGCCAGGGACTGAGAGCCCCGCTCCTCATTCAGTCAATGACTATTTACATCAGGACGCAAAGGGCTGGATGGCCACAGAATCACGTGCACACACACACACATACCATTTCAACTAGAGAAGCTGCAGGGGGTTTCTTTCATTGCCAGTGAAATAAAGTATAAATGTCTTAGCGAGCAGTGAGCTCTGGCCCAAAGTGTTTTCATCTTCTCTTCTCTCCCTCAGATTCTCTTTCTTGCACTGTGTCCCAGCCAAAGGGCCGTCATGTGCCTGCACATTCTCACCTCTGTGGCTCTCTCTCATCCCTCCCTCCACAGACCTCATACATGCTGTTCCCTGCCTAGAACCTTCTTCCCTCCTTCCTCCCCACAACTCTTAGCCTTCTGAGCTGTAACAAGGTCAGTTCCTCTATCACAGTCTCCCTCCTCCTGCCTTGGTTGCAGTTTTATGAGATTGTTTGAACAATGTTTCCCTTCTAGAATGACTGAGCCTCATGAGAGCAGGGACCTGTCCATCTTATTCCCAGCCTCCTGCCCAGAGCTGACACATGGCCGTGTTCAGTCAATATTCGTTGAATAAATGAGTAAAGGGAGGAATAAATGAATGAATGAATGAAATCAGTAATCATAATATCGGCCACCTAAATGGTGAGTCCAGCCCTGATATTTGGGGCTTTTGACTCCAGGCCGCACTGCCCACAGCATTGTGTCTCTACCTACTGAATCTCACCTTTGCTCCTGCCAGCCATGTGCCCCACTTGCCCTCCCCTATCCCCTGAGCCTCGCCCCCATCATGGCCACCTCCCACATGAAACCCTCTCACCTGGAAGAGCAAAATGTCTGGGCCACCCTCTTACCCGTGGACTGACAGCCTGGCCTGGTTATTTGGTCATGTGAGACCCCAGGCTGGGCTATCTCCGCAGACCTGGACCCTCTGCAGAGGCCACCAGGCCAGGGTGCGCTGTCCTGACCTCTAAGCAGGGACTCCTTCTGTGGTTGCTGCCATGTGTGTCTGATGCCTTCTCCTGGCAAGGGCCAAGATCTCCCAGCTGCTGCCTGACATGCCCAAAGGAGGTAGGACTTACACCGCAGCTTCTCATCCAGGGTTCCCCTTGAGGTCACCGACAGTGCCTGGATGAACTCAGAGAACTCAATGCGCCCATCCTGACAAGAGAGAGAACAAGAGGGGTTGGCCTCACTCAGCACTGGGCCACCTGGTTGGGCCAGGCGGGACTTCAGGGGGTGGTGGTGATGGGCAGTAGCAGACACCAGATGCCGTGGCCGATGGACACCCAAATGGGGAGGGCAGGAGCAAAGGGACAAGGGGACAAAAGAAGGAAGGGGGATGTGGAAGGAGAGGAAAGGGGAGACAGAGGTTGAGGGGAAACAAGCGAGAAAGGGGAAATATTAGAAAGGGAACAGCAAGGACAGGAAATAGGGGCCAGGCTAAAGGACAGCCCAACCCAACTTCTGAAGCAAGAAAGAACCAGAGGGTACCACCAACACACACCAACCCTTTTCTGGCAAGACCCACCCCAGAAACACCCCCAGGCTTTTGAAGAGGGAAGGACCCTAAAGATGGTTTAATCCAACCGATTAGTTTTGCAGATAAGGAAGCTGAGGCCCAGAGAGGGGAAGCATGTCAGAGCAGGGCCAGGGCATGTGACTCCCAGCCCAGGGGCAGCTGGGGAGAAAGCCAGTGCCTGTCAGAATGGAAACAACCTGAGTGCCCAGCAGCAGGGTAACCCGGAAGCAAGCTACAGTAAATCCACGTATGAATACTACATAGCCATGAAAAATGCCATCGTGGGACATAATCTGGAAGGCTTGTGGATATGCCAACTATGGAGACACCAACTGCAGATATACTGTCTGCAGTGGTGAGAGCTTAGGGGGCCACTCACTATATATATGTGTGTGTATATATATACAGAGAGAGAGAGAGGGAGAGAGAGAGAGTTGTTCTCTGACTCCTAGCGACCCTATCACCCTATAGGACAGAATAGAACTGCCCCATAGGGTTTCCTAGGCTGTAATCTTGACAGGAGCAGATCACCAGATCTTTCCTCCCGCAGAGCCAGTAGTGGGTTTGAACTGGCAAACTTCTGGTTAGTAGCCAAGCGCTTAACCATTGCATCACCAGGGTATATCAGGTGAGCGTTACGTATGTAATCAGATTAAAACAAATGAAAACATTTTAAAATAACATTGTAGAAGATTATCAAATAACATAGGATGTTAGTTTTGATATATTGCTACGTTAAAAAACAGATTATAAAAATAGTGTATATAAGATGATTGCAATTTTATAAAACAGTTACTAGGAATAGAAACACCTGGAAGGATACATGTTCAGATGTTAGTAATTGTCTCTAGGAGATGTGATTATGGGTCATTTTTATTATCTCAAATTTTCCAAATTTCTGACAAGGTATGTGTTGCTGTTATAGCCAGGAGGAAAAGGTTACCATGATGGTTAAGGTTGTGTGTCAACTTGGCTGGGCCATGATTCTCAGTGGTTTGGCAGTTGCATGATGTTGTGATCACTTCCATGATGAGGTTTGATATAATGTGATCACCTCCATGATGGGATGTGCCATGAGTAGCCAGTCAGTTGAAAGGGAGTTTCCTTGGGCATGTGGCCTACATTGAATATAAGTGGACATTCTGGCAAGGCTCGTGGACTTCTGCTTGCTCCAGATCCTGCAGCTGGCTCCTGTTCATCTGACCTCCGGGTCTTGGGACTTGAGCTAGCAGCTTACCTGCGATCTTGCCCACCGATCTTGGGATTCGTAGATCTTTCTCAGCCTGTGAGCAAGAGCCCGGCTGTCTGACCTGCCGATCTTGGGTTTGCGAGCCCCTGTGGCTATGTGAATCAGTAGAAGCCTCTATCCTACCCATAGACTTGGGACATTCGAGCCTCTACAACTGCATGAGCCATTTCCTTAATATAAATCTATATATATATTTATATGCTTTACTGGTTTACTTCTCTAAAGAACCCAGCCTAAGACAGTTACTTTAAGGATTTTCTGATCCTGTTGGATATTGAGTGTGTCCCTTCAATTCTCAGAGCCTCAGTTTCCTCATCTGCAAAGTGGGGGTATTAAAAGTACCTACCCCACAAAATAAAATTTAAAAAACAAACACAAAAAAACAGTACCTACCCCAGAGAGTATTTGTGAGACCTCAATAAAAATAATCCATACAAAGGGCTTAGCATACAATAAATGTTCAGTAAATGTTGGTGATGTTTACTAATCCTGTTACTATCCCTAGAAGTATTTGTATTTTGTGCTTGTAAGAGAAAGTTCAGGGTGTGCATGTGTGAGTATGTGTGTGTGTATGTGTGTAGTACACGTTTGTGTGTGTACAAGTATCCATGGGTGCATGTGTGCACACAGTATATGTGTGCATGTGTGCATGCATCTGTGTGTATGCATATGTAGTGCATGTGCGCACACACACGAGTGCATTGTGTGAGTGTACATGTGTGTATATGTGCATGCTTCTATGTGCATCTGTGTGTGTGTGCGTGTGTGTGCATATTTGTGTGTTCCTTCTCCAGAAGCGAACATCGGCAGGAGAGAGTGGGTGTGGAGATGCTGCGGGAGCTAAGCAGGCTGCTGCAAGAGGGAGGAGACTCGGGGCTGGCACAGGCCCCATCCATCCCTGGCTCACCTTGTTTTCGTCAAAGACATTGAAAACAAACGTGGCGAACTTGGTGGGGTCTCCAAAGGGGAAGAATTGCTTGTAGATTTTCTGGAAGCCTGCTGCATCCAGCTGCCCACTGGGGCAGTCCTTGATGAAGCCTTTGTACCTGGAGGCAGCAGACCAGGCAAAATAGGGTAAAAGAGACACAACATCACCGACCCACCAGGCGTTCCTGCCCAGGGCCCAAAACAGCTGAGAATCCCTGTTCAAAGAGACAGTGCCACATGGAGGTCCCAGGCACATACCTGGATGTCATGGGCAAGGGCTCATATCTTTGCCTCATGCTAGCTGTGTGACCTTTGACAAGTGACTTCACCTCTCTGAGCCTCATCTGTATAAGGATGATGAAGGTCGACATGAGAATTAACCCAGATACTGCACTTGGCCACCCTGCACATTGCTATAATGCTAGAAGCTATGCCACTGGTATTTCAAACACCAGCAGGGTCACTCATGGTGGACAGGTTTCAGGGGAGCTTCCAGACTAAGAGACTAGGAAGAAAGGCCTGGCAATCTACTTCTGAAAATCAGCCAATGAAAACCCTATGGATCACAACAGAATATTGTCTGAGCACAGTGCTGGAAGACGAAATACACAGTGGCCATAACAGTGGACTCAAGCATACCAACAATCATGAAAATGACACAGGGCTGGGCAACGTTTCGTTCTGTTCTACAACGGGTTGCTGTGAGTCAGGGCCAACTCACCAACTACCAACAACTGTACTCGGAGCACTTGGTTATTCAGCCCCATGCTCAGCATGGGGGAGGAAGAGGGTAAAGCAAGACTCATAAGAACAACCTCTCCAAAGCCACGCTATTGCACAAGGCACTCCGTCTCCCCATCTTCTCCACATAGCCCGTCTCAACACCACAGACAGCTCGGTACTGGTGGGTAGAGCATATGGGCTGGCAGCTGGCTCCCCCCACATGCCTGCACCTCCCCCCCACCACACACACCCTCCCCCTAGCCTCTGTTGCCAGGGAAATGAGTAAACCAGCACTGGGGCAGTGCAGCAAGCTCAGAGGGGACTCTGGTTTGTTCCAACCGAACTTATCACCCCTGTAACCCCGGACCCAGCACAGGATCTGCCAGATACCCGGTCAGCTGACGGCAGTCCAGCTCCCGGACTGTGGCTTTGCAGTCCAACTCCGGGATCTGCCTTCACCAGCTGTGCAACCTCAGGCAAGTGCCCTCATCTCTCTGAGCCTCACTTTCATCATCTACAAAGAAGGGACAGTTGTCACACCATCTTGTACGGATTGAGTGAGATCACACTTGGCACAGGACTGGCATATAGAAAGTACACTCAAATGTGTGTTGTTTTTAATTAGTTCATGAATTGGCCCCTGAGGGTAGCTTGGCTCCTGCAGCTGAGAAGGGCACTCCTGGAAGGACAATTCTTAGCACAAAGGGAAGCTAGAGGGTGGAGGATCAGCTACAATCCATCACCCTCACCGGGCCAGACCTTGCTGGGAACTCTGCAAACTTTATTCTTGAATGCCCCTAACAGCCCTTTGAGCAAGGTGATGTCCATTTTAAAGATGAAGAAACTGAACTTCAGTGAGGGAAAGTTGTTTGCCAGCCCCGGAGGCCCTGACTGGAGCTGAGGTGGGGATTGAAGGCAAATGCTGAGGAGGCCCAATGCTCAGAGAAACTGGTCTGCTGAACTCACACCTGCCCACACCTGCTCTCTGTCCTAACTGGGGTCCGCACGAAGACGCCACTCCCCGTCAAACATCAAAGGAGGGGGTTCTGAGAGTATCGTGCTCAGAGTTGCTTATGGCCCCGTGCTTAGCGTCTAGAGACAGGGAACATGTAGAGAAACCACTGTTCCCTTACCCGAGAGATGACAATCTAAGGGACGTGGGGTAGACGGCCGACACACGAGGACCTGTCAGGACACACAGGGCACCCGAAGGTGGGAGCCTTGGGAATTCCGCAGCTGAAATGATGGGGTCAGGTGTCAAAAAGAAAACAGGACACAACTCCATCTAATGACTTCAGCTGTTCCCTTATGGAGTGAGGTTGCTGAGATAGCCGGAGGGTGAGGGGAAGGTGGGCCAAGATCAGACAAGAGCGTGATGTGAGTGGGACGTTTTCTCCTCTGAGTTAGGCTGAAGCAGGGACACGGCCATCCCAACACTGCCCACAGCAAGGTGAGGTTGTCAAAGAGGCTAAGCCTCTAAAGGTCAGGCCGGTCACTCCCTTCCCTGCCCACCCCATAAGGGCATCTTGAAGGGCAAGAGGCCCAGGTGGGTCCTGCTCAGCAACTGATGTCCTGCCCATAACCATTGCCATCGAGTTGATGCTGACTCATAGCGACCCTATAGGACAGAGCAAAACTGCCCCATAAGGTTTCCAAGGAGCGGCTGGTGGACTTGAATGCTGACCTTTTGGTTAGCAGCCAAACTTTTAAGCACTGGGCCATCAGGGATCCCACCATCAGATGGAACCTTTTTAACAGCCCCGTGATAACACGTCCCAATGCTAGGCACTGTACTAAGCCTTTGTATATAGTTCCTCATTCAGTAGGGAATCCTGCATAGCACAAAACTACTAGCCGAAAGATTGGCAGTTACAACTCACCCAGGGACACCTCGGAAGACAGGACTGGTGATCTGCTTCCGAAAGGTCATAGCCTTGAAAACTCTATGGAGCAGTTCTACTCTGCACACATGGGGTTGCCATGAGTCAGAATCCACTCAACAGCAACTAACAATAACCTCATTCAATCACCACATGAACCCTTTGTGGTAGATTTAATTATCCCCATTTCACAGATGAAGACATTGGGGCACAGAGAGGTCAGGTGATTTGTCCAAGGTCCCACAGCAGTAAAGGAGACTCAAAGCCTGTGCTCTAACCATCAGCCTGCCCTGTCTTCCCTGCTCTCGTCCCTGCCAGTCAGCCTGCGACGCCTGCATCAATCCTTCCTTAGCATGTGATGACCCTGGCCCACCAGAATCCCTGCACCCTGTCCTGGCAGGACCCTCATGATCTACTGTCCTCTGCTTATTCCCCCAGTCTGCTCTCAGCCCCTGCTAGCACTGGCCATTCCAGAAGGAAACAAAGCAGGGCAGGAGAGTCAGGGACACTGACACCACAGCAGGTACCAGGTAGAGAAGGGACACAGCGCTCTCCCACTCCCTTCCCATAAAGCTGCCTGCTCCTTGCTTCCTTCGCAGCTGGCTGTTTCAAAACGTTTCTGTACCATAGCCTTGGGGGACATCTATGTCAGTTGGCACAACACAGTTCTTAAAGACAATGTTCTTTGGTGAGTAGCATCTGGGATCTTAAAAGCTTGTGAGGGTCCATCTTGAGACACAACTATTGGTCTCTTCTATTCAGAGCAAAGGAGAGTGAAAAAACTGAAGACCTGTGGCCATCTAAGATGCATCAATTGGTCCCAGCCTACCTGGAGTAAAGGAGAATGAAGAACACCATGGACACGAGGAAAGTTATTAGTCCAAGAGACAGAAAGGGCCACATAAACCAGAGACTTCATCAGCCTGAGACCAGAAGAACTAAGTGGTGCCTGGCTGCCACCAATGACCACCCTGATAGGGAACACAACAGAGAGTCCCTGATGGAGCAGGAGAAAGGTGGGGTGCAGAACTGAAATTCTAGTAAAAAGACCAGACTTAATGGTCTGATTAAGACTGGAGGGACCCCAGAAGACATGGCCCC
>NW_004443974.1:14543689-14564732 GCF_000243295.1 Trichechus manatus latirostris | reverse complement strand
AACTGAAGACTCAAGGGAGCAATTAGTCCAAAGGACTAATGGACCACATGAACCACAGCCTACACGACCCTGAGACCAGAAGAACTAAGATGGTGCCCAACTACCGCTACCAACCGCTCTGACTGGGATTACAAGTGACGGCCCCAGACAGAGTGGGAGAAAAATGTAAAACAAAAGATCAAATTCAAAAAAAAGACCAGACTTACTGGTCCGACAGAGACTGGAGGAACCCCTGAGACTATGGCCCCTGGACCCCCTGCTAACTCAGAACTGAAGCCACTCCCGAAGTTCATCTTTCAGCCAAAGATTAGGCAGGCCTATAAGACAAACAATAACAAACGTGAGGTACGTGCTTCTTAGATCAGTCACGTATATGAGACCAAATGGGCAACACCTGCCGAAAAACAAAAACAAGAAGGCAGGACGGGACAGGAAAACTGGACTGATGGAACTGGGGAAGCTGGGGTGGAAAGGGAAAGAGGGAGAGAACTGATACAATGGGGAGACTGCAACCAACGTCATGAAACCATTTGTGTATAAAGTTTTGAATGAGAAACTAATCTGCTCTGTAAACTTTCACCTGAAGCACAACGACAAAAAGGTTTCTGGCTCAAATCTTCCCACCAGGGCATGGGACTCAGAGACAGGGAGAAGGAGCATTTCCGGGATAAGAGCTGGTCCATGAGCCTAGCCCCCAGGCCAGGATGGGTCCCATGCAGGGGGAAGAGACATGCCTGGTGCCAGGACACACTCCACTATTACCAGACCTCTCTGGATGCTGGGACAGTGGGAGATTATTTCCTCTATGTGCTTCTGCATACTTTCTAAGTTCTCTACAACAGACTGGTGTTACTTGAGTGATTCTCAAAGGTTATTAAAAACTATAATGATAAAATGCACCCAAAGGCCTCTCCTGGCTCCGTCCCTGCGGGTGGCTCACAGCACCAGCTCTCCGAGGAAGGAAGGCGGTGCCCTCAGGCAGCAGCTTCGAGAGCCATCAGCACTGTTAGCAGCTTTAATGGAGGGTAGTAGAGGAAGGCCAGCCTCAGTGGGAAGCTTTGGGAGGGGACTGTCTGGTTACCCCTGCAGAGGCTGTCACCGTCACTGCAGGGGCCCCAACCCCCTTCGATGCCATTAGCAGGAGCCCCAAGAAGCCCATGCCCACGAGGCAATGCCCATTAGGGTTGGCCTCAGTGGCGGCTCCAGCTTTCTCTTGCCACCCCCACACCCCACTCCTGTATCCCATACCCAGCCACAACTTCTAGAACTTGCCATGCCATCCCCAGCCTGCAAAGCACTTCCTCTTAATCCACTCATCCACCAAGTCCCAGCTTAGACATCACTTCCTCCAGGAAGCCACCCCAGCCCCCCAGGTCTGAGGCTGAGGGTCTCCTCTGCTCCTGACAACCAAGTACGTCCCCAGCACAGCAAGGATCACATTATATCATATTTGCCTAAGCTCAAGACCATCCTCCACCGACTGAGCTCCCTGATACCACTGTGCCCACTGCCCAGCACGGGGCCTGGCCCATAGCAGGGGTTCGGTCAATGTTTGTTCGATGAAATGAATGAATGTACAGACTGCCAGGCAGGGGCAGAGAGCCCAGGTGTCTGGCTCATAGGTGTCTTCCTCCAGAGCCCCATGAACAAGAACCTCTGGGCCAGAGGGCATGGGGTTGGGGGTGGGGCCTCCAGAGACCCTGGCCAGAACTTAAGAGCTCCAACGGGGATGATTAGAAAACCACAGATCTACTCCTACTCGTCTGTGTATTGATGAGGAATTGAAGGCCCAGTGAGGGGTGAGACTGGCCCAAAGGCACACAGCAAGTTGTCAGTAGAAACAGGGCTCAGACCCAAGGATCCTGCCCCCCAGGTTCCCCACCTCAACCACCCCTCCCAAGTGCCAGGCTGCACCGCCCCAGTGTAAGTGCATGGGTAAAACGCTAGATACCGAAACACTATGTAACCACATTGTTCAATATCAGAGGGTGCAGGGGGGCACCCAGTCGCCCCAGATGCCCAAATCACCCCACAAATCATCACAGCTCCGAGGCCAGGATTTTCTGTGATGGGTCCAATCCTCCTGTCCTCACTGGCTGGCTGAGTCAGCACACCCCAACCATGGCCTGCTCACACACCCCCACCCCCGGTGTGGATCCACACGCACACCCCCACACCACAGGCACCCCAGTAAGCGGCTGCCCCCTGTGAATTTCACGCCCATGAATTCCATCCCCAGGATGACTGGGAGACCTGACTCCATCCCCCACACCGGAGCCCAGGGCTCAGGTTCCAACAGGCCCGGCCTCCTCCCTCTCCTCCCGCCAGCCCCACCCTCTCTCCTGCAGACATGCTGCCGCCAAGGAACCGTGCACCCATGGTGGGCCCAGAGACATGGCCGTGTTCCAGGCCTGGCCCTGTCCTGACGCATAGTAGGAGGGACCCAGGACGATGCCCTTCCCTGCAACACAGTTCAGTTTCCCTGCTGGTAAAATGTGGGGTTTAGACTGGATCAGGATTTCTCCACCCAGGCATTATTGATATTGAGGTCTTTGATTGGGGTATTGTCCTATGCACTATAAGATGTTTGCAGCATCCCTGGCCTCTATCTCTTAGATGCTAGTAGTGCCCCTTGCCATTGTGACAACCAAAAATGTCACCCAATGTCCCCTGGAAGCAAAATCGCCCCCAGTGGTGAACTACTGGACTAATGGTCCCTGGGGACCCCCGGGAGCTCAGGATTTTGACTGACCTTCCAATGCTCTGTGATTCTAAGCCAGCTGAATTACAGCTACCATTTAGGGAGCAGCTACTGTGAGTGGGACACTTTCCAGGCATGATTTCACCAAATCATCTCAACAAGCTCAGGAGGCAAGTACTCTTATGTCTACTTTACAGATGGGGAAACTGAGGCCTAGAAAGGTTAAGTCCCCTCCTGGCTCAGGGCCTTCACGGCTACTTTCTTCTGCTCAACCCACTCTTTCCCTTCTTCCTGACATGGCTAACTCCTGCTCACCCTTCTGGTCTCAGCTTCTGATGCCCCTAGACTGGGTCTCTCCCCGGTACATGGACTTGAAGCCCCCAGTCCCCAGATTGGGCCTCTATAATGACTTGGGTAACTTCTCCCCAGTGCACAGCATGGTCCATAGAGGCAGGAGCCATATCATCTTGTGTACCCCAGAACCTGCAGGTCCCACCACTGTGCCTGGCACATAGAAGGTGCCCAGTAAGCGTTGAATGGAGTCACACAGTGAGAAAATGAGGTGGCTAGGACTGGAGCCTGGACCGTGCCACCACCTCCCTGCCTGATGGAGAGAGAGGGTCTGGGTCACCAACGTCTTGCCCATCTCCCCAGAAGCCCAGAGTCTCGGCAGAGGCTCAAAGCCCTCAGTGGTATCTTCTGCTTGATTCTGGACCCAGGGTAGGAATGACCGTAGTCTTGGATGGGCAGCACAGTTGCCAGCATGGTCAGGCTGGGAAGAGAGTGGAAAGCGGCAAGGAGCATGCTGGTATCACAATTCTCCCTGCAAACTGGCAACTCAGGGTGACTAGCAGAGTCAGCATTCCAGGGTGGGATCCTAAGGCCCAGACCCAGAAGTTTCAGACACCACAGAGGACAGATGCCCCTCTGAGTCCACCATGCAGGTCCCATGGTGAGCAGCTGCCCAGGTGTGCAGGGCGCTGCCTGAGCCAGGAGGGCACCCACTTCTGATAAGTGTTTCCAGTGTACAGTAGAGACAAGTGAGGGGGTGTTGTTATTATGATTAATCTCTGTGCTTATTGTTTCACTGGTTGCGTTACACATGCATACATTTTGCAATAAGAAAAAGGAGTTTAATTTGTTAAAAGCTTAAAGACCTAAACAAGATGGCTTCCAAATCAGACTCAGGTTTGATCCTGGCTCCACAGCTGACCTGTGGGACCCTGGGCAGGTGACTTTCCCCTCCTGAGCCTGAGTTCCCTCATCGGTGAAGTGAAAACCAATACAGCACTTACCTTGGGAAGTTAACAAAAAGGCTGCGCTAAGCGCTTGCTATGTGCCAAGC
Source organism: Trichechus manatus latirostris (assembly GCF_000243295.1). Taxonomy (NCBI): domain Eukaryota; kingdom Metazoa; phylum Chordata; class Mammalia; order Sirenia; family Trichechidae; genus Trichechus; species Trichechus manatus. The sequence goes on along the minus strand of NW_004443974.1, from coordinate 14,560,686 downwards.
CCTAGACTGAGGACCCCACCACCACACACCAGAGCCGAGGCGCCATATCCAGTCACCCTCTGGGCTGCCCCATCCTGCCAGCTTTCCCAAGAAGGGGGTCCCAGCAACCCTGCCCCCAGGAAGTCCTTGCTAATACCTGACCTCCTCGTACATGGGCAGGGCCTTTCAGAGAAGTGCAAAGACCTCCTTGATGCCACTCCCCACCCATTAACTCAGCCTGAGGTATTTATATAGAGGCTGTACATCACACATCCTTGATGGAGAACAGGGTTCTTAACTCTTTGGGTGTCAGAGACCCCTCTGAGGATCAGATAACAAGCTATGGAACCAATCTCAGAAACAGGCATACCCGTGCATACTGCACACAGGATTTCCAGCCACGTGAATGAAGCAGCAGGTTTTGATACGGTGGACTGCGTTTGGAAAACATCTCCTCAAAACAGCGTGGAAAGGAGGAAAGAAAAACCTGAATTCAACACTGCATTCTTACACTTCTTTAAAAAGGAAGGGAAAGAAGAATTTGTCATTTCATAAAAATGTGGAAGGCTGAATGCCACTTGCAAAACACTCTCCAACTTGACGCAGCGCTTCCTCTCCCCACGCCTCCCACCCTTTCTCTCACGCCCCAACGGCGCCAATCTGGGCAAACACCTGTGTCACTGGAAGACTCCAAGCACCTTGTCTTCCCTAGTCCTGCTGTGCCCAGCAACCAGCATACTGTGAGTATGCAGTAAAGACTTGCTGAATGGATGGATGGATGGATGGATGAATGAACTCTCTCCACGACTCATGGGTCCAATTCCAGTTTCAACTCTAATTCTCTGAAGGCCCTGAGCAAGCCCCAACACTGTCAGGGTCCCAAAAAGGTTCCAGGCTGCCATAACTTTCTGGAACTCACTGGCTCTCAGTTCCCACAGAAATCTTACTCTCTGGAACCCTGCTTGAAGGAAAGTCCCAGGTCCCTCCATGCCAATGGGTAAATATTGCAGTGGGCTGCTTTCTGCAGTGTGAAAGGTGGGAAATAGATAACAAAGCATAACCCAAGCTGAAATCAGCCAAACGCAGCTGGGACTGTGCAGCAGCAGCCTTGGCAAATTGTTCTCCCATTATCTTTTCAAACAACTCCCTTCTCATCGCATTCCGTTTCCAGAGCTCCCTGGAGACCTGACTTCAGACAGTCTGGAGGAGGGACCCAAGCACATGGATGAGGATGCCTTCTCTTCTCCTCTGCCCCCATCACTGCCTCCCATTCTGTGGGGCTTCCCAGAATAAGACCCAGCAAGTCTGAGGCCCGACAGCCTGGGGAGGCAGAGGGAGCTGGACTCTGACCACACACACACAGCGCTGTGTGACCTGAGCAAGTGTCTCTACCCCTCTGAGCCTTAGTTTCTTCATCTGTAAAATGAGGCTACTTCTAAAACTTACCTCATGGCCCTGTTCTAAGTATTAGTGCAGTGCCTGGCCCACAGATGCCCAATGGTGGCTAGGATGAGGTTATTAATAAGAGGCTTGCCTCCTTACCCATGTCTGTGTAGGATGGTCTAGCATTGACAGCTGGCCCTGTTGAGGCGGCTGCAAAATTCCTCCTGCTTCCACCCACTGTTTTTGTTACAATACTGCTGGGTTATTTGGTTATTATAAAAGTAATACAACCATTACGGAACATTTGGAAAACAGAAAATATAAGAGAAAAAAAGGACTTGTAATCCATGATCCCCCACCCACCCCAACACACCCACTACCAGCCTGGGGCATGTCTCCTTCCCAACTTTGTTTTTCCCTCTGCACTTTTTCCATCATGCAATCATGTTGGACGTACTATTTGTGCCCTGCTGTTTTCACTCAGCGGTTACGTCAGCTTCATTTTCCGTGATTATGATTTTCACAGATATCACCTGTAAAGGCCCAGAAATGGCTGCAGTTTCTTAATCAGCCCCCATTGTCCTTCCTGACTTTCCACTAAAGTGAGTGGGGACCAAGATGGTCAAGCGTAAGGGATCAGGGGTGGCAGCAAGGGCCCCAGGCTGGCTGCAGATCCTGACGCTGGCTCAACCCCTCTGAGCCTTGGCTTCCTCCTGTGTCAAATACAGACAACTCCACCAGCAGCCCAGAGCGGGAGGAGTCCAGATGATGCCGTGGGATGCCTAGCTGGGAGCCTCAAGCATCACATCACTGTTACCTGGACTGCGCTCCTGACAACCTGGACCACTTCACCACCAGCCTCTCTAGGACTAGGGCAGGGACATGTCCCTGAGGGCCTGCAGGACCAGGGGGTGCGGCAGTCAAGGGGGCTAGACATAGCTTAAATGCCAGGGGCTTGAAACCCACCTCCCCTACCACTGGGCCCCCTGGGAGCTTGGGCAAGTCCTTCATCCCCTGAGGCTCAGTGTTCTTGACTGTGAAATGGGCGTGACAGGATCTTCACTGAGGATGAAACAAACCGGGCATGTCTGGGAAATGTCTGGGCCATCTCTCCAGGACAAACCTCACCCTCTTCCCTGCCTAGATCGGGTCCAGGTGGGCACAGCTCCTGGCGCCCCATCCCCAGGCCCCGTCCTGAGTCCCCTGAGGGAGATGCCACCCTAGAGCAACCATAGCAGTGGCCAGGGCCCAGGAGATGGGGACACCAGCTTCATATTTGTCCCTTGACTCCCTCTCAGTAACTCTAACCACTGACCTCCCCTGCCCCGACCCCCCTCAGGAGATGCTGGGCTTGCATGTGGTACCAGAACCTTCCTTGCTATATGTTCACTCAATCCTTGTTCAAATATTCACCCACCAGAGCGAGAGTTTAGGTTCTGGAGTCTCTCAGCCCCAACCCTGCTGCCTCTCAGCCGCAGACCTGGAAACTTTTCTGAGCCTCAGTTTCCTCATCTTCCACATGGGGATGATAAACCAGGCTGGCCTCCAGGGCAGCTCCCAGGAGTCGACAGCAGTGCATACTTGAAGCACCTAGGACGGTGCCTGTTGGATGCTGAGCACCCACTATGGCAGGCACTGGGGACATAGTAAGGAACAAGATAAAGGACAGCCGGGAGGCAGAGAGGGACATAAACGTTTAACGGCAACCCAAGGTGTCACATGGTGTGATGGGAGAAGCGCTGGTCTGTGCAGGTTAGAGGAGGCCCCTAACACAACCCGGGGGCACGGGGAGGCTTCTGGGAGGGAGGCCTGAAGGGTGAGGTGTTAGCCAGGCAAAGAGGAGGGAGAGTATACCAAGCAGACGGAACAGGCTGGGCAAAGATCAGGAAGCCCAGAGTAAGATGAGTTCAAGGAATAGACAGCTGTTCAGGCTGGCTGTAGGTGAACAGCAAAGGGCACAAGAGACAGCCATGAGGCAGGAGGAGTCAGCAGGGGCCATACCGAGCTGGACCTTGGAACCATGCCAGGGATGCGGACTGGACCTCGAGGGCCAGGGAGGGTGGAAGCAGAGCCTGGCATTCTAAGCCAGTTCCTTCAAATCAACCTCTCTTTCTCTGTCTATATAAATATAAATATAGAGACGTTATTAGTTGCCATCGAGTTGATTCCAACTCATGGTGACCCCATGTGTGCAGAGTAGAACTGCTCCATAGGGTTTTCAAGGCTCTGACCTTTAAGAAGCAGATCATCAGGACCGTCTTCCTAGGAGCGTCTCGGTGGGTTCAAACCACCACCTTTCGACCAGTAGTTTAATGCTTAACTGTTGGCGCCACCCAGGGACTCCTAATGAAATATTAAGCAATCATTGCTATGACAGTGTAGACAAGGGTTCTCATGTTTTCATTCGAAGAAAAAGTGCCCTCTGACTGCCGTGTGGGAAGGAGGAAAAGCACACACAGATGGCGATCCAGAAGGCTTCACGGAGAAGGCGATTTAGGCTGTGCCATAGGGTGGAAGAGGGCTCAGGTGGCCCAAAAAGGAGGGGTGAGGGAGAGCTGTGGGACAACAGCCCAGGGAGGAAGGATGGGCATTCCAGGAAGGGAGAGCTGATTGACAAAGGCTAGAAGCAGGAACATTTCTGGAATGCCCACTAGGGAAAGTGGAGAAGTGGGAAATGAGATTGGCATCAGGTCAGGGCCACACAGCCAGGCATAGGATGCCAAAAGATGGGCTGCTGCTCCCTCTACACTCTGCTCCCCTTGCCAGGATGCAGCCACTCATCAGCCAAGCTCCGCCCACTTGGCCTGGGTATCCATCAAGAGGTCAGCAGAGCTGGGCAGGCAGTCACAGCTCTGCACTCCCTGTAGCTTGGACTCTAGGACATGGAGCTGCAAGGGTGGCCCCTAGGGTCTATATACCTCAGGATGGGGAGCCCAGGCCCCATCCCACAGCAGAGAGGCACTAACCCAGGAGTCTCATAGCTTGGGGTCCTGGCAATAGCCTTGCTATGGCCTGGCTGTGTGATGGAGGGCCCACTCTGGGCCTCAGTTCCCCAATAAAGACTGGACTGAAGAACAGCAGCAATGACTGCCATCTCCTGGGCACTGTGCTATGCCCTTTGCATGAGATGTCCTGATACGTCATCATTCCTGTTGTACACATGGGGAAACTGAGGCTGAGAAGGGTTAAGTCACTTGCATAAGGTCACTCAGATAGGAACAGGCAAAGCCAGAACTCCAAAGTCTATTTCTAAACCACTGAGCTTTACTGGAAGTTCTCCAAGCTCTGCTCCTTGCTTCCCAAACTTCCCCCTACCCCCAGCTTAGTTCACCTTATAGTGTGAGCCTCCCCTGTGCTCTGCATTCGACAGTGACTCACGATATGCCACTCTCCTCCCCGAGACCCAGGGCAGGCATCACTAATCCATTACAGTCCTCGCTAATCACACACTGCAATATTTTCCATTGCTCCATGATATGCAGCCTCAGAATCCTTCTTAACACACCATGCCAGGCAGTTACTACGGATTAATTAGAGATGGCATCCAAGAGGAAACCTATGTGCCATCCTTGATCCAGTCTAATCAATCATTTTATAGGCAGGGTGACTGAGACCCAGAGAGGGGAAGAGACTTCTCAAGGCCAGAGGGTAAGTTAGTGACAAAGCCAGGCCTAGAACCCAGTCTTTTGACTTGTTTCTCATGAATCCCTCCCTTTGGTGAGTGGGGCCTGGAATTAACCCTTCAGGGGCTAGTGGTTATTACAGATACCATATAAGGTGAAAAATCACCAACACCCCAACACCACCCCTGACCCCAAGTCCACTAAAACTGTATATCAGCCCTGTGGGAACAAAAAGGAAGCTGGGGGCTGCCTAAACTGCTTTGTGGATGAGCCACTCTCGAGGGCCCCTCCACGTGCCCCTGTGCTGGGCAGCCAGACTGTGGTCCCCATCAGCGCAAAGGCCATACTCCCAGGCCTCTCACAGCTTGGAAAAAAATAGCCACTCACCACTGCTGGACTTCCTTCTCGGTAACTGCAAGAGAAAAGAGAAAAATAGCCTTTTAGCTCAGGGAGGTGCCACAGGGGACAGGCAGACCTTCACTGGGGAGCCCCCCTCCCTGCCCTCCCCACCCCACGGCCTGCCTGCCAGGTTGGGGGTGCTGGCCAGCTCTGAACAAGGAAATGCTCCCCTGGTGAACAATGCTGGTCAGGGGCTCTGTGTCTGGCTATCCCAGCAGGGGACAAAGACTACCCCCATCCCTCCTCATGCCTGCTGCTGCTGTCGTCACATCTGCCGAGAACACTCTCCCACATTCAGGGGTCCCTCGTCCTTGCGGTCCTGGGGCTGGGAAGGCAGGTTTGTCACTCCCAGGCCAACATTTGAGACATATTCTTTCCTCTCAGTCCCAGGAGACAAGACGGTCAGAGAAGGTGCTGCCCACCCCCTGCATGTGGGGGGCCCAGCAAGCCCCAACAGTACCCCTGCATCCTCCCCTCCTTGGCCATCCCTGCAGCCCCTCTCAGTGGTCAGTCCTGGGTTCTTTCACCAGTAAGACATGAACTGAACCATGACCCAAAAGCTGGAATAAGCCCTATAAAGTGGCTGAACCTCGAGCCAAGCCCAAATAGTCATTCTTTACTGAACCATGAGACAAACGAAAAAGAAAAAATGTTTTTTTCTGAAAAGTACTGAATTGGTTCAAGCTGGAACCAAACCAAAATTCTCTCTAAAATCACTGAACAAGAACAACAAACCACTTCCAAGGCCATACTCACACCCTGCCTCAGGAATGGGGCCTCGGTGGAGCTCCTCAAGCTCCCTGTGCCTCAGTTTCCTCATCTGCAAAGTGAGGATAATAGTAATAGCACCTGCCACCCAGAGCTGTCCTGGGAATTCAGTCACAGCAGGTGTGAAAGCTGTTGGGGGCCTGGCACTTGAATGTGCTCTATACAGCTCTGTGGAATGAATGAACGAATGAACAAATGAACAAACAAAAAAGCAAACGAAGGAACAAACAGCCAGGCGGGTGCTGGGTTGAGGTCAGGCAAGTACGGGAACTGGAAACCTTCCCAGCGAAGTGGGAAGGGAGGCCCAAGGGGGTGTCTTCAGTTGTTTGTGCCTAAGCAGACTTGGGGAGGCCGCTTTTCAAAAACTGCTCAAAGCAAGCTTATACCAACTGCCAAATACTGGGCGCCTGCTGCATGCCCAGATCTGTGCCCAGGGCGGGCCTCTGTGCTTTGGCTCGGCTACCCAAACAACAGCGCTGATAGAAGACAGCATTATTCTGCCCTAAATGGGGAAACCGAGGCACAGAGCAGCCAGTAAGTGGGGGATTGGGTCTTTGAACTCAGGTCTGTGGCTCCAGCCTCCCCAACCCACAGCCTGGAAGCCTCCACCGGGGCCCTCCTCATTAGCACTCTCCTCCCCACAAGCCCAAGTCAGAGACTGAGGACGAGACTCTTCCACAAAGAGGTCATTGATAAAAATCGAGGGTTGGAGATGCCAGTTACCTGGATGGCCAGACCTGGTATAAGAGAATACAATTTTCCAAGAGAAAGTTTTGGCAAATGATATGGGGTAGGACAGGGACAGACATGGGGGTGGAGAGGGAAGGTGTCCCTGGTCTAACCCAGGCTGGGTTGACCTGGCTCTGCCTAACCCACCCTTCCCCACCCCGTGAAGGACAGCAAGGGTCAAGGGGCCAATGCTGAAAGCCTGAACCTGAAGACGCAGGAGGCCCCTCAGAGCATCACTGGAAACTTGGGGGCATGTACCCTGGAGCCAGACTAGACTACCTGGGTTCAAATTCAGCTCCACAGCTTACTAGCTATGTGTCCTTGGGCAAATTATTTCCCTCTCTGAGCCTCAGTTTTCTCATCTGTAAGATTGATTTGTTCTAATGATTCAAGCATTTGCTGCTTGTCATGGATTGAATTAAGTCCCCCCCAAAAAATGTATGTTATCAATTTGGCTAGGCCATGATTCCCAGTATTGTGTTTGCCCTCCATTTTGTGATTGTAATTTTATGTTAAAGAGACTTAGGGTGGGATTGTAACACCACCCTTACCCAGGTCACATCCCTGATCCAGTGTAAAGGGAGTCTCCCTGGGGTGTGGCCTGTACCACCTTTTATCTTACAAGAGATAAAAGGAAAGGGAAGCAAGCAGAGAGTTGAGGACCTCATACCACCAAGAAAGCCGTGCTGGGAGCAGAGCACGTCCTTTGAACCCAGGGTCCCTGCGCAGAGAAGCTCCTAGTCCGGGGAAACACCGAAGAGAAGAAGGCTGACAGAGAGAGAGAAAAAGCCCTTCCCTGGAGATGACACCCTGAATTTGGACTTTTAGCCTACTTTGACTGTGAGGAAATAAACTTCTCTTCGTTAAAACCATCCACTTGTGGTATTTCTGTTATAGCAGCACTAGATGACTAAGACACTGAACAAGACCCTGCTGTTCATCTTCACAAGAATTCCATAAGTAAGCGTGATCTCCCAATGAGGAGACTGAGGTTCAGATAGTTCTGCTTACTTGCCCAGGGTCACCCTGCCAGAAGGGTGTCATGGTTTGAATTATGTCCCCCAAAAAATGTATGTATCAATTTGGCTGGGCCATGATTCCCAGAATTGTGTGGTTGGCCTCCATTTTGTGATTGTAATTTTATGCTAAAGAGGATTAGGGTGGGATTGTAACACCACCCTTACCCAGCTCACATCCCTGATCCAATGTAAAGGGAGTTTCCCTAGGGTGTGGCCTGCACCACCTTTTACCTTACCAGAGATAAAAGGAAAGGGAAGCAAGCAGACAGTTGGGGACCTCATATCATCAAGAAAGCCGTGCTGGGAGCAGAGCGCGTCCTTTGAACCCGGGGTCCCTGCGCAGAGAAGCTCCTAGTCCGGGGATACACTGAAGAGAAGGCCGACAGACAGAGAGAAAAAGACTTTCCCTGGAGCTGACGCCTGAATTTGGACTTTTAGCCTACTTTGACTGTGAGGAAATAAACTTCTCTTCGTTAAAACCATCCACTTGTGGTATTTCTGTTAGAGCAGCACTAGATAACTAAGACAAAAGTGTAGTGTCGGAACTGTGCCTCTAGAGCCCAGGATGGATGCCAATTAAGCACCCTCTCTCACCCCACCCCCACCCACCCCAAAACTGCCAATGAGGCTATATGACCTTGTGTGATCTTGGCAAGGGGCAGCATCACGTGACACACATAGCAGGAGCTGAGTGGCAGGGGCTTGGGTGGCAGGTCCACTGCTGGCCTTAGGCAGCCTTTGGCTTCACAGGACCAGAGAGGCGTTCCTTGAGACCCTCCCTCGTAGACCCCAAGCAGCCTTTCCCAGAGTCTCTCTGCCTCCAGCCTCCCCTGTCCCCCAGGCCAAGTCCCCAGAATGCAGCTGCCATGGGAAGTAGGGCAGGCACACGCTTGACTGCCCTTCCACCCCACACCTTAAAACTGTCCTCAACACAGAAGACTGGGTGATCTGCAGGCAGCAAAGCCCCAGAGGTAGAGGAGCAAAGCTGGGGTAGAGGAGACAAGCCCTGCCCACCAGCTGCTTTAAGCAGCTAGCTAACCTTTAATAAACAGTTGAGGCCTTCAGGTATCCCCTGGCACTGCACCAAGGCTGGCAGCTCTTAATTGCTTCACAGCCTGGAGCCTCCGAGAGCCTTGGAGAGCAGCCCTCTGGGGGCCTGGCCCCTGCTCCCAGCCTCTCCACCAGCCAGGAGTTCCAGACAGGGTCAGGCAGCCGCCTACTTACCAGCTACCACCTCAACCTTGAGGTGAGTCCTGTGAGCCTCGCTGTAACAGGTGAGGAAGCCAAGGCTTGGGGAGACAACCTAAGCGATGTACCAGAGGTCACAGCCAAAAACAAGCATAGCAGGACCTCAGCCCAGGTCTGCCCAATGTCAAGGTCTATGTTCTTAACATTCTGTCTGGGTTTCCAGAAGGCCAGCCATTCCCATACCACCTATGAGTCACACAGGATTTTTCTTTAAAAAATCTTTGTTTTTACTTACTTGCCTCATCCACCTTCTGTCTAAGCAATAATATCCCCAAAATTACCAGTGACATGCGCTCATTGTATTTTCCTTAATACACAACAAAAATATAACTATTAAAATAAAAAATGATTGGCCTTGATCAAATCTGGCATCCTCAGTCACAAATCAACTCTCCATCATGTGCCCCCAGTTGGATGCAGTTGGAAGGACACACTATCCATGGAGTTCTCCTGCCAAAAATACTTAACCTGAATCATGAGGACATAATCAGACAAATTCAGAATGCAGGACATTCTACAAGAAGGTTGGCCAGACACTTCAAGAAGTCAGTGTCCCCCAACAAGGCTAGCATTAATCCAGAAAACACAAAATAACAAACGCTGGAGAGGTTGTGGAGAGACTGGAACACTGTTGGTGGGAATGTAAAATGGTACAACCACTTTGGAAATCTATTTGGTGCTTCCTTAAAAAGCTAGAAATAGAAGTACCATACAATCCAGCTATCCGGTTCCTTGGAATATACCCTAGAGAAATAAGAGCCGTCACACGAATAGATATATGCACACCCATGTTCATCGCAGCACTGTTCACAATAGCCAAAGGATGGAAGCAACCTAAGTGCCCATCGATGGATGAATGGATAAACAAACTATGGTATATCCACGTAACGATAAAGAACAATGATGAAGTTGTGAAACATCGTATAACTTGGTGGAAGTTAGAACTTATGCTGAGTGAATTTAGTCAGGCACAGAAGGACAAATACTGTATAAGACCACTATTATAAGAATTCAAGAAAAGGTTTCAACACAGAAGAAAACCTTCTTTGATGGTTATGGGGGTGGGGAGGGAGGGTGAGGGTTATTCACTAACTAGATAGTAGATAAGAATCATCTTAGGTGAAGGGAAGGACAGCACACACTACAGGGGAAGCCAGCACAACTGGACTAAACCAAAGCTAAGAAGTTTCCTCAATATAATCAAACACTTTGAGAGACAGAGTAGCAGGGATGTGGGGTGTGGAGACCATGCTTTCAGGGGACATCTATGTCAACTGGCATAACAAAGCTTATTAAGAAAATGTTCTGCTTCCTACTTTGGTGAGTGGTGTCTGGGGTCTTAAAAGCTTGCAAGCGGCCATCTAAGATGCATCAATTGGTCCCAACCACTTGGAGTAAAGGAGAACGAAGAACACTGAAGACACAAGGAAAGTATAGGCCCAAGAGACAGAATGGGTCACATAAACCAGAGACTTCATCAGCCTGAGACCAGAAGAACTTGATGGTGCCCAGCTACCAACAGTGAACGTCCTGACAGGGAACACAACAGAGGGTCCCTGATGCAGCAGTAGAACGAAGGGATGCAGAACTCAAATACTACTAAGAAGACCAGACTTAATGGTCTGACTAAGACTTGAGGCACCCCGGAAAGCATGGCCCCTGGTCTCTCCATCGCCCCAGAACTAAAACAATTTCTGAGGCCAACTCTTCAGACAGGGATTGGACTGGACTGTGGGACATAAAGTGATACTCGTGAAGAATGTGCCTCTTAGACAAGTAGATATAAGAGACCAAAGGGGCGGCTTATGTCCAGGGGAAGGCAAAGAGAGTAAGGAGCTGGTTGAATGTTCATGGGGAACCAGGGGCGGAGGGGAGGAGTGTGCTGTCGCAGAATGGGGTGAACAGTTGGGGTCTCATAACAATGTATGTTTAAAAAAAAAAATCTGTATGGGAGACTAACTTGAAATGTAAACTTCATTTAATTACATCAATAAAAAAAAAAAAAAAGTCAGTGCCATGAAAGACAAAACAAGCCGGGGGACTGTTCTAGAAGGGACCAAAGAGACAAGGCAACCATGTATCCCTATGTTCACTGCACCGCTATTCACAATAGCCAAAAAGTGAAAACAGCCTAAATGTCCATCAACAGATGAATGAATAAGCAAAATGCGGTACATACATACAACGGAGTATGTATTACTCAGCCATAAGGAGAGATGAAGTCCAGACACATGTTATAACATGGATGAACCTTGAAAACATGCTAAATGGAAATAAGTCAGACTCAAAAGGACAAATATTGTATGATCCCACTTATATGAAGTATCTAGATTAGGCAGGTGTATGGAGACCAAAGTTTATTATGGGTACCAGGGGTGGGCATGAGGGAGGGGAAAACGGGGATTCCTTGCTTAGGGGATACTGATGGGAAAACAACAAAATTAATATCACTGAACTGTATACGTGAAGAATGTTACAATGTTAAACGTTTTGTTAAATATATATTTGTTGTTGTTAGTTGCCACTGAGTCGACCCCATGTATGCAGAGTAAAACTGCTCCATAGGCACTAATTTATGAATGAATACAAAGGTTGATAGATATGCCAAGAGGTGTGGGAGGGTATAAGGGAACATATCCACCTGCAGATACAGGTTTGGTGGTGGATACTTCTACATACATAACTGTAGGTACTGCTTATATATTAATATAGACAGTAGAGCATACAAGTGCCACAGTCAGGGCAACTTCTTAGATATAACCAAACACATTGTGGGACAAAGTTCCTAGGCTCAAACGCAAAGGACCACAGACTTGGGGGACATCTATAACAACTGGCACAACATAGTTCATAAAAACAAAGTTCTGCATCCTACTTTGGTGAATAGTATCTGAGATCTTAACAGCTTGCGAGCAGCCATCTAAAATACAACTGTTGATCTCTTACCGTTGGGAGCAAAGGAGAATTAAGTAAACCAAAGACCCAAGGGAACAATTTGTCCAAAGGACTAACAGACCACATGATCCACGGCCTACCCAACCCTGAGACCAGAAGAACTAGATGGTGCCCGGCTATTACTACCGACCGCTCTGACCGGGATCACAACAGAGGGTCCTGGACAGAGCAGGAGAAAAATTGCAGAACAAAAAATCAAATTCATAAAAAATACCAGACTTACTGGTCTGACAGAGACTGGAGGAACCCCTAAGACTGTGGCCCTAAGACACCCTTCTGAACTGGAACTGAAGCCATTCCCAGAGACCACCCTTCAGCCAAACCAGAGACAGGCCCATAAAATAAACACCACCACCCGAGAGGACCGTACTCCTTAGAACAATTAGAACAATCAATTATACGAGATCAAAACAGCAACATTTGCTCAAAAGCAAACGTAAGAAGTCAGGAAGGGGTAGCAATTAAGGATGAAAGGAAACGGGGAACCCAGGATGGAAATGGGGAGAGTGCTGGCACACTGTGGGGAATGAAACCAATGTCAGGGAACACTTTACAAACTATCGAATGGGAAACTAATTTGCTCTGAAAACTTTCACCCAATGTACAATAAATTTTTTTTTTTAATGTGGATGTTTTCAATTAAAAAAAAAAAAACTGCTCTGTGGGGTTTTCAAGGCTGTAACCTTTCAAAAGCCGGTTGCCAGGCCTTCCTCCTGAGGCAACTCTGGATAGGTTCGAACTACCAACCTTACGGTTTGTAGTCCAGTGCTTAACCATTTGTGCCACCCAGCTGCCATCATATATACTTACCACAATTTAAAAAAAAAAAAAAAAGACAAAGAGAAAGATAAGGCAACAAGTGCAATCCTGGATTAAACCCTAGATTGGGAGGGAAGATATAGCTGTAAGGGATGTTATTGGGACAACTAGGGAACTAAATCACGGACAGACTGGCTATGAGATGCTGTTGTGGGATCGCTGTTGATTTTCTTAGGAGTGGTAATAATAGCACTGAGGTTGTATAGAAGAATGTCCTTATTCTTTGGAGACGTGCACTGAAGTATTTAGGAGTAAAGGGTCAGGTCTGCAGTTTCTTGTGAAACAGTTCAGAAAAACACTCATATATATTATTAAGAGAGAGGACACAAACGTGGCAAAAATGCTGACAGCTGGTGAATCTAGATGAAGGGTATCCAGGTGTTCACTGCACTATTATTTCAATGTTTCTCTAGATTTTTCAAAATAAAAAGCTGAGGGAAACAATTGCCCTTGTCACCCCATAACCATCTCAAACTCCACTAACAGGACACATGCCTATGTGTGCCCCCTACTGCCCCATCCCACACTGGGCCTCTCATGAGGGCTGGGGGTCCTGCCCAGGCACCATCTCCCAGCAGCTCCAACCACCACAAGCACCAGGAGGGGGTAAGGGGCTGGGGGACAATTCCTGCGTCCAGCTTCCCTCTGCCTGTACTCTTGGCCCAAATACCAAAGCAACATTCCTGGGCTCAGGCTCCCCAGCTGGGTCCCATCCCCCCTCCTCCCAGAGCTTCTGGGCTCAGGATCCAGAGCCCAAGGCCCCAGCAGGGACAAAGGCTAATCTCAGTGGTGCAACAAGCCCCTTGGGGCCCCTGTCCACACCCTAACCTAGTGAACCCCTCTTATAGGTTGAATTGTGTTTCCCAAAAAGATATGTTGAAGTCCTAAGCTCTGGTACCTGTGAATGTGACCTTGTTTGGAAATAGAATCTTTGAAGATGCTATTAGTTAACCTGGGGTCATACTGGAATAGGATGGGTCCTGATCCAATATGGAAACCCTGGTGGGGTAGTGGTTAAGTGCTATGGCTGCTAACCAAAAGGTTGGCAGTTCAAATCTACCAGGCACTCCTTGGAAACTCTATGGGGCAGTTCTACTCTGTCCTATAGGGTCGCTATGAGTTGGAATCGACTAGAGGGCAACAGGTTTGGTTTGGTAGGTTTTGTTAATCCAATATGGAGCCCGAGTGGTGTAGTGGTTAAGGCACTCGGCTGCTAACTGAAAGGTCAGCAGTTCAAACCCACCAGCTGCTCCACAGGAGAAAGATGTGGCAATCTGCTTCCATAAAGATTTACATCCTTGGAAACCCTATGGGGCACTTCTACTCTATCTTATGGGTTGCTATGAGTTGGAATCGACTCGACAGCAGTGGTTTTTTTTTTGTTTTTTGTTTTTTAGGTTAATCCAATATGTCTGGTGCCCTTATTAAAAAAGGAGACGAGACACAGAGACAGACAGAACAGGAAGACAGCCGTGTGAAGTTGTTCACAGAAGTGCCTCTACAAGCCAAACAGTGCCTAGGACTGCAAGGAACCACCAGAAGCTAGAAGAGGCAAGAAAGGATCCTCCCCTAGAGCTTCAGAGAGCATGGCCCACAGACACCTTCATGTCAGACTTCTGGCCTCCAGAACTGAGAGAGAACACATTCCTGTTGTTTGCAGCCACCCAGCTTGTGGCAGTTTGTTACAGCAGCCCCAGAAAATGAATACATACCCCTTCAATCTCTTCTGACTATTTCTGCCCCCAGGCCTTTGTACCTGCTTTTCCTTCTGCCTCTTTCACCTGGGTATCCCCTATTCATCTCTCAAGTCCCAGCTGAGATATCCCTTTTCTGGGACACCCTCCTGACCCTACCATGTCCCCCTTGGAAGCCCTCCACATATACAGGAATCACTGCTTTACATGTAGTCTGTCTTCCCATAGGATCCAGGACAGAAGAACAGAGGGGGCCCTGCCTGACCTGGGCAGAGCAGAGGGGAGGGCAGTGGCAAAGCATAGTGGTCCACAGAAAGGGCTCTGGGGTCAGCTGGCCAGTACTCCAGGCCAGGTTCCCTGATCCTTCTGATTATGTGGCCTTGGGAAAAAGACTCCACATCTCTGAGCCTTGGTTTGCTCATCTGTAAAATGGGACAAATAGTAGGCTCTATCTCACAGAATTGTTGGGAGATTTCACTGAGAGGATACACTTAAAAGGGCTTGGCACAAAGTCTGGTGCCCAGCAAGTGCTCAATCCAAACCAAGTAAACCCACCGCTGTCAAGCCAATTTGATTCTGACTCATAGCAACCTTGCAGGACAGAGTAGAGCTGCCCTATAGAGTTTCCAAGGCTGTAAATCTTTACAAAAGCAGACTGCTACATCTTTCTCCCATGGAGCAGCTGGTGGATTTGAACTGCCGACCTTTGGTTAGCAGCCAAGCACTCAACTACTGTGCCACCAAGGCTCAAGTGCTCAATAGAAGCACTTTTTTTCTCACTTTTCCAGCTGGATGCTAAACAGAGGACAACATACTTCCCCCGCTCATCCTAGCATCTTCCTCGGAACCCAGCCCAGTGTCCTGCACACAGGAGGCAGAGAATAAACTTTGTTGATTTCCCCACTATCCCCAAGCCACTTGGCTGGGTTTGGAACATCCTAAAACTTTGTTCCTCACAACACGTTTACCTTCACAATTACACCTGGCTTTGGCCAGTTTTTAAAATGAGCTGCCTTTCTCCAGCACACGCTTGCCTCCAGGCAAGAAAGGCCCAAACTCATTAGGAAGCGAGGGTTTAAAACGTACTCTGGGAAATCCTCAAGGTGGACTAGCCACACTCTCCACATGGCTGGAACAGTGGAAGGCTCTGAGTCCTCACTCTGTCTTGAACTTATAGGCTGGGTTACTCCAAATAAGCTACTTAACCTCTCTGAGCCTCAGAGTCCTCAACTGTAGGAAAACCAAACCCAACCCACGGTCATTGGGTCAATTCCAATTCATAACGGGGTATAAAGTCCTACCAGGAGGAGCCATTGGGAGGAGTTCTTGGGAAGTAGATACGAGATTCCCCAGCTTTGAGCCAGGCATAGAGCCATGAGAGAGGAGGGCTGTGCGTCCACTCTCCTCCCCCTCCCCCACTTATCTCTGTGTGAAGTGGTGGGGGGTAGGAGGGCGCAGAGAGGGAGGAGGGGGCCAGCTGGGGTCTGAGTGGGGTGGTGGCCCGAGCTGGTCCACTGACACCAGGCCCATACCCCCAAGGCCCGGTGGGGGCACTGCAGAGCCTGCAGCCTCCTCCCTGCTTCTCAGGCTGCTCCCCACCCACCTCCCCTCCACACAGCTCTTGTCTGCCAGGAAGGAACATACGAGCCAGTCCCAGGAGCCCAGGATAAATGTTGAGTCTGATTTTGATTTCCCTAAAGCAAAATACCTCTCTTCTGACTGAAGCTCAGCTCAAACACGGTGGGAACAGAAAGCAGGGGCTGGCGGCCCCCACAGAGGCTCTTGTTGCAGCAGGAGGGATGGTGGGCAGACTGGGAGCCATTACTGGCCTTGTCAGCCATCCGCTCCTGTGCCTCCCCCAGACCCACCCCCATCAGCAAGGGGGACTCTCAGACTTGATTAACACAAAAAGAGAATGTTGGGGACATTTAGGCCTAGCCACCAGAGACCTCTCATTACTGAAGGGACACTCCTTTTAGTCCTGACTTCTCCAACTGCTTGACCGCCCCTCCTTCCAGAAGTGTAGCTTGCCTGGGCCTCCCTCTCCTGGTTTCCTCCCTCCTTACTGGCTCCAACCAGTCTCCAGGCCTCTCCTTCTTTGCCTCCAAATGCAGGCTCCTCGGATTCCCTCCCCAACACCCTCTTCGTGCCTTCTGCGCCCTTGATGTCCAGGCTCCTCTCCAGCAGGGGGCCTCCTCTAAGACAGGCCAGGGGCCTCTCATGCTCCACAAGGCCCAAAGGGACCCCCTCCTCAGACCAGACCTCCTCCTCCCAGACCCCCATCCCATGAATGCCCCTCTTCCTGCCCTACCAGGCAGCCCCACACCAACTGCAAACAAGCCCCATCCATGCTGGCTGTCTTGAGTACACCCTAGTCCCCC
>NW_004443974.1:14521152-14543531 GCF_000243295.1 Trichechus manatus latirostris | reverse complement strand
TCCCCCGCCCCCTCCCCCATCTCATCTATTCCCCACCCAGCAGCTGTCAAACATCCTAATAGTCTCTCAGGTTAAAGTCCAAAGGTCAGCATAAGCCCAGCCCTTCCAACCTCAACCCTGCTCTTCCTCGCCAATGCCCCCTTAGCAGAGCTCAGTTTCCTGAAAAGCAAAACTCCAAATTCTGTAGCTGCTTCAGGGGACTTTTTCCATGCTGTTCCTTCAGAATGGAACGCTCTTCTTTGTCTTCTTTGAGCAAAGCTGTGCGGGGTGGGGGGATATCTCACCCCACAGCCTGGCCTGCCCCTCCCACCACCCTAGGGACACTTGACCCTATCGCCTGAGAAGGGGGCAATTCCCCTGTAGGGACCTGGATTCCAGGGGTCTGCTGCTACCTTAAGGAGCCCCAGTGGCACAAACGGTTAAGCACTCAGCTGCTAACTGAAAGGCTGGCAGTCGGAACCCACCCAGCAGCTCTGCGGGAGAAATACCTGGTCATCTGCTTCTGTAAAGATTACAGCCTAGAAAAACCTAAGAGGCAGTTCTACGTTGTCAGGTGGGCTTGCTATGAGTCAGAATCGACTCGAAGGCACCTAACAACAAAAGCTGCTACCTTGCTGTGTGACCTTGTCATTTTCCCTCTCTGGGCCTCAGTTTCCCTGTCTGTAAAGGGAGAAATGGCTCCTGCTCCTCCTGTTCACAGCTGTGCCAACTGTAAAGTGCTGCACGTAGAAGGTAGGGGAGAACAAGACAGAGTTAAACACCTTGAGGGTTTTCCACCTACTTGTACCCTATAATCTTCCAGGTGCCACAGCCTTCCCGCCCCAAACTACCCCCCACCCACCAGCCAGTGCTGCAATACAGACTCCCCTGCGCTGACCTGAAATGAGAACCACAATGACCCCTCTTTGAGGTCGGACACCTGTCAGACCAGTTTCCAGAAGGTCCCATGGATGTGCACTGGTCCTCCTGGGAGGGGCAGGGGACTCCTGGCTGCCCCCCTTTGCTTTTGACCCAATGCGTGACCTTGGACACACCCCTTCCCCATCCAGTGAAGGACCCCCAGATTTCCAAGTCCCCCCCAGCTCCAACACTCCACACAATGACCTGCAAGCAGTAAGTAAAGGAGGGGCCAGAACAAAGCATTTCCCACGGATGGAGCCCCAACAGGATGCACTCCCCGCAGAAAGGCAGCCTAAGTAGCAGCTTGTGGACATGAGGGGCAGTGTGGAAAGAGATGAAGGGGAAAGGTTCTAGGCCAGATAACCTGGGTGGCAACCTGGATCCCCTAACATGCTGTGTGACCTTGGAACCTCACCTGTAAAACAGAGCATTCAGTAGGGTTGTCTCAAAGATTAGCGAGAACATGGTAAGAGTGAAGCTGCCTGGCATAAAATAGGTGCTTCACAAACGGTGGTGAGTATTATTGTCACTGCTGTTGTGATCATTATTCAATGCCTCTGCTATGGTGAGAAGAGAGACAGCCCTCCTTTCCCTCCCCACCCCCAGCCATACCACCCCATTCCTGTTTTCCATAAATGCCCAGCTGGAGGGAAGCTGGGCCCCAATGCCAGGCCTGAGTTCCATCAGAAAGCAAGCCTGGCCTTCCACCCAGAATTCCCAGGCACTCTTGGCTGAGCTGAGGTGCTGCAGGAGCCCCTCACCCTGACCCAGAAGGAGCAGGTTCCCCAGGGCCCCAGCTCCCACCACCCCCTCCCCAACACTTCTTTAGCCCTCCTGTCCCAGCTTCAGGCCCCCCTCTTCCAACCACAGGGTAGCAGGCAGCCCAGCCTCCTTGGCGTTCACTATTTCTACCCACATTCACTGAGTGCCAGCTGAAGCTGGCTCTGCACTAGGCTTGGGCACACAGCCGTCAGCAGGAAAGATGGGCCCAGCCCTGCTTGCTTTGCTCTCCCACAACATCCTCCTGGGCAGACTCCCCCGCTGAGAACCCAAGGACATCAGCAACTGCCACCCACAGACTGATAAGTGATGAGACCCATGAGCTACTGTTACTGCTGCTGTTGTTAGTGAATGCTGACTCCACGCCTGCCCTGCACTAAGCACGTAACTTCATTAGACGCTCCAAAGCTCACGAGGTCACAGGCTACTGCTGTGTCCATGTCACAACAGGAGGGGGTGCCGTATGTCCAAGGTCATCCAGCTAAACCAGGCTCTGATGTCAGATCTGACCCCCCTGAACCCTGCTCCTGACCCCCAATGGACACAGGCACCCCCACCTCTCCCTACACATCCTCACAGTGGCCTTGCTGGCTGATAAGCGGGGGCTGAGGCAGCGGGACTGCAGGAGGATGACGGGGCCATCCTGGGGTATTTCATCTGCAGAAAAGGTAGTCAGGGTGTAGGGGGATCTTCAAACCCGTAAGACCTGGCTTTAGGAATGGGCAGTGGATGGTGGCCCAGATCCCAAAGGGCAGACTCAGGTCAGAGCCGGGCAAAATGGGCCATCTGGCTCCAGGGACCTGTTCTCTGTCACCCTGAGTGCCACCCTGGCTGGCCTTCCTGTGGTCCCCAGCAGCCAGGCTCCCTCCCACCTCGGGCCTGCCAGTCAGTTGCTGCTTGCCCTTGGTCAACAAGATGATGCAGATCACAAGCTGGGCACTGAGGCCAGCACATGGGGCGCTCAGCATGGAGATGATACTGTTGTGATCAGTAAGATGAATCGTGGTTTTATAATAAAATGTCAGGGGTCTCATTGTTCTCAGGGGCGGCAGCAACCGAGGCAGCTGGCAGGGTGGATGTCGAGATGGGAAACTTAGTGCCACTGTCAGGGAGAGGAGCCTGGCCCCTCACAGGAGCACAAGTGTAAGAGCTGCTCAGAGCCACTCAAATCACCTGGTTTCCCGCTTGGTCCTGAAGGAGCCTCCCTAAGCCCCATTTACAGGCCCTGTTCTGAGAGGTGAGGACCATCAGCCCATTTCACTGATGAAGAAACTGAGGCTTCATAATGAGAGGAAAGCACTCGTCCGAGGTCACATGGCCAGTGTGGAGGAGTGGAGATCAGAACCCAGATCTGCCAACTCCTAAGTACAGGATCCAGAGGGCTTTAGCCTGAAAGGGTCATCTCCAAGAAGGGGTTGTCCAACGAACCTCCCCAAACCACGGCAAGCACTTGCGGAGTTTCTGCTGTGTGCCAAGCCCTGGGGCAGATGAGACTTGAACCCCAGCCCTCAGGGCACAAAGCCCCTGCCCAGGTAGCTGCTATTAAAGCCCGCCTTCGAGGTACCTCCCTGGAGTCAGGTCCCTGGGCTCCATGTTTACCCTGGACACCCTGCGTCCCACTCGCTTTTAGATTTACCAAAATCAGGCTTGAATTTTTGTGATTTATTTCCCCAATCCAAGCCTCAATTTCCTCATCTGACAAATGGAGAAAGAATGTTCACTCTAACTAGCTCACAGGTCGGGGAATGTGCTTCATCCCTGGAGCTAGGCCATGTGGGTAGAGGAAGTCTAAGGTCTTCCCAAAGGCACCCTCCACAGAGGCCCTGAGGGGCGAGGCCTGGTGCTCACTCTGGACTGGGGGGAGGGTGGGGAGGGGCACGGGGCAGAGTCCCAGGCAGCCACCACAAGCAAGTCTTAGTTCAAACTTTGTGTTCTAGCCCTACCTAATATGTCTGCAGATCCTGTATTAATACTGCTCCATTATATCTTGGTGTTTATTTTACTCTAAAAAGAAAGTTATTGCTATGGATTGAATTGTGTCCCCAAAAATGACATGTTGAAGTCCTAAAGCCCTGGTACCTGTGAATGTGATCTTTTTGGAAATAGAGTCTCTGAAGATGTTATCAGTTAACAAGAGGTCATACCAGTGTAGGAAAAAAAAAACCAAACCCATTGCCTTCGAGTCAATTCCGATTCATAGTGACCCTATAGGACAAAGTAGAACTGCCCCATAGAGTTTCCAAGGAGCGCCTGTGGATTCGAACTGCCAACCTTTTGGTTAACAAACGTAGCTCTTAACCACTATACCACAAGGGTTTCCTACCAGCATAGAATGGGTCCTAATCCTATATGAGTGGTGCTGTTATAAAAGAGAAAGACATACACAGAACATGATTGTGGTGAAATGAGTTTCTTTATGTGACCTTTTGCCTTGGTTCTTTGGAAAAACAGTTTGAGAGATTTTCCCCCTAAGCCCTGAGGAGTTACCTTTGCCCTAGTTTTTTTACCCCAGAGGGTTTGTTACTTTTGTCCAGGTTGATTGACATTTCCTGGGTGAAGTTGTAAACAGCTTGGTTTTGATATTTTTTTGTCTGGCCCTGGGCTGCAGCCTGCCCAGTGATTTGTATGCACCTTGCAGGGATTGGTCAATAGTCTATGCAAATGAGGTGAGTATAGCCTACTATGCAAATGAAGTGCCTGAGGCCTACCAAGACAAGATTGGTCAGTTTGTGGCTCGTGGGAGGGCCATGCATTGAAATTTACCAGGAGTTTGTGTATGTATACAGCCAGCCCCACAAAGGTAAGCCAGATAAAAGCAGGAAGAAAAGCAGCAAGAAGAGGCAGAAAGAAGAAAGAAGCAGAGAGAGGAGGCAAGGAATCTCCTAAAAGAGCTGTAATGCTGGTCAAAGGCTGTAACACTGAAGACAGCAAGAGGCCTGGAAGGGGCCCAGTGGCAGGGCCAGCACTGATAGGCCCAGAAGGGCCCAGCAGCAGAGCCCGTCCTCAGGAGGCCGAGAGGAGCTGAGAGAGCTGTCCTGCACTGAAGAAGGGAGACTGCCTACATGCTTCCTGATGCTGAAACCTGAGTTGCAGTCTGTTGATCCAGATCCCAAGTTGTACCCTGTTCCTTAATAAACCACTTAACTGTAAGTATGGTTTGTGAGCTCTGTGAGACAGTGCAGCTAACTGTCAAACCCAAATGCGGAGAGGGAAGAGTGCTAAGGGAAAGCAGAGTGGCCAGGGTCACAGATGGAGTGGTACAGCAGCTTGGAGAATGTAGAAATCTGGGATATATTTGACCTCTGCCTCATAGGAATTGGCTTTGTGCTGATTCTTAAATTTGAAGTTATTTGTATAATGATTAACGTAATTGATAGCACTATATTGTATACCTGAGAAATGTTTACTTGGCAAATGTTGTTTTACATATTTTTACAATAAAAAAGAAAACAGACAGCCATGCAGAGTTAAGCTGCATCTGCAAGCCAAGCGATGCCTGGGGCTACCAAAGGCTGGGATCTTAACCCTGGAGCATTTGCAGAGAACGTAGCCCTGCCAACGCCCTACCCTCCAGAACTGTGAGACAATGTTACAGCAGCCCCAGGAAACAAATACAGTTTTAAAATACACTGATTTTAACTTCTGTACAAATGAAATAACTTTCTCCAAAAAATCCCCAAGTAAAATTGCAGGAAGATGTACTTTGTCTTGTAGCTTCCAGGAATGATAACAGTAAGAAAAAAAGCAGCCATTTATTAGGCACTTATAGTGCACTGGTCCTGGGCTAAGCACTTTAATGCCCAAACGATGCTATGAGACAAGGACTTCAATTATCCCCATCCTACAGATGAGGAAACTGAGACTCTCAAAGGAGAAGCCACTTGCCCAAGGAACAAAGCTAGTCTGCAGTGGAGTTGGGACCAGAACTAGGGTTTACGGAACTCCAGAACTTATTGGAAAAGTGCAATGATTAAAACATCACACAAATGCATT
The DNA here is from genome assembly GCF_000243295.1 of Trichechus manatus latirostris. Classification (NCBI taxonomy): domain Eukaryota; kingdom Metazoa; phylum Chordata; class Mammalia; order Sirenia; family Trichechidae; genus Trichechus; species Trichechus manatus. Next base: position 14,537,858 of record NW_004443974.1, on the reverse strand, counting down.
CTGGGGGTTGAGAGCCTTTACACCCCAGCCTATTCTGCAGCATTCAGTCCTCTCAGAGAGGTACTGAATCTTCTGCTTCTCTGACTCCCCAACAAAGTGCAGCTGGTGGTAGCGAGCAAAGGTCCTTGATATCTGCTGGTCTCCTAATGACTTGCTTGACTGAGTGAACCAGACCAAACCACATTGATACAGGCTCAAACCCCAGCTCTACCACAGTCCAGCTGTGTAACATCGGACAAGTCAGTTAACCTCTCTGAATCTCGGCTTCCTCATAAACTGAAGATGATAAAACCTACCACAGCTACATGCATAGAGGAAAGACTGAAAAGAACTTAGGTCAAAATGTTATCAGCAGTTTTTTGTTTTGTTCTCGGTAATTGCCTATATTTTCCAAATTCTGCCCTTCCCCAGTGTATGTGAGCTCCACGGGCAGGATCTGTGTCTGCCAAAATCACAGCTACATACCCAGCACCTGGCACATAGTAGGTGCTCAGTATGTTTTTGTTCTTGTAAAATGTACGTGTTATGTTTGTTTTAGGCGGGTAGCTTAGAAGGCAGACATAGCTACTTCTATTTTCTAAAACTCAAACTTATTTCTGGCTAATAGATTTTTCCCCAACAACTTCTCTCTCTCTCTTACACACACACACACACACAGACACACACACACACACAGGACAAGATAGGGACTCGAGAACCATCACCCCCACGGTTCAAGCCATCTTTACCGCCAGGCTTTCAATCTTTCAGAATAGTGGGTCCAGAGGAGGAGAACCACACTTTCTGCCTCCTTCAAGACCTTGGGAGAAAGGTTGCTGTGTAGGGTTTTCTCCAGGACTCCTGATGGAAGGTCTCTCAAACGCTTCAGAACCAACACAGGTGCCTAGAGACTAGGTTCAGCTTGACTTCTCGAGCATTTTCCAAGTACCTACAAAGTTCTGTGGGAGGCACTGAGGCAACTCGAACAACATGAAGGGTGTTTTTTCTAAATTGAGTCATCCTTTTACCCTTGTGTGACCTTGGGCAATGGAACTCACCTCTCTAAGCCTCACTTTCCTCATCTGTAAAATGGGGATGATGGTGGTGACAAGGATAGTTAGAAGGAACAAATGAGATTTTTCACCCTGTCATTCATCAGTTAATTACTGAGCACTCCAAATGGGTCAAACCTTGAGCTGGGCTCTGGGAATACGGCAGTGACCTGGACACAAGTCCTTGTCCTCTCAGGCATCTTGATATAATAGGGGAGATGGACCTTAAGCAAACAACTGTCCAATTATCTGTTGTGATAAGAAAGGAAAGTTAAAAAAACAAAGACAAAGAAGGGAAAGGTCAGGGTATGACGAGAATATAAAGCAGGAACCCAATCTAGTCTAGGGGGTGAGGAAGTGCTTCCTAGGGGAAAGGGCACTTCTGGTGATATATAAGGATGAGCAGGCTTAGCCACGCAAAGGGGAAGGGAGCATGTTTTCCAGGAGGAGGAAGCTACGTGTCCAAAGCTCAGCAACGTTACAGGGCACGCTAAGTTCAAGGAACCACAGAGGCCACATCTTGCTGATGCAAAGCATCAGCCAGAGGGATCCTAGTCCAGGCAGAAGCACAGCTAGTGCCCAAAAATGTTGACCATTTTTACAGTTGTTAATAAAGGTACACCCAAAGACTAGGCAGGATGCCAGTGCCAATGATGTAGGCACACCGGAGGGGAGGGTGCTGCAGAGTCCACCAGGGAGCCATGGGCAGCAGGCCACCTCCCTCCTGCCCACTCATCCTGGAGCATGTGACATCTGCCTCCGCCTACCCCCACGCCCCTGCTCAGCCCCTAACCTCCACAGCTCCCTGCCCCAGCCCAGGAGAGGACAGGAGATGCCTGGCTGGTTTCCATCACAGCTCAGGCAGAAACCAGATCAGTCATAGTCCCTAATGTCACAACCAATAGAGCAAGGAAACCTCAGAATAGGAGCAGGGGTGGGGACACTGAGGAGCCCCCAAGGCAGAGCAGAGCAGAGCAGAGAGGTGAACAAAGAAACCCGCTCACGGAGGAAAGACACTGACGAGGACAGAGAGGCGAAGAGCTGTGCCTGGGGGTGGGCCAGGCGCCACTTCCCCAACCTCTGCGCCTCTGGCTGCGTGGGGACCCAGTGGTCATGATGTCACCTCCCTGCCACTCAGGATTCCGCAGATCATTCCTGAGACCAATCAGCCACAGAACGTTGAGCTGAGATTCCCGTCCCTTAGCGCACGGGGGTGGAACGACTCCAGCAGAGGCCCAGGAGGATTCTAGAGCTTGAATTCCAGGGCTCCTGGCCAGGCGAAGGTGGAGTGGCGACTAGAGAGGGTGGCCCCCGGTCCAGCAGCAGGCAGCAGTCCCAGCTCTGGCCCTTTAAGAGCCGAGGGCAGAGGTGCAGGCCCTGACCTGCCCTCAACTGAGGAGGCACAGAAGTGACTCATCATGGTCCTTGTCACCGTCCTCAGATCCTTGGGAAGCAGGAGGACGCTGGCATAGCAGGAGAATGGGGTGCTGCCAGGAACTCCAAGCAGTAATGGGGTGTGATGAGGCACCGTCGCACACCTATCAGCCTGGCTAGAACCCCCAGAGGCCAAATCCTGACCTTGACCACGCTGCCTGCTGGTGCCTCCATCTGCCATGGTGGTGCATCCCATCATTCACCTATTTCCCAAGACCAGCCCACAGTAGTGCCCCCCCACAAGTGAGGCTCCCAGCCCTGGCCTGCCCTGCCATGTTTGCCTGCCACTCTGAGGAGCTAACCCACTTCGCGCACCTCCTAAAGCAGGGGACTGCAAAGCAACCCACTTTGAAAATGAGAAAACTGAGGCTCAGCAGCAAAGGGACTTTCCCAGGGCCATGTGGGAACATGATTTGAACCCGATGTGTTTCTGGTCACTAAGCTCACCTCCAGGCCCACTCAGTTGGACGCTCAGTCTCCTGTACTCATCCACGTCCTAATACCCCTCACTCTTGCAGCACCGTCTGGCCTCCCCTCCTGTCCCACGGGCCCCTCTACACTCTGGCCACCACACATTTTCCAGGTCCTCAGAGTTGCCACACTCTGATGCTCTAGTCCTGGAACATGCTGTTCCTTCTGCCTAGAACACTCTCAGCGCTCCCCCTGCCCAAAGCCCCCACAAGCTTCTTTGTGCCTTCTAGATTCCTACTCCTCCCTCAGACAGGGCTGAATCTGAATTTCAGAGAGAAAACCAATCATTTTTTAGCATAAGCATGTCTGGCAACCCTACCCTCAGGTTGCAACTGAAATATCACTTCCTCTAAAAAGCTCTCCTGGACAAACCCCAAACCAAGTCAGTCCCTGCCGTGTACTCCCCTAGCATCTTGCAATGTCCTATCTTGATGATGATTCTGATATGACATCTGCTTTCTCCACCAAACCGTGAATGCCAGGAGGGCCAGAAATCCATCCATCCCACCTACAAAGTGCCCCCACTGCCCAAAAGGCCTGGCGTGAGGCAGCTGTTCCATAAAGGTTTTTTGAATGAGGGAGTGAGGGGTGGTAAGGGCCTGGAGCGCCCCTTGGCCAGACTTGCCTCACACAGGCCCTTCTCCCACAGCTGGCTGGGTGCACAAGGAACACTCACATGGCTGCCCCCAGGTCCATGGAGCCAGAGTGGAGGCAATGAGAATGAAGGCAAGGGTAGCTAAGCAAGTTCCTCTCGTTTATTTTGACGGCAGTTGTTAGTTTTAATTAAGATCATGTTCCGCTCGCTCGTCACAGGCAGAGAAATAATCGCCTGGCATGGCGGCATGGGCTGCTGAGCCACAGAGGGGGAGGCAGGCCACGGGGACTGAGGGGCAGGAGACCAGCAGGCTCACGCTTTGAGTTCTGCTGAGCTCCACGCTTGCCCGGCACACACCCCATATATTTTTGAACAGAAGGAAAGCATTCACTTTTCCCCTCACAGTGCCAAAAATAGCCCCGTCTCTTGCCTTTGAACAGGAATCTTTCGGTTCCTCCAAAGAGGCAGGAGCAGGAGGGGCCTGAAAGGAGGGGCCTTGCTGGCTGGCAGGTGGCTTGGACCCCTCCTGGTCGCCCCGGCCCCAGCCTAGGCAGGGTGAGAAGGACCTGGCTTTTGAGGCCCAGCCTCCCAGCCTTGACCTCTGTGGATGAACCCTCAGACACGGACCACCCATCCCCATCGCCCAGCCCAGGAGGCAGGAGGGGCCAGGAAGAAACAGAAAGTGACACCCAAGATGGATGAGAAGAAACTTCATTCATTTGTTAGTTCGTTCATTTATTCATTCATTTTGTTTTTTGTCTTTTTCATTCATGCCAACACATATTTCCTCAGCCCCTACTATGTGCCAGGCTCTGTTCTAGAAGCCAGTGATATGGCAGTGAACCCCTCGAGGAGACATGGTCCCAGTTCTCAAGGTGCTCACAGCCAACCAGGGAGAGGGAGAGTTAAATGCTGGGCCCACACATACACACACCCCCACCCTCCCTGGGAAGTGGCCACTGGGCTTTGGTGAACACTGAGCGGAGGCTGGATGAGTCCTGACCAGGATCCATGCGAGAAGGCGAACTGAAGGGTCAGAGGGAAAGCTGCTCCTAAGCCTGGTGCACAGATCATTCATTCCATCTCCTGCCCAATCTGCACAAGGCACCGATTCCCCATGTTACACGTGAGCCCACCAAGGTGGGATTCAAGAGCCTGGGGCAGGGTGATGGCTGCACAACATGATTAATGTAATTGATACCGCTAAATTGCACACCTGAAAAATGTTGAATTGGCAAATGTGTTATATTTTTACAACAGTAAAAAAAAAAAACCTGGGATATGCCCAGCCCCTTTCACCAATATTTTCCCATTAATTCCATCCACAATTCTGGGAGTTAGGATTATCATCATCTGTCCATTTTATAGATGAAATAAGGAGGCTCGGTGGGAAAGGGTTTGGCTGAGGTCCCAGACCTAGTAAGAGGAGCCGGGATTTGAACCCAGGCCTGGCTGGCCCCTGAGCAGGAGCCCCTGACACCACACTATCCCAGAGCCATCTCAGCTCAACGTCCCCACCCCCACCCCACATTCCATACAAGAGAAAGCAGCTACTCAGAGCAGGAAGTTGTCATAGGGCTGGGAAGTAGAGAACAAGGGATTTAAACACAGCTCTGTCTGCCTCCAAATCTGGGGCCCTTTCTGTTCCCCACAGCAGATTCTGGTAAAAATAAAATAAAAAGGCCACTTTCTGGCTCCAAATGGCCAGAGCCACAGGAAGCCGGGGTGGCCGTGGCCCTGAGGCTGGACCAAAGGAGAGTGGGGCACCCTGAGTCCACTTCCCTCCTGAAAATCCAAGCCTGAAATAAAAAAGCACAGTGATATTTCTACCTTGGGTTAAACATTCCCCAAAGCCACATTCCTCCACTCTCCCTCCTCCTTCCCCACCAGGGCTGGAATCCTGAGCATGATGGCCTGGATGCCCTGCCAGCTGCCTGGGGGCCCCTGGCAAGACCAGGAGAGTCAAAGCCAGCAGCAGCCCTGCAGCCCTTCCTGAGCACCCCCCAACCCGGGCTCCCTTAGCAGGGAACACCTCCTCTTAGGCAGCACTGTCAGGACACCCTGGGGCTGAGAAAAGGCAACATTCCATCTCACAGAGAGCAAGACAGATGGGAAACCGAGACCCAGAGAGGGCAGCCAAAGGCCACAGCAAGTTGTGCCTGAAACCAGGACCCCAGACTCCTCTAACTCCCTGGCAGTCTCCCCCCCACTCCTTAACCCACCTTTCCCACCCACCCCCTATCTTCACTCCATCAGGATACTGTCAGAGTCACAGGTAGGTCCTACTCCAGGTCAATGGAAGGAGACAAACCACAGCAACAGATAGAGAAGCACTTTGGAAGCTCAAAGTGTTACTCAGAAGCAGCATTCACAGGGCCTGCTCCATGCCTGGCTCAGGGCTGGACACTGCACAGGAGGCCAAAGACTACCAGACAGACACGGTGGGTCCTCAAGGAGCTTATGGTTGTCTAGGGTGCTGCTATGGGATTTCCAGATGCAGAGGGGCCCCAGGGTGCTGCTACAGAACCCCCCAGCACAAAGGAGATCCAGGTGCTACCATGGGACCCCCAGACCCAGAAGGGACCCAGGGTGCTGCTGTGGCCCCTCTATCACTGTGCCCCTGAGACCTACACTGCACCCATCATTCGACAGATACTTCCTGAGGCCCCTGCCCCTGCACCATCTTAGCCACTGGGGAGGGCAGGACAGCCAGAGGCATGTTCTCAGGGACACCCCGACCAGTCTCTGCTGCTCATTCTTGGGCTGAGCTGCCTTTCCACAGACCCTGCTGTGTCCTGATTCCCAGCCCCAGCCTGCAGGCTCCCTAAGAGCAGGATCAGTGCCAACACAGCGCCAGGCACATGGGCAGCAGCCACTTCTCCACTGGCATGAGGTAGAGGCTAGAAAGCCTCGGAGGCCAGGGGTGGGGGCACTGCCTGCTGCACATCCTACCAGTGCTCCCCTGACTTCTCCAAACATGGTCTCCCTCTGCGGCCTTCCAGCAAGGCCTCAGCTCTGCCTCCTCCCAGGTGGAAGCCAAGGCCATCCCAAATCCCCCAGAGGAGGGAGGACAACTGGTACCAGCAGGGCCATGCATTTACAGTTGGAAGGATCCTACCCACAATCCGACTTCACACCCAGCCCTGGCCAGCGTCTGATGCTCCAGCAGCTGCTCAAACTCCTCCAGTGACAGGGTGCTCACTACCCGCCACAGGTAGCTCTAAGGGCTGCGAGGCTCATGCAGGTCCTGGGTGGCAGGCGCCTTGGCGGGGCAGAGCATGGCTTTGGCAGTGCAGAGATCTGAGCCTGAGACCCAGGTTTGCTGCTGACCTGCTTCAAGGCCTTGGCATGTCCCTGGGCCTCCTTTTCTTCATCTGTAAAATGGGCATAATAGTCTCTACCTCCCAGGGCTATGGCAAGACTGTGAGGGCCTAACACCTATCCTGGCAAAAAGGTAAATGGGAGTTGTCATTACTGTTATTCCTTTCAATGACACCACCCCTACCTTGCCACCGTCCGAGGGCAGCTGAGCTCCAGGGACCACCATGGCCAGGGTAGAAGGGATGAAAAGTGGCAGCCGTATCCTCAGGGCCAGGGAGTCAGCCCAAATCCGCCTGGTCCCAGAGCTGGCAGCTGAGCTCCCGGCCTCTGATGCAGGTTCCCGGCCTGCCTGTGCCTTCCTCCCGGGTGCCCCCCATGCACATTCACTCACAGCCTGCACAGAGCTGCCCTGACACACACCAACAGGTGCGTGTGCACGCACACACACACACCCGCTCACCCACTCCTAACACACACCACGACCCTGTCACTCATACCAGGAGCGTGCACATGTGAATCAGGGTGTGCACATGTGATCGGCACCACCCACCCGCCCGCACACCCACACCACCCAAGCACCTACTCTGGCTCACACTCAGCTGCACACCTCCTCCGCAGCTTCCCAGAGCCCTCCCACATGCACAAAGCCCCTCACCACGGCCCAGGAGTGAAGAGTTCAGGCTTCCCCAAATGTCCATCAACAGACAAATGGATAAACAAAATGTGGTACATACTACAATGGAGTATATTCAGCCATGAGGAGAAATGAAGTTCCGACACATGCTATGAAATGGATGAACCCTGAAAACATTATGCTGAGTGAAAGAAGTCAGACACAAAAGGACAAATATTGTATGATTCTATTTATATGAAACATCCAGAATAGGCAAATGCATAGAGACAGAAAGTACTTTGATGCATACTAAGGGCTGGGGAGAGGGAGAAAGGAGGAGTTATTGCTTAATAGATACAGAGCTTTTGTTAAGGGTGATGAAAAAGTTTTGGAAATAGTGGTGATGTCTGCACAACATATGAATGTAATTAATGCGACTGAATTGTACACGAAAAAATGGTTGAAGTGGCAAGTTTTCTGTTACATATATTTTACCACAATAAAAAAAAAAAGGGAGAGAGAACTAAAAAAAAAAAAAGAATACATCATTTCATAAAATTACAGTGCTGTAATATTAAAGAGAACTAAAAAAAAAAAAAAAAAAGAGTGTGAGCTCCAGGGCCACACAGGGCAGGGGACAAACCACAGCTCTGCCACCTGTGAGGTCCTGAGCCAGCCCCAGTCCCCTCTGAGCCTCAGTTTTCTCATCTGTAAAACAGGATCGTACAGGGCTCCCAGGAGGAGTTGGTGACAGAAACATGCGAACACTGAGCACAGGCCTAGATCACACGGGACGGGCTTAATACCAGGTGCTGGTGCGGTGACAGCTGTGACCACGACCCACTATTGCTTACAGATTCTCCATCACCATTGGTAAACTAAGGGGAGCACTAAAATGAGCCACCAACTTCAGTGTCTATTATTTCTAATCTCAAATACAACTGTTATGGATTAAGTTGTGTCCCCCAAAAATATGTGTTAGAAATCCTAACCCCTATACTTGTGGATGGTGCCCTGGTGGTGCAGTGGTTAAGAGCTCGGCTGCTAACCAAAAGGATGGCAGTTGAAATTCACCAGCAGCTCCTTAGAAACCCTATGGGGCAGTTCTACTCTGTCATATAGGGTCGCTAGGAGTCAGAATCGACTCCAGGGCAACAGGTACACTTGTGAAAGGAATCTCATTTGGGAACAGCGGTTTCTTTGTATGTTAATGAGGCCATATCAGTGTTGGGTACTTTTTGATATAAAATGAGCAGATTAGGCACAGAGAAGCAAGCAGAGATGGGGGAAGACAGATGCCACGCTACAGGAAGATCACCAAAGAACAGAGAAACAGAAGCTGAGAAGAGACAAGGACCTTCCCCCAATGCTGACAAAGAGAGAAAGCCTTCCCCTAGAGCCTGCACCCAGAATTCGGACTTCTAACCTCCTAAACTGTGAGAAAATAAATTTCTGTTTGTTAAAGCCACCCCCTTGTGGTATTTCTGTTATAACATCTACCATAACTAAGACGACAACAACCCTGTGTTGTAGAAGGATCATTATATCCTCAATTGCTAGATGAGGAGGAAACTGAGGCATCAGGAAGCTATGAGCCATGCCTGAGGCCAAGACCAGGTCATCAGACAGCACAGCCCGAGCACACTCTGTCCCTTGACCTCGTGTTCCGTGTTGCACCTCCCCATGGAGCAATCTATACATTGGACAGAAATGGAAATTGAGTCCCAGAAAGAACTAGTGATTCCAAAGCCAGTGTCCAAGCTGCAATGGTTCTTGGACTGAAGCCCAGGCAGCCTGCTCCCCAGTCCTCCAACCCCATGTCCACGCAGGATCCTAAACCCCAGCATTCCAGAGTCAGCTCTCCCTCCCGACCTTGGCGAGTCAGGATCCCGATCCAGTCACCAACCCACCAGGCCAAATGCAGAGGCCGTCCACACGTGCCATCCCACTCCCATTGGAGCTGAGGGCCTGTAACCACTCACCCTGTGACCACTCAGGGGAGTAGACATGAACCACTGTCCCCTGACAATGTTGGAGCAGCCTCCTTCCTGGGAGAGCATTTACTAAGCACTTATTATGTGTCAGTCCCTGTGCCAGGAGGTATCCTGAACACCTACCTGTAGGAAAGGCAATACTGTCCACCCCCGTCTCACATTCGAGACACCCAGAGATACAGAGGTAAGGGACTTGTCAGGGTCACACAACCAGAAAACAACAGAGCTGGCCTCAGAGCCCAGGCCTGGTGGACTCTACACTCTCAGCACTCTGCTGTCCTGCCCTCAGCTGGAAATCACTCCAACGTCAAGTTAATCGGAAACTTTTCATGTTAATTTATGATGTTCTCTGCCTTGGTAAACAGACCACCCACGGGATGTGCAACTTGTTTCATCTTGTAATGACAGTAACAAGGATGCTCTTTTTAACATATACTAATTTTTTCCTTACCGGAGAGCTAGAGATATTTAGGACAAGATGAACCATATCACAGGGTACTTCAGGAAGAAAGCAAGACAATCTCACCTCCTCCACCCCAACACACCATGGTGCCAACACACCATGGCACAATAGTTGTCCTAGGTCCCTGACACATATTTTCTGTGTGACTTTAAGAGAGATAGTTCATCTCTCTAGTACTTGATTTGCCCATTTGTAAAATGAGGGCCCTGAACTACATGACCTCGAAGTCTCCTCCAGCTCAAAAATTCTAGGATTCTATTTAATAGTAATCAAAGAAATGAACATTGAAACAGTTAGCTACTTTTGTCTTCTCCATAACTTGGCAATGATTAAGAAAAACAATAACAGACCAGAGGGGCAGCTTCTGTCCAGAGGTGAGATGGGAAGGCAGAGAGAGTTGGGAGCTCCTTGAATGTTCATGGGGAATCAGGGGCGGAGGGGAGGAGTGCGCTGTCGCAGAATGGGGTGAGCGGTTGGGGTCTTATAACAGTGTAGGTAAAAAAGAAAAATTTGTATGGGAGACTAACTTGAAATGGAAACTTCATTTAATTACAACAATTAAAAAAGAAAAACAATAACACCCAGTGCTGGCAAGCATGCAGGGAAATGGGCACTCTCTCACCCACTTTTACTGAAAATGTAAATTGGAATATACTTTCTGGGGAGCAATTTAGCAATTTTTAATCAAAAGCCTTTAAAAAATATCTCCAGCCTTTAACCCTGTAATACCATTTTGGGGAATCTATCTGTCAAAAGAGATATGTGTGCAAAGAGTTTGCAAAGGTATTCATCACAGCACTGTTTATACTGGCAAAAAAAAAAAAAAAAGCAGCCTAATTGTCCAATGACAGGGGATTAAATAAAAATATATTACATTCATAGGATGCAGCCATTAAAAAATCATGTTATAGAAGAATAGTTAACAATGTAGGGCAAACGTTCATAATTATTAGGTTTAAGAAAGTTAGAAAATAAAAAGTACATAATCCCAAATTTGTAAGTAATGATACCCACATACCAAGCTGTATTGATTCTCCCTCCTAAATATACCTTGAATCTGTCCTTTGCACTACCTACCACCAGCTCATCACCGTGATCATTCCTGGCCTCGATTACCAACCCTCTCTTCTAATCTATTCTTTGGACTGTAGCCAAGAACTATCTTTCCAAACCCAAATCTGTCTCTGCCACCCCCCTCCTATGATTCCCCACTGATTTTGGAAAATGTCCAAATTCCTTCCCACGGTCTTCAAGGCTCCTGGTGAGGGGAATATCTGAGTCTGGCCCACCTGGCCAGCAGTGTCTCCCCCTGCCCCTAGCCTCCCCCAAAGGGGCTCAGACCTGGCCTTGGGAGCAGAGGCAGTTGAGTCCAGTCCCAAGGCCCCCGCCAGGAGAACTGGCTTTTACCTGACACAGTGAGATGCAAGAATTTGAGAAGAAAGAATTCTCTGGGTGGAGGTGTGGGACAGGAGGTGCCGGGTCACATTTAACATGAAGCCCAATGAGGCCGAAAGAGTTTAAACTGGTGCATGAAAAGGAGGCCTGGGCTCTGTGACCAGGGCGAGTTCCTGGCCCTTTCCCTCCTCAACTTCTCCATCTGCACAAGGGGTCAGGCCGCAGAAGCTCTGCCCACCCTGCTCTACAAGATGGAAGATTTGCATCCCTAGGACCAACTGCTGCCACGAGAGGTTTAAAGGGTTCCCTCAGAACAAGGCACCATGCTAAACTCTTCACATGCCCTGAATCCTCCCCAGCTCCTCAAGGTCGGCCCTCCTATGATGCCCATTTTCCAGATGAGCAAAGTCAAGCTCCATAAGAAGGGGCTTGCCCAAGGAAAGGGCCAAGAGCTGGGATGCTTGCCCCACACCTTGGTCCCCAAGCCTCACTGCCCTCTCCAAGACCCTGCTGCCAAACACCCCTATTCCCTTTCGGGCGGCTCTGTGGACCTCAAAGCACTCTCCCATTTGATCCATGGAGTCATTGGAGAAGGTTGCTCAGAGAGGTTAAATGGTTTGCCCAAGGTCACAGAGCCTGAGTGAGCACCCAGCCCATTCTTTCAGGACACTGAGCTCCTTCCTAATAACAGAATTGACATTTCCCACCCAGATGCTGAATCTAGCTGCAGTTCCTCTTCTGCTGCTTTGTTCGGCCTTCAGCAGAGACAGGGAATGAGCCTCTTTGATCTTATCCCCATGCACACTGGATTCGCAGGAACCATAGAAGCCACCTCCATTCTTCTGACCCTTCCCTCTCCTTGTTGGTTTATCCCTTGCCTAGCTGGGGGCCCCACCCTCATGCAGCTGCCACCCTGGTTCCCACCCTTGTCCCAAGATGGATGGCAGATACAGCCTCCCCGTAAGGTGATGTCTTGTCCTGTGTGGTTAAGCAGAGCTGGGTGAGAGAAGTGACAGTCAGAGAATATTCCTCATCATACAGGAAGGGACATCCAGGGGTCCCAGGACCAGGCCAAAGCCAGAGAGATCCAAAAGCCTAGCTGGTAACACTCAGTATCCCTGAACCCCAGACCCCAATACCGAGCCAGGGGCCCATTCTCTGCTCCAGGTCACAGAGGCATTAGCTGCCGACTGCCCAGATCTCCCATCTGCTTCTTCCTTCCACAAGCCTGCGGCATCTCGGGCAGCATTCTGGGTATCAGGAAAAACAGCAGAAGAGACTCAAGGTTGGCAACCAAGGTCAAGGCAGAGCCTGGACTGATCAAGAGCAACAAAGAGGAGGTGATCATTTCTGAGTGCTGGACAGAGGGTCTCTGGGGAGTACCTCGAAGCATCATAGGGAGAGGATAAGGAGAGGGAAGGCCTGGCTGGCTTGGACCTGGCATGGTCCCCTGAAGCCTTTAAATGGATGCAGCTCAGACCACAAATGATTGAGCCCTACAAGCTCGGTATTTTGGACAACCTGGCTGGTTTCCACCTGAAGGCAGGAGGTTTGTCTCTCTCGTTCACTGCTTTGCGTCTGCGCCTGGCACAGAGTGAGAGCTCAATAAATGGCAGGTCAGGGAGGCCTAAAAATTAACAAGCAGGTGTCAGGGGAGACTGCTGCAAGTAAAAACAAGAACCAATCAAACCAATCCAACATTCAACCTTTCTATACCTACTGCGTGCCTGGCACAAAGATCAGGGCAGTAGGAAGATTCCTCTGTGAGGAGGTGAAATTTGTCTGCAAGATATATTTAAGATCAATTCAAGATGGTGCTGAATTGTGTGGTGAAAACAACCATGTTAATGACAATCACTAACATTTACTGATCGCTTACCACATGCTAGGCTCAGTGCTGTAGGCAAATTATTATGTTGACTCCTCATATCCCTTCGAACTCAGGTACCATGATTACACCCACTATGCAGATGAGGAAACTGAGGCTCCGTTAGATAAGGGTACCAGCCTATTGAATGGCCTCCCCACAGCCTGGGCACAGGGATACCACCAACCACAACAAGCTGGAAGAAAATGTGACAGATATCAACGAAACCAGGTTGCTGGTAACATCAACCATGACTCTGTAAGTTCTGGCTGAGCGGGGCCACCTCCACCCCTCAATGACCTCCTGCTGCTCCTGGACATGAACTGTGTCAGGAAGGGTGATGATCAGGATACAGGACACTGATGATTTAAAAAAAATCTTATCTGCAGAGGAGGAAAAAACTCTGCTCTGCAGTGTTAAGCCTGAAAGATAGAGGGTTTTATCCGGGCTGAATCCAGATGCATCTGGCAAGGGCCACACAGCTGCAACTTTTAGGCCTTCCCCTGCTTCCTTAACACACACATAGACCACCAGCACAGTCTCTTCCATCGAGCAGGAGAATCACCACCAAGGATGGTACCCAGCGCCAACTCAGGTGTGAGCATCTGGGGCTCCCCTCTGGGCCCCCCTCAGAGTTGTAGCCAGCTGTACACAAAGTGGTCTAGGACACCAGGGGATGCTTACACCAGGACCCTCCAACAACTGTGGTTCTTCACCTGGGCTTCCCAGAACCATAAGCTGCACAACAAACTCTCGTCGAAGATGCAGATTCCTGGGCCCCAGCCCAGACCTAAAGAATCTCAACTCTGGGAGAAGGATTCAGGCATTTTCATATTCAACAAGTTTTCCAGGAGATTCTGCCATTTGAGAGTCCTTCCTAAGTGGCTCCTCTTTTAACCCTGTACCCAGAATCCCCCAGAACAAAGAGCAGATGACTTTGTACTCCACCAAAAGGAAGCCCATCTGGGGGTCTTAGAATCAAGCTGGAGGCTTTCTCTCCTTTTCCTCTTGGAGATCTTTTCATTCAACAAATATCTGTGGACCTACTAAGTGCTAGGTCATGGGGAATACAGCTATTAAGCAAACAGACAAGGCCCTGCTCTGAGGGATCCTACATCAACAAGGGAGACAGACAGGAGGCACATGAACCCACCACCTCCACCAGGCCAACCCTAATAAGGGCTTCTATAGAGGAAAAGTACCCAAATGAACTCTCTCCCCAGTCAAAACTGTTCCATGTCTCCAAAGGCTTTTAAAAATAGCCCAGCACAGTGCCACATGGCCTGATCCTAACAAAGCCTTGTTGACTCAACTTCTCTCAAAGTTAACAGATCTGCCCCAGGAAAGGGGGATGGATAAAATGATCGCCTCAAGCCCCTTCCCATCCAGAATCCACCATCGTGGGCTTACAGCAGAAATCAGAAAGTGACACGCAGAAGAAAAGCCCCTCCTGATTCTCAGCGTGAGCTCTGGGTGGAGCTTTGGAGCCAGAGAGGCCGGAGTTCAAGTCCTGACGCCAGCCACCTTGTGACTGGCCATGGGATATTGAGCATGTTACTTTGCCTCTCTGAGCCTTAGTTTCCTTATCTGTAAATGAGGATGGTCACAGTATCTACCATGCACAGCGCTGTGGTGAGGATTCGATGTGCTAACACATGCAAAGAGCTCAGAGCTCAATAAGCAGGAAGCCTGGCTTCACTCCCCTGCTCCTTATCACAATGGACATGCTTGGTGCAGCCCATGCCCCACCACTCCTAGCAAAGCCCACGGTGCCCTCTGCCTCCTAGGGCCCAGGAAGTCCCACCTTCAGCCTGCCCGCTGACAGCTGTGGGCCATGTCTGGCCTGAGCCTAAAGGCGGATCTAGCATATGTCACAAAACAGCAGCCAGACTAGAAAGGGCCACCACCCACCTTCAAAAGAGGGTGAGAGCAGCCAAGGATGGAGTCCCTGGTCCTCGAAGCTTCACCCCTTCGTGAAGCAGCTACTAGCATGTGAGCTCCTTGTTCCAGAATTCCACTGGAGAAGGGCCAGTATAGCAGACAAGCCCACTCAGGAAAGCCCCCTTTGTTCCAAGCACATGGGGTGAGGAGCATGGAGATGAAGCATGGGTTTGGACAGACCTGCAAACGTGCCTGGAAGACCAATGGAGTTGCGGGGTGGGCGGGGGCAGAGGGGTGAGCAGGGGTTGTGCAATGCACCACTAGAAGCTGCCTCCCATGCCTCCATCAATGCATGGGGCTGGCGGTCAATCTGCTGCCTCCAAGGGGGATGCTGAGGGGCTGGGCCCACACAGCTGCCCAGGTATGGGTTCTGAATTTCAAGCCCAGGGGCACTTCCCCCTCCCAAGTCAAACACCCAGGCAGAAGCCCTTCAAGACTAAGACGACACAGTTGTTCCCAAGTCCCAGCCCCCAAAATAGACAGTGTGGCTGGAACCCAGTGCCATTAACCCCTGGCATGCTGGGGCATCTCCAGAGAGACTGCAGGGAAGGGGAAAGCCTGCAACGGAAAAACTGGAGCTGCAGGGGGACTGGAGAGTTGTGGAGCTGGGCAAGCTGTGGAGACAGGCACACTGGTTCCTGTCTAGAGAAGTCAGTAACTGACAGATCCTCTTCTTCCGGTGACCCATGGTTAAACGCTCAGACCGACCAGATCACTCACCCTGTATAAACCCATTTTGCGGTTTGACAGAGATAGAAAAAGGGAGGTGAGCTGGGGGCCAGAGGAAAATTCAGTCTGTAAATCCTGCAGCCAACTGGGCATACAGGACCCTTCCCCGCCCAGGCAGCCGCCGCCCCAACCTCTGACAAATCTTGCCACCCCACACACACACGATTTGGGGCCACGGAGGAGGCGACGGGCCAAGCTCGCAGCAGCAGTAGCAGCAGCAGCAGCGGCAGCGGCATCATGATGCATGAATCACCCACCCAGCCAGGCTCGTGCCAGCCGGTTCCGCGCAGCAGGAGCCACTGCAACCAGACACCCCCTTCCCCGAACCTCTGCCCCCCCTCCCACCCCGCCCGTGTACGCGCCCTGCCTTTTTGGACAGCTCTGCAGAGAGGGAGCTGCAGGTGGGCTGAGGCTCTCCCGCCCGGCCTGGGGGTGGCCTTGCGCATGCTGACAGTCAGCACATGTCCTCGGCTGAAGGAGTGGGGGGTGGGGACTAGAACAATAAGGCCAGGTGTGGGGCTGGGGGTGCGGCCAGGAGACTCCAAGTGGCCCGGGCCTGAGGCAGGGGAGGGAATGACGCGGGAAGGTTGCGGCGTTGAAGGGGGCGGAGAGAGGGACCAAAGGAGGATTTAGGGGTTTAGGGTTGACAGTGCGATGGGGGAGGGGCGCGAGTGAGAAGAGAAGGTACGAGGTTGGGGAGACGCTGGGCGGGGGTCCCTGGCGCGCACGCACTCACAGTAGGTTTTCCTGGTCAGCTCCTCCACAACTTCAGGCTTCAACTTGCTGTTGGATTTCCCCATCCTCAGCGGCCGCGGCCCCCGCCCCCCGGGCTGGACCCCGTCGGGGCGCCCA
>NW_004443974.1:14507496-14520991 GCF_000243295.1 Trichechus manatus latirostris | reverse complement strand
GCGGCGCGGAGCTGCGCTGGGCTGGGCGCCTACCTCGCCGCTGTTGCCGCGGTCGTCCCTGGTTACTGGGCGCCGCGGCACATGCTCGCTGCTGCGCTCCCTCTCGCCGCCGCCCCTGCGCTCCCCGCCCTCCGCCCTCACCGGCGCGCCAGGAGGTGGACCCGGAGCCGCCACTCAGCGCCCGGCGCCTCCTCCCGCCCCGCACCCGCCCGACTGGGCCGTCTGCGAGAATAGAGCTGGGGCCGGCAGAGAGACTTTCCCTTTCCTCGTTGCGCCCCGAGGGAGGGGGTCACACCTTCACCCCTGTCCTGGAACCGATCTCCGGTGCTCCAGCGCCCTCCTCGGCGGAGCGGGGGTGCGCGGGTGGGCCAGGGAGATATAACGTGAATGAGGCCAAGTCCCTGTCCGATGAAATTCATTCATTCGACACGTTTTTGTTGGGCGGGGAACAGGACACGGGCCGGGGGCGGGGCACTGCTGTGCAGGATGTCGCATGTTGTGGTGGGGGGGATCTATCCGCCACCTGGGAGAAGGTGACCTCCAAGCCGGCATGAGGAAAGGAGGGTGGCTGGGAATGTGTTCGGGCCCGGAAAACCTGGAGGAGGGAAGCGAGGCCTGAACGCCAGAGGGAGAGCGCGTCTCCTTGGACAGGGCTTCAAGGGGAAGGGGCCTGGTATAATCTGAGGCCTGGGGGAGAGGCGAGGGCCAACAGGGGCAGGTCTGTAAACCCCCTTCTCCGCACGGGACTGGGCGTCTGTCCATCAGCGCCCATGAAGGGATTTAAGCAGGGGGACACAGGGTCAGATCTGTGCTTAGAAAGTTCTCTGGCTTCTGCGTGGAGGGGCCTCAGGAGCAGGAGTTCAGGCAAAGGTGGTGAGGGACCATAACTCCATCTGGATAGACAAAAGCAAGTGGATGGGACTGGGGGGAGAGAGTACCGCATGCCCTCTCTGGCCACCCCATCTAAAATAACATGTAGAGACCTTTCCATCCCCCTTCTCTCCATTTATTTTCTCCGTAGTAATTAAAACAAACTTAGGTATGTTTTACTTATTTAGTGTGTTTGGGCCTGACTCCTTCACTACAGTGTAACCTCCCTGAGGGAGGGATTCTTGTCTTATTTGTAGTTGTACCTCCAGCTGGAAGGCCACCTGACTGCAGAGCCAGTCAGCAAACCTCTGTGAAAGAATGAGGACTGAGGAAGGATGCTGGGGATGCTAGGGGAAGAGACAGCATGGGGGGATGAGGCCACCCTCTCTCTGGGCCAGCCGGGGATGAGGTGATGGGTGGGGTCTTCCCACCTCCCTCCCCACCCCCCCACCCCCACTTTGGCACAATATTCAGACCTCAGAAGAACTGGGGAGATAGAGGAAACCTGACCAGGGCCCAGAGTGCTTTTTGGCCTCATATGCCCCCTCCTACCTTCAAACATGCTTGGTTCCAGCTTTCCCCTGAAGGCCTGGCCTGAGCCCCAGATCCCAGAAAGCTTTCCTTTGGGGATGTACTTGCTGGCAGCTTGCTTGGCCTGTGTGAGCTCATTCTGCAGAGGCAGTGAGGAGGGCTGGGGCAGGGCCCACAGCTGAAGGAATCTAGTTTAGACTCCTGAGCAGGATGTCCCACCCATGAGGACTGACTTGGAATGGATACCAATGAGGGGCTCACAGTGAGAGGCCCAGAGTTGGCCAGACCAGCCTGACCATGCTGCCTGGGAGGATGGGAGCCAGGGTCTGCTGGAATAACAGTGACAACAGTAGCAATTGAAGCGCAATAGAAATCCAGATCCTGTGAGGATCTCTTGGCTGCTGCCCATGTGCCAGGGCACATAGTTCATAAAGAAAATGTTCTACATCCTACTCTGGTGAGTAGCATCTGGGGTCTTAAAAGCTGCGAGCAGCCTCCTAAGGTACATCTACTGGTCCTGTCCCATCTGGAGCAAAGAAGAATGAAGAAAACCAAAGACGCAAGGAAAATATTAGTCCAAAGGACTAATGGACCACATGAACCACAGCCTCCACCAGCCTGAGCCCATAAGAACTAGATGGTGCCCGGCTAACACCACCAACCACTCTGACAGGGATCACGATAGAGGGACTTGGACAGAGTGGGAGAAAAATGTATAACAAAATTCAAATTCACAAAAAAAAGACCAGACTTACTGGTCTAACAGAGACTGGAGGAATCCCCTAGACTATGGCCCCCAGACACCTGCTAACGCAGAACTGAAGCCACTCCTGAAGTCCACCTTTCAGCCAAAGATTAGACAGGTCTATAAAACAAACAATAACACACATGAGGAACATGCTTCTTAGTTCAATCAAGTATATGAGACCAAATGGGCAACACCTGCCCAAAAGCAAAGATGAGAAGGCAGAAAGGGACAGGAAAACTGGACGAATGGACATGGGGAAACTGGGGTGGAAACGGGAAGAGTGCTGACACATTGTGGGGATTGCAACCAATGTCACAAAATAATTTGTGTATAAATTTTTTAATGAAAAACTAATTTGCACTGTAAATGTTCACCTAAAGCACAATAAAAAAATTTTTAAATGGTGCATAAGAAAAAAAAAGAAAAAATCCTCATAACTGGACCAATAAGGAACAGCATGATAAATGGAGAAAATACTGAAGTTGTCAAGGATTTCATTTTACTTGGATTCACAATCAACACCCACGGAAGCAGCAGTCAAGAAATCAAATGATATATTGCATTGGGCAAATCTGCTGCAAAAGACCTCTTTAAAGTGTTAAAAAGCAAAGATGTCACTTTGAGGACTATGGTGCACCTGACCTAAGCCATGGTATTTTTAATCGCCTCATATGCATGTGAAAGATGGACAATGAATAAGGAAGACCGAAGAAGAATTGATGCCTTTGAATTATGGTGTTGGTGAAGAATATTGAACATATCATGGACTGCCAGAAGAATGAACAAACCTGTCTTGGAAGAAGTACAGCCAGAATGCTCCTTAGAAGTGAAGATGGTGAGACTTCATCTCATGTACTTTGGACATGTTATCAGGAGGGACCAGTCCCTGGAGAAGGACATCATGCTTGGTAAAATAGAGGGTCAGCGAAAAAGAGGAAGACTTTCAGCAAGATGGACTGACACAGGGGCTACAACAGTGGGCTCAAACATAGCCACAACTGTGAGGATGCAGCAGGACCAGGCAGTGTTTCATTTTGTTGTACATGGGGTCACTGTGAGTTGGAACCAACTTGATGGTACCTAATAACAACAGTAACACAAGATGTTAATAACAGGGAAAATGGTGCAGAAGGGTGGGAGTAAGGTGGGTATATGGAACTCTATGTAGTATCTGCTCAATTATTCTGTAAATCTAAAACTGTACTAAGAAATAGTCTATTAATTATTTTTAAAATAAAACACAGCTATACCCAACAGAAAGAACAGAAAGGCTAAAATGAAATAGACAGTGAATATCAAACATTAGTAAGGGTGAAGAGCAAGTGGAACTCTGCCATAAACTGATGGCAGGAGTGTAAATTGGTGCAACCACTTGGGGAAACTGTTTGGAAATATATGTATCCTCTATGACCCAGTTATTCTACTACTAATAGAAACTCATGCATGTGGTCACCAAAAGACATATACAAAACCTTCCATAACAGCTACATAAATAACAGCCCCAAACTGGAAATAACCCAAATGCCCAATAAGAGTAGAATGGATAAATAAACTGTGATATATTTACATAATGTAACACTACACTGCAAAGAGAATAAAAGATCTACAGCTAAACACAACACAAATAAGTCTTACAAATATAATGTTAAACAAAAGAAGATGGACACAAAATAGTACATACGGTGTGATTCCATTGATTTAAGGACAAAACCAGATGAAACCTAGCTATGCTGTTAGAAGTTAGGATAGTTGTCATCCTTGGGGAAGGAAGTCAGGAGGCGGTGCTGGCCATTTTCTATTTTTTTTTTTTTTTAATCAGGGTGCTAGTTACACGGGTGTGTTCAGCTTGTATAAATTCATCAATCTATAAACATATGAAAGCTCCCTGGGACACTGAGTTTCTGTTAAGGGTAATGGAAAAATTTGGGAAAGGTTAATGGTGATGGTTGAATAATATGATGAACATAATTAATGTCACTGAACTGTACATGGCTACTAACCAAAAGGTTGGCAGTTCAAACCCATCCAGCAGTATGGAAGAAAGGCCTGGTGATCTGCTTTCCATAAAGATTACAGCCAAGAAAATGCTATGGAGTTTAGTTCTACTCTGTAATACATGGGGTCGCCATGAGTTGGAATCAACTTGAGAGCAATGGGTCTTATTTTTTTTAATATACATATGATACGTGCTCTTTTTAATCTGTATCATGCTTCAGTAAAAATAGTTAAATAAAGTGTAGCTTTCTTCAGTGGATGGCAGTTCCTGTTAAATGGGGAGGAAAAAAAAAGCAGGTTTCTAAAACCTATAAGATCATCACATAAGATGAACCCAACTTTGTAAGTGAAAAAAATCTGTGCATATCATCGGGTATTTTAATTAAGTGTTTTAAAACATATTCTTTTCTCTAAACTAAAAAAAAAAAAAGATTGTCAAAACCGTATGTCATGGATTAAATTATGTCCCTCCAAAAATGTGTGTATCAATTTGGCCGGGCCATGATTCCCAGTACTGTGTGGTTGTCCTCCATTTTGTGATTATAATTTTATGTTAAAGAGAATTAGGGCGGGATTGTAACACCACCCTTACCCAGGTCATATCCCTGATCCAATGTAAAGGGAGTCTCCCTGGGGTGTGGCCTGCACCACCTTTTATCTTACAAGAGATAAAAGGAAAGGGAAGCAAGCAGAGAGTGGGGACCTCATATCACCAAGAAAGCAGTGCTGGGAGCGGAGCGCATCCTTTGGACTCAAGGTTCCTGCACAGAGAAGCTCCTAGTCCAGGGGAAGATTGATGAGACAAGGACCTTCCCCCAGAGCCGACAGAGAGAGAAAGCCTTCCCCTGGAGCTGACACCTTGAATTTGGACTTGTAGCCTACTGGACTGTGAGAGAATAGATTTCTCTTTGTTAAAGCCATCCTCTTGTGGTATTTCTGTTAGAGCAGTACAAGATGACTAAGACCCCATATAATCCAATATTTCCTGGGGTGGGGAGGAGGATAAAAACTAGTCTCTGCAGTATATGTGTCCTGTGAAAGAAAAGACTTCTTGGTAAAATGCCTTTGGGGAACACTGCACAGTGTAACCACCCTCTCAAAGAGTCACAGTGCACATTAGCATATTAAAGGATCTGAGAAGTCCTGCAGAGAGAAATGTTTTATTTAAGTATTTTCTACACTTATTTGGCCATGGAACTTTTTTTTTTGTAACCCGAGGTAGCATTCTGAAGAATCAGTGTTCTGTGGAATAAATAATCACAAGGAATCTATTGTTTTCCGACTCCTCTGGGAGAAACCACATGGAGTAATGAAGAGAGCATTTCCTCCAGATAAAATGGGAGAACACTGAAGCCTGATGTTAGGGTTAAATGGATGGAGGTGAAGCAGCCAGCCTTTGGTGGTGCTGCATAGGCATATACATTCACAGGGTGGGCGAGGCTGGAAAGTCCACCCAGTGACCAGCTCCTCTGCCATCTCAGACATCCTACAGGTGTGCGGCACACAGTAGGAACTCATAACCGTGCACTGGTTCAGCAGAGTTGATTCTCCTTGCCCCCCACAATGTGCTTTAGCAGGCTGCCAACTCCAACCTATAGGCTGGGGCTGCTGGAGCACTACGTCGGGAGGAATCCTGAGGCCAGCATTGGTGCGGCTAGAAAGAGTGGCGTGAACCAGTACACTGTCTGTCATGGCTCCAGGGAGGAGTCACCCTGGGCTCCATGTACCTCAGAGTTCCCTCATGAATTTCCAGGTCTTTACCACCTCTCTCGCCTGCCACACATTCACCTGGAGTAAATCCACTCAAGGCAAATGGTAATTTGCAAGGCTGGGTGAGGAGAGGACCAAGAGCCGGCCACCCCTCCATGTCAGAGCTCTCCACCACAGTCATACCCTCCTCACTGGGCCCTCTAGCAAGTCCTTGTTTGTCAGGGGCCTGTGGAAGTGGCCAGTCACTTCTTGCCTGTAAGGGAAGCTGGGTGGGACAGTGGTTAACACAGGCCCCGGAGCCAGATCACACTTCACGTTTGTGTGCCCTTAGGCAAATTACTTGAACTCCTTAAGCCTCAGTTTTCTCATCTGCAAAGTGGAGATAATAAAAATACTACCTCCTCACGGAGCTGTTATTAGAATTAAGTGAGATGATGTATGTAAAGATAAGTATTTTGAGAGTACTACTCAGTAAAGGTTGGCTATTATTATTATAAGTGACAAACTCAGGAGTAAGAAAAAAAAGAAATAATTGAAGTTTCTGTGGAAAAGGCCCTAAGCCAGGAGTCCGCAGACTAGTCCTGGCTGTAGGACCTTGGGTCAGGCTCGTAGCCTCTCTGAGAGTCAGCTTCCTCCCTTGTAAGTTGGGATCAGGGGCCCAGGACACCTGTCTGCCTCACAGGACTTTCTGGAGCCTGGAAACTGGGGCTCCTTCTGTCGCAGACGGCACCATTCTCACAGAACAGCAAGCCAAGTGGATTTGTGAATGAACACGAAGCCTGCTCGTTTGAGAAACAGATGTAAGGCCCATCTGGTCTGGGGACAAAGGCCTCCCTCCTCAGCTCTCTTCATCACCCTGGAAGTGAGAAGGGATCTCTTGGCTCCCTTTCCCGGGTATCCATGACCATCACGCTGCAGGACAAGCATTAACAGGTGGAGTGTTCTGCTCCTCAAAGTCTTTCACTGCCGGTGAGCTTGGGCAAAACACAGACCCTCTCTGAACTTTGCTTTCCCCAGTAGGCATCAAGGGCCTCAAAGGAGGCTCTTCTTCTCGATGGGCAGCGGGTCCCAAGCCCCCTTGTGTCCCAGCGTGGAGGCAATGGTGAGCTGAGTTAAACTCCCCCCAACCCCCCCACCCCAAGCAGAGGGGAGCACGGCTGTGTTCCTTAGCGCTTGCCAGTTGTTGCTGCTACCATTTGTGTCTGTGGGCAGGGAGTCCTTGGCTGCAAGGCTGTGAGCTCCATCCTTCCCCCCAACTCCTGAACCAGCTGAGGCAAAAAGGGGAATTGATTTGAAGGGCAGGAGGGCAAACGTGAGGGCAAGAACAGCCATTGGGTGAAACTGGCTCCTCTCATCAACCACCAGGGCTTCAAGTTCGCCCAAAACAGAGACCAAAGCTGGCTAACAGCAGCAGATTGGCAAGTATGGAAGAGCTCGGAGAGCAGCTAGAAAACCAGCCGAGGAGGGGCAGGACCCAGGAGTCTCCAGGATCTAGGATCCACAAGGCAGGAACAAGGGGACAGTGTCTTCAGGCTGCCAGTGTGGGGTAGATCAATAAGTTCTGGCCTCTTTCTCCCTCTCTGTGGCCCTATGCTAAAAATTCAGTCGTGGGGGAGGCTGTTTGATGGGCCTTACTGGAGTCACAGGGCCACAGTGAACAGGAGATTGCAGGGCAAGGCTGCTCCCAATACAGGAGGGGAAGTCTTTCCCAGCATAAATTGGGTGCTTTTCCAGAAGAAGGGGAGGTGAATGGGGTGGGGGTGGGGGGGACACAAAATGCAGCAAAGGCCCAGGACCCACCTCCTGGGGCAGTTTCTATCTCTCTAGCTACAGACCAGCTTCCCTGTGCCTCCTGCCCCAGCCCAGTTCTTACATTCTCTCAAGCTCATCTGCACAATGACTGACGGGCAGAGTCACAAAGCCCAGTCCTGGGAGAAAGGATCTGATTGGCCCTTAGGAGTCAGATGTTTGTACCAGTCCAATTGGCTGTGGCCAAGGAGCATGAGATCACAGAGTTATGGCTTTAGAATTTCATCCAGGAGAGCAATTCTCAGGGAAGAAGGGCTAGGCAGACATCCCATATACCATCTATCACAGAATTCACAAATCCTCAAAGCTGGGAGCCACTACTTTGGAGATCACTAGATCCAATGCACTCATTATACAGATGGGAAAAAGGAGGACTGAAACTTGTTTCTCCCTATAGGGGGGCGATGCCATGACCTGCGGCTTCTGCCAGGTTCATAGTTGAGTCTCCAGGATTCAGTGGGCTCTCCCAGGGCCAAGCTCAGAGATACAGGTAGTCCCCAACTAATGACAAACTGAGTTACAACAAACCGTACTTACAACCGTCTGTCTTGTTTGTTTGTTTTTTTATAAATCTTATTATAAGTAATATGTACTACATACAATGGAAAACATTGCTGAGTTATGTGAAAATGCTCCAAGCATTTGATCAGGATAATATGATGGAAGAAAAATCCGTTGCCCTTGAGTCGATTCCAACTCGTAGTGACCCTATAGGACAGAGTATAATTGCCCCATAGGGTTTCCAAGGAGCAGCTGGTAGATTTGAACTTCCAACCTTTTGGTTAGTAGCCAAGCTCTTAACCACTGTGCCACCAGGACCTCTCATGATGGAAGAGATCGGTGGAAAAATCATCCACATTAGCGCTCCTCATGCTGGAATAGATGAGTGGAAAAATCATCCATATGGCAAGGATGCTGAATTTAGAGTTTGATGTCGCTGATGAGGAATAGCTCATAGATCATGAAGAAGGTGGAATTGACAGAGCAGGACTTACTGGATCTTGAAGAGGAAAGAAATGCTGAAGAAGACGGAAATAATAAGGAGGAAGGAGAGCAGTTGTCAAAAAATTTTACAGTGAAAGAATTAGCTGAAGTTTTTTCTAAACTGAATCAGGGGTTTCATTGGCTCTTAAATATGGACCCAAACACTAATTGCTTTACCAAAGCTGATAGGCAGATTTGGGAAGCAGTGAGATGTTACTGCAAAATATATAAAGAAAAAAATAAAAGGACCTTACAGACAACTCTCACTAATTTTCTAACTAGAAACACCATCCCCATTCCCAGGGATAATCCAGATCATCCAGAACCTTCCACAAGTGGAATTACTACCGCAACTGACAAAATGCCAATGAAGTCCAACTCTTCTTCATCGTCAGAGTAAATTTTATGATTTGCGTATGTTTTTATGTATGTATGTATTAAAATATATCTGTAAGATTATATGTAATGTTTCCAATCCCCAAGATAAAGATAGGATTTATAAAGATACCAATAATAAAAGACAATAATTATGACAACTAAAAAAAAAAAGAAATTGGATATTCGACTTATGTCAGAACTGACTTACAACAGAGTCATCGGAACGAACCCAGAGCAGAAGTGGGAGAAGGAACAGCTTCCGGCTGCTGCCACCCTGGATGCCAAGGAGTTCACCACCACCTACCTGGCCTACCCCCAGCTTGTCAGTGTGATGCCTCCTGGTTTCCCAAGCCAGGCTCAGCCCCCACTCATCCTCAGAGAGAGCAGGAGCCAGGAGCTAGGGCCTGGACTCCCCCCTTGGTGATCCAAGGAGAACCCCAGATAGCCTCCGGGGGCCTGGGCCAGCTGTTGCAGAACCAGCCCCCAGGCATTAGCTTTCTCTGAGCCAACTCTGGGGCCCCTGGAGGGTAGGGCTACACGTGCCTTGAAGATGCTGCTTGCCCAGTGCCCAACCTAAAGCCGAAGCTTGGACAATACTGTTGAATGAGTGGATGTTAACTCTTTAGCCCCTCAACTCCTCTTTAGCCATGACATTATGTCCATCCATCTCACTGAGGTCAGCCACACACTGAATCTGGTAATGCTCAGACCACTGTCCTGGGCTCCAGGTCTACTAACTTCCTGTGTAGGCTTGAACGATAGCCCTCACTCTCTGGGCCTGTTTCCCAGTCTGTACAATGAGGGTGTTCAATGTTCCTTCCAGCAGGGACACTATGTGCTGTAACAGTTCTAAGTTGGGGTCCAGTCTTGAGACATCAGAGCTGACCAGGATGGAAGCAGAACATACCTTCTCTGGAGTCCTTTGGCTTTAGACTTAAACTTGGGGTAGCCTCTTAAAATTACGTCCAGTGGTGATAATGACACTACCCCTTATGTGCACTTGCTGTATGCAGGCAGGGTGGTAAGTGCTTCCCATACATCAACTCTCCAAGCCTTTGCAGGATCCTGTGAATTACGAAGTGAGGACCAGAGAGGTTGAGGAGCTGAGTCTGGTCACACAGCTATTGAATGGCCCATAGCGGATTCAAGTCAGGCTTGTCTGACTCCCAGGCCCCCGACCTATGGGCTCTTGGCCTCTTGCTAGGCTCAGCATGAGGTGCAAAAACATTCCAAAATCTGGACGCATAGAGATGTGTGCTTGCTGAGAGATTTATGTTACTATTTTCTGACTCACCATCACCTGCAGAAGGTAGAGGAGCCCACAGGATTCCCACTACAAAACACCCCTGGCTGTTTGCATAAGTGAGCCTCCCCCTCATCCCGCCTCCATGGCCTCTTCTTCCAAGCAGCCCTCTGGGCAGCCTAGGAGACCTCCCGGGTTTGTGAAGTTTAGCAGATGGAGCCTGCCAGCCCCTGCCTGTGGTCTTCAATTGCAGCGGGTTTTGAGAGACCTCATCCTCAATCACCTCGAGGGCATTATTAGAACGGAGATGTGCCGCTGGCAGCGAGTTAATCTCGGCCACACTGCCCTGGCTGAGGAATGTCCCTGTTTTCTCTCTGCTGGCAGACTGAGTCCACCAGGCCTTTGAAAGACAACCCAGAGTGGGTGCTCAGACCGGACTTCATGTGGACTCTGGGGAAGGGACAGGCAGAATGTTTTAAAAGAAGTCTTAGTAAAAAACTCCTCGGTTAGGTGGGGGTAGGGACACTGGGCTGAGAGATCAGAGGCTGAGTTCTGGATGCGCCTCTCGCAGACTCCGTGGCCAGGGCCTGAGGCAGCCCCCATCTCCCTGGGGCCTCTTCTTAAACGATGGTGCTGTTGTGTGCCATCGAGGGGATTCTGACTCATAGCAACCCTATGTGACAGAGTAGAACTGCCTCATAAGGTTTCCTAGGCTGTAATCTTTACAATGTTCCGCTGCTATTCATGAGGTTTTCACTGGTCAATTTCTTCAGAAGCAGATCGCCAGGTCCTTCTTCCTAGTTATGTTATCGGAAGGGACCAGTCCCTAGAGAAGGACATAATGCTTTGTAAATAGAGAGTCATTGAAAAAGAGGAAGATCCTCAACAAGATGGAATGGCACAGTGGCTGCACCAATGGGCTCAAACATAGCAACGACTGTGAGAATGGCGAAGGACCAGGCTGTGTTTCATTCTGTTGAACATAGGGTTGCTATGAGTCGAAATCAACTTGACAGCACCTAACAACAACAATCTTTACAGTAGCAGATCACCAAGTCTTTCCTCCCAAGGAGCCACTGGGTGGGTTCCAACCACTGACTTTTAGGTTAGCAGCCGAGCACTTAAGATCTGCACCACCAGGGCCCCTAAAAGATGGTGATCCATCTTAAATGCATCCAGAGCTGGCGGTCAGCCCTCCACCAGGTTACATATGGAGTAGGGGCCAGAGAGGGGAGCAGCCCCCAAGGAGATTGGCCTCTCTCCCAGCTCCTGCTCACCCAGCGGCTCTTGCTCACTCTGCTCCACTCAGTGGGGTTCTCCACCCAGCTCCACCTGAAGGAAGCTGACCAACACCAGGCTGATTTCAGCCCCTGCCCTGCCTGCACTGGGTGCCCTTCCGGGGTAGGGGCAGGGGAGACTGGGGAGAGAAGGAAAATAACAAATTAGAGGGAAGGGGAGGTGTAGCTTTTGCTCCTTCTAAATGGGCTGGTTGCTTGGGGGTTCATAACAACTTGGTCAGTGCATAACAACAAAGGGTGGCTGCTAACTGAAAGATTAGAGGCTCCAGTCCACCCAGAGGCACCTACGAAGAAAGGCCTGGGGTTCTACATCTGAAAAATCAGCCACTGAAAACTCAGTGGAGCACAGTTCTACTCTAACACATATGGGTCACCATGAGGTGAGGTCACCATGAGATGGGGTTGCCATGAGTTGGAGTGGACTGGATGGCAACTGGCAGCAATGGTTACCAACTTGCCCCAGACAGTCTACAGGCTGGAGGGCGAGGCATGGCCCTTAGCCTGGAAACAGTGGGAGCCAGCACAGGCTGTGGGGTGGGGGAGGCCCTACATTCTCCCCTACTTGGCTGCACGGACAGAGCTCCCAGAACGACCCTGTGGAGGAGTAAATACACTCTTATTAATAATTCTGTCTGAATAACTCCAGCACACAGGCTCTGGATCTTCAGTGTTGAGTGGTTCAGAAGAGTCCGGAGAGACTCATTACAAGGAGGTAAAACATGATTAAAAATCAATGCGGCCACCCACTGATGGGTTTTATAAGGACAGCGAAAAGGCAGGGGTCCCACAGAAAAACAGAAAGGGCAAAGGAGCCGGAACGTGAATTCTACAGGGAGTAAATGAGCTTTTTTCTAAAAAACGACAAAATCAGCTTTATCCCAGGCTTAGCCTGGAAGGTTCGTTGCTTCCGGTCAAACTCGAGTGGTGAGTGGAAAGGACTTGGCACAGGAGACAGCACATCTGGTGGTTACCAACTGGAGTCACTGCTGGTGCAAGTGGTTAACACACTCAAAACTTGCTATGTGGCCATGGGCAGGTCAGTAGCCCAGTTTGGAACAGACTCCTGATGCCTCATCTGTGGAACAAGGTAGCTGAAGAGCTAATCCAATTCAGCTCCCTCTCCTGCTCCCAGTGTTGGGTCTGGGCTCCGAGACCCCCCAGGACTGGCTGTTGAAGTTGCACCTGGCTCTTTGACAACATTCCTCGACCACTAATGATAAATGAATGTTATTAGTGATTCTTAGGAAGGACACTTTGTATAAATCATCCCCTACCTGTGACAGCCCTTTTCCCTCATATGCTAACCATACTCATCTTTCAGAATTCTGCTCCAGCATTTTCCAGGGAGCCTTCCCAGGTCCTTTAGAGAGACTGTGAAGGCTCTGCAGGGCTCCCCGAAGCCTTGTGCATTCCTTCTGTCAAAGCGTTTATCTGCTGAAGCACTTTATAGTAACGGAAAACCTAACCCAAACTGGCTAAAGCAAAAAGGGAACTTTATTGACTCAAATAACTCAAGAGTCCAACAGTTATCTGCCTTCAGGTAAGGCTTGATCCAGGGCTCACAGGCTATGACAGGATCTGGCTTTCCTCTCTTTGTTTCTCTCTGCTTCCTCCATGTTGAGTTCATTTTCAGGAAGACTGTCCAACTCGGCTGCAGGCAGCAGCTAGGGCTTCCCACTGTGTGTTCATATAAATTGCTGAAAGTGAGCTACTTTCTCCCCACTCCCCATCCCACCAGCCAACATTTCAGGATCGGATCTCCTCTCTTTGGCCCTGATTGGCCTGAATGGGGTCATGCGCTTATTCTTTCTTTTTTTTATTGTACTTCAGGTGGAGGCTTACAGAACAAATAGTTTCTCATGAAACAGAAGTACACATGTTGTTTTATGACATTAGTTAACAACCCCACAACATATCAACCCTCTAACT
>NW_004443974.1:14503908-14507284 GCF_000243295.1 Trichechus manatus latirostris | reverse complement strand
TATCCTTACTCAACCTTGGGTTCCCTATCACCAGCTTCCTTGTCCCCTTCTGCTTTCTGGCCCTTGTCACTGGACTCCTGTACCTCGTTAGTCTCATTTGGTTTTACAGGGCGCTTATTCGTTTTTAAGAAAAATTTTTATTGTGCTTTAGGTGAAAATTTACAGCTCTAGTTAGTTTCTCATACAAAAATTTATACATACATTATTATGTGACCCTAGTTCCTATCCCTTTCTGCCTTCTCATCTTGCTTCCGGAGAGCAGCTGCCCATTTAGTTTCGTGTATCTACTTGAACTAAGAAGCACACTCTTCACGAGTATCGTTTTATGTTTTATAGTCCAGTCTAATCTTTGTCTAAACAGTTGGCTTCGGGAATGGATTTAGTTCTGGGTTAACAGAGAGTCTGGGGACCATTTG
Source organism: Trichechus manatus latirostris (assembly GCF_000243295.1). Lineage (NCBI taxonomy): Eukaryota > Metazoa > Chordata > Mammalia > Sirenia > Trichechidae > Trichechus > Trichechus manatus. The sequence goes on along the minus strand of NW_004443974.1, from coordinate 14,506,868 downwards.
GTCTGGGGTTCCTCCAGTCTCAGTCAGACCGTTAAGTCTGGTCTTTTTACTAGAATTTGAGTTCTGCACCCTACCTTTCTCCTACTCCGTCAGGGACTCTCTGTCGTGTTTCCTGTCAGGGTGGTTATTGGTGGTACACAGGCACCATTTAGTTTTTCTGGTCTCAGGCTGATGGAGTCTCTGGTTTATGTGGCCCCTTTTGTCTCTTGGGCTAATATTTTCCTTGTGTCTTTGGTGTTCTTCATTCTCCTTTTCTCCAGGTGGGTTGGGAACAAATGATGCATCTTAGATGGCCGCTCACTAGCTCTTAAGACCCCAGACGCCACTCACCAAAGTGGGATGCAGAATATTTTCTTAATAAACTTTATTATGCCAATTGACCTAGATGTTCCCTGAAACCATGGTCCCCAGACCACAGCCCCTTCTACACTGTCCCTCGAAGTGTTTGGTTGTGTTCAGGAAACTTCTTAGCTTTTGGTTTAGTCCAGTTGTGCTGACTTCCCCTGTATTGTGTGTTGTCCTTTCCTTCACCTAAAATAATTCTTGTCTGCTATCTAGTTAGTGCACAACCCTCTCCACCCTCGTAATCATCAAAGAATATTTTCTTCTGTGTTTAAACCTTTTCTTGAGTTCTTACAATAGTGGTCTTATATAATATTTGTCCTTTTGCAACTGACTAAATTCACTCAGTGTAATGCCTTTGAAATTCCTTCATGTTATAAGATGTTTCACAGATTCATAGTTGTTCTTTATTGTTGCGTAGTATTCCATTGTGTGAATATACCATAAGTTGTTTATCCGTTCGTCCATTGATGGGCTCCTAGGTTGCTTCCATCTTTTTGCTATTGTGAACAGTGCTACAATGAACATGTGTGTGCATATATCTATTCGTGTGATGGCTCTTATTTCTTTCGGATATATTCCAACGAGTGGGATTGCTGGATCATATGGTACTTCTATTTCTAGCTTTTTAAGAAGTGCCAAATCGATTTCCAAAGTGGCTGTACCAATTTACATCCCCACCAGTAGGGTATAAGTGTTCCAGTCTCTCCACAATCTCTCCAACGTTTATTATTTTGTGTTTTTTTTTTTTGATGAATGCTAGCCTTGTTGGGGTGAGATGGTACCTCAATGTAGTTTTGATTTGTATTTCTCTAATGGCTAATGATTGTGAGCATTTCCTCATCTATCTGTTAGCCGCATGAATGTCTTCTTTGGTGAAGTGCCTGTTCAGATCTTTTCCCCATTTTTTAATTGGGTTACTTGTCTTTTTGTGGTTGAAGTTTTGCAGTGTCTTGTAGATTTTAGAGATTAGACCCTGATCAGACATGTCGTAGCCGAAACTTTTTTCCCAGTCCGTAGGTTGTCTTTTTACTCTTTTGTGAAGTCTTTTGATGAGCATAAGTGTTTGACTTTTAGGAGCTCCCAGTTATCTAGTTTCTCTTTTGGTGCTTGAGTATTGTTAGTCATGTTTTGTATTCTGTTTGTGACATGTATTAGGGCTCCTAGCATTGTCCTTTTTTTTCTTCCATGATATTTATCATTTTAGAGTTTATATTTAGGTTTTTGATCCATTTTGAATTAGTTTTTGTGCATGGTGTGAGGTATGGGTCTTATTTCATTTTTTTTTTTTTTGCAGATGGATATCCAGTTATGCCAGCACCATTTGTTAAAGAGACCATCTTTTCCCCAGTTAACTAACTTTGGGCATTTGTTAAATATCAGCTGCTCATAGGTACATGAATTTATGTCTGGATTCTCAGTTCTGTTCCATTGGTCTATGTATCTGTTGTTGCACCAGTGCCAGGCTGTTTTGACTACCGTGGCGGTATAATAGGTTCTAAAATCAGGTAGTGTGAGGCCTCCCACTTTGTTCTTCTTCAGTAATGCTTTACTTATCTGGGGCTTCTTCCCTTTCCATATGAAGTTAGTGATTTGTTTCTCCATCTCATTAAAAAATGCTGTTGGAATTTGGATCAGGATTGCATTTTATCTGTAGATTGCTTTGAGTAGAATAGACATTTTCACAATGTTGAGTCTTCCTACCCATGAGCAAGGTATGTTTTTCCATTTATGCAGGTCTCTTTTGGCTTCTTGCAGTAGTGTCTTGTAGTTTTCTTTGTACAGGTCGTATATGTCTCCAGTTAGATTTATTCCTAAGTATTTTATCTTCTTGGGGTCTATTGTAAATGGTATTGATTTGGTGATTTCCTCTTCGAAGTTCTCTTTGTTGGTGTACAGGAATCCAACTGATTTTTGTATGTTTATCCTGTATCCTGATACTTTGCTGAAATCTTCTATTAGTTCCAGTAGTTTTCTTGGGGATTCTTTGGGTTTTCTGTGTATAAGATCATATCATCTGCAAACACGGATATTTTTATTTCTTCCTTACCCATTTGGATGCCCTTTATTTCTTTTTCTAGCCTAACTGCTCTGGCTAGGACCTCCAGCACAATGTTGAATAAGAGTGGTGATAAAGGGCATCCTCGTCTATTCCTGTTCTCAAGGGGAATGCTTTCAGATTCATTCCATTTAGGATGATGTTGGCTGTTGGTTTTGTATAAATGCCCTTTATTATGTTGAGGAATTTCCCTTCTATTCCTATTTTGCTGAGAGTTTTTATCAAGAATGGGTGTTGGTCTTTGTAAAATGCCTTTCTGCATCAACTGATAAGATCATGTGGCTCTTATCTTTTATTTATGTGATGGATTACCTTGTTTTCCACAATGTTGAACCATTCCTGCATACCTGGTCTGAATCCCACTTGGTCAGGGTGAATTATTTTTTTGATACGTTGTTGAATTCTGTTGGCTAGAATTTTGTTGAGAATTTTTGTGCCTATGTTTATGAGGGATATTGGTCTGGAATTTTCTTTTTTTGTGGTGTCTTTACCTGGTTTTGGTATCAGGGTTATGCTGGCTTCATAGAATGAGTTTGGGAGTATTCCATCCTTTTCTATG
>NW_004443974.1:14479987-14503407 GCF_000243295.1 Trichechus manatus latirostris | reverse complement strand
TATTGCTATAAGTTGACCTCTGAGCACTGCTTTTGCTGTGTCCCAAAGGTTCTGGTAGGATGTGTTTTCATTGTCATTTGATTGTGAATTTTAGTCCGTCCTTAATTTCTTTTATAACCCAGTAGTTTTTGAGCAGGGTGTGTTCAGTTTCCAAGTATTCGATTTTTTTTTTCCTTGCTTTTTCTGTTATTGATTTTTACTTTAATGGCTTTATGGTCAGAAAAGATGCTTTGTAATATTTCAATACTTTGGATTCTGTTAAGGCTTTTGCTTTATGGCCTAATACGTAGACTACTCTGGAGAATGTTCCACGTGCGTCAGAAAAGAAAGTGTACTTGGCTGCTGTTGGGTGGAGTGTTCGGTATATATCTATGAGATCAAGTTGGTTGATTGCAGCATTTAGATCTTCCGTGTCTTTGTGGAGCTTCTTTCTGGATGTTCTGTTTTTCACCAAAAATGGTATGTTGAAGTCTCCTACTATTATTGTGGAGCTATTTCTCTTTTCAATGCTGTTAGAGTTTGTTTTATGTATTGTGGGGCCCTGTTGTTGGGTGTGAAAATATTTATTAACAGCTATGTCCTCCTGGTGTACTGACCCTTTAATCATTATATAGTTTCCTTCCTTATCCTTTGTGGCAGCTTTTGCTTTAAAGTCTATTTTGTCAGAGATTAATATTGCCACTCCTCCTCTTTTTTGATTGTTGTTTGCTTGATATATTTTTTCCATCCTTTCAGTTTTAGTTTGTGTCTTTAAGTCTAAGGTGTGTCTCTTGTAGGCAGCATATAGACTGATCGTGTTTTTTTTAACCCATTCTGCCACTCTCTGTCTTTTATTGGTGCATTTAGTCCACTTACATTCAGCATAATCATTGATAGGTATGAGTTTAGTGCTGTCATTATTTTGATGTCTTTTTTTGTGTGTTGTTGACAGTTTCTTTGTTCCACTTAATTTTCTGCACTGTTTTTCTTTACATATTTTCTTTTCATCTTTTTCATTGTTAATTTTGTATTTGCTGAGCCCTTGTGTTTTTCTTGTTTTTTATTTTGATGTGCAGGATTGTTAGTTTCCCTTGTGGCTACCTTAATATTTATCCCTATTTTTCTAAGTCTAAACCAATCTTTTATTTCTTTATATTGCCTTGACTTCCTCTCCATATGAAAGACCTATGACTACATTATTTAGTCTTTTTTGTTTTAATGTTGTCATCTTTTACATATTGATGCCTCTGTTTCCCTATTTTGTGTTTTAGCTTTAATTTATTTTTGTGACTTCCCTTTCTGGGTTGATATCTGGCTGCTCTGTCCTGTAATTCTAGTGTTGGGTTGTTATCTATGTTACTGGTTTTCTAACCGGAAGACTCCCTTTAGTATTGTTTGTAATTTTAGTTTGGTTTTTACAAATTCCCTAAACTTCTGTTTATCTGGATATGTAATTCTTGGCTGGCAATTGTTTTCCTTCAAGGCTTTATATATGTCATCCCATTGCCTTCTTGCCTGCATGGTTTCTGCTGAGTAGTCCTAGCTTAGTCTTATTGACTCTCCTTTGTAGATGACTTTTTGTTTATCCCTAGTCACTCTTAAAATTCTCTCTTTATCTTTGGTTTTGACAAATTTGACTATAGCATGTCTTGGTGACTTTCTTTTGGGATCTACCTTGTGTGGAGTTCAATGAGCTTCTTGGATAGATATCTTCTCATCTTTTACGGTATCAGGGAAGTTTTCTGCCAACAAATCTTCAACAATTCTCTCTGTATTTTCTGTTATCCCCCCTCCCCCCATTCTGGTACTTAAATCACTCATAGGTTATTCCTCTTGATAGAGTCCCACATAATTCTTAGGGTCTCTTCATTTTTTAAAATTCTTTTATCTGATTTTTCCTCAAATAAGTTGGTGTCAAGTGCTTTATCTTCAGTCTCACTAATTCTGAATTCCATTGCCTCAGTTCTGCTCCTATGACTTTCTATTGAGTTGTCTAATTCTGAAATTTTATTGTTAATCTTTTGGATTTCTGTTTGCTATCTCTCTATGGATTCTTGCAGCCTGTTAAATTTGTCATTATGCTCTTGTATAACCTTTTTAAGTTTCCCTATTGCTTTGTCTGTATGTTCTTTGGCTTGTTATGCATTTTGAATGATCTCCTTCCTGATCTCTTGAGGAGTTCTGTATATTAATCTTTTGTATTCTATCTCTGGTAATTCTAAGAAGTTCTCTTCCTCCAGAAAATTCCTTGATTCTTTGTTTTGGGAGCTTGCTGAAGCCATCATGGTCTGCCTCTTTAAGTGATTTGATATTGACTGTTCTCTCTGAGCCATCAATGTTACTATATTTACATTTGCTTACTGTGTTCTAGCTTCTTGTTTTGTTTTGTTTTTTGTTTTGATATGCCCAAATAGCCTGCTTGTGTGAGCTAGTTTGATTATTGGCGTCTTTGAAGCTCTCATGTCCTGTCTCCATGTGGCTAGAGGTGTTACTAGGTTTGTGAGCCCAGGAGTCCGTTTACTTTTCTTCTCTGGATTCAGCTCAGGTGTCCAGGTCATTGGTCAGTGAGTGTGTGGTTCATGCTCTCACCTACCGTCCTAGACAGGAAGGAGTGATTGGAGTAGGCACAGATATCTGGCTGCAGTAGGAGGTCATGCATTGATCAATGCAGGGGGCTGACTGCTGTCCCTGAGTGTCCAGGTAGAAGGCATGTCCCTGGCCCCTAGAGTGCATAGGTAGGTGGGTTTTGCAGCTGGCCTATGGGCACCCAATGCTGTTGGCTGTAAGGACTGGAAGGCATCACTTACTGTTGGACCCCTATCTCGGGTGGCTTGGTGGCTTGGGTGGAACCACCAGTCCTCAGGCCCCTGATGTGCGTAGGTGAGGACCCTGCTTTATGGGCAGGGCGGTGTCAAATGTCATGAATCTGCCACTCCCCCTTATAGCTGATACAGATGAAGACAGGCTTCAGGTATATACCCTGTTGTACTGTGCTAATGAGGGCCCACACAGGTCTATGCAGGGGTGAAAGGCATTCAAAGTCTGTGGACCCATTACTCCTGTGCCTAGGCAAAGAAGCTCTGCCTGCCCTGAATTCTCAGGTTAGGGGAGCTGGCAGATTATTTTTTCCTGTTTGTTAATTTGTTGCCTCTCCAAAGCCAGGAGAATGGCTCAGGGTGCACGATGGGTCCTACTTCCAGCCCAAGGAGAGCAGCAATCACTGAAGCTGGACCGAGACCAGGAGCAGAGCAGGGAGGGGGCAGGTTAATGGGAGAGAGGTACTTCTCAAAAGGTTTTTTTTTGATCTGCGTGGTAGGTTAGACACTTCTACTTATCTTTTGCCAACTGAGTGCTGTTTTCTGCTGTTTCTCGCTGGTTCTGGAGGCTTGAGCAGACTCTGCCGCTCGGTCTCTCCCAATGCGGAAGATGGGTCCTGAGTGCCACTGCTTTCCTCACCCCTCGTGCACTACCCGATCCAACGTGCAGGGTGCCTGTGCTGGCCAGGTCAGGTCTAGCAACTCCTCACTGCTTGAACCATCTCTCCCTCCCCCTGCCACTCAGTCTAACTACTCAATGTTGTTGTTGATGTTCAGGGCTCCTAGATTGTCATATATAATTGATTCACTTGTTTTTTGGGGTCTTTGTTGTCAGAGGGATCACAGGAAGCATATGACTTACTCCGCCATCTTGGCCCTGCCTCCCATGTGCTTATTCTTGAATCAATCACCGGGGTGTGAGGTTTATGCTGACCAGTTTAAACCAATCAAGTCTAGAGCTAGAGGTGGGGCCAGTCCCACCAATCTAGGAAAACTGAGGTCCTGCCTGGAAAAGGGAAGAGGGGGATGAAGGCCAAAAATGCAGCCAAAAGATGTCTCCTACATCACTCCATTGTGCTGTAATTACTGGTGTGTGGATCAGGATGCAGTCAGACCATATTACCTCCCTGTTAAAACCTACCAGTAGCTCTCCGCCTTAGCACAGTGCCTCCTGACCTGGCCCATGCCTCCTTTCATGATTCCAGCTCTTCTGGGTTGTCCAAATGTGCCAGGCTCTCACCACTGGCCTTAGTACATGCTGTTCCCCTTCAGCAGAATACCTTCCCACCAACAACCCCTTCACTAGCTAACTCATCCTACACAGGTTAGTTTGAGTGGTATTTCTTCCATGAAGTCCTCCCTGACCACTCTCTAGACTGGGTTGGGTGCACCAGCTCTGTGCTCCCACATACTCCTCTCAGCTCTGATCACAGCGTACCTTGTCTGTTTACTAGTCTCTTCCCATTAAACCAAGAAGCCCTTGTGGTGCAACAGTTAAGCACTCATCTGCTAACTGGGCAGTCAGAGGTTTGAACCCATCAGCCCCTCCACAGGAGAAAGATGTGGCAGTTTGCTTCCGTAAAGATTACAGCCTTGGGAACCCTGCAGGGCAGTTCTACTCTGTCCTATAGTGTTGCTATGAGTTGGAATCGACTTGACAGCAATGGGAACCCATTCGATTAGAGTTTTGTAAACTTTTGTAGACATAAGAATCATCTGGGGAGCTTTAAAGATAATTACAGATGCCCATGCCCTACCCCCCCAAAATATGACTTAATTGGTTGGGGATGGGTAATTGGCAATGTACCGGCGGAGTTAGGCCTACAATATAAACTCCTTGCTAAATTTTTTCTTTTTTTTTTTTGGTAACAGGTTTTTTGAGATATAATTCACATACCATACAATTCTCCCATTTAATGGGTACATTTCAATGGTTTTTAATATATTCATAGAGTTGTGCAACCATCACCACAAAAAGAAACCTGTTCCCATTAGCACTCACCCCACATTATCTCCCAATACCTCCCAGCCCTAAGCAGCCACTAATCTACTTTCTATCTCTATAGATTTGCCTAATCTGGACATATCATATAAATGGAATCATCGAATACGTGGCCTTTTGTGCCTGGCTTCTTTTACTTAGCATAATGTTTTCAAGGTTCATCATGTTGTAGCATGTATCAGAATTTCATTCCTTTTTATTGCCAAATAACATTCCATTTTATTGGATATATCACATTTATTCATCCATTCATTTGTTGATAGACATTTGTGTTGTTTCCACTTATTGGCTATGATGATTAACGCTGCTATGAACATTTGTGTACAGGTTTTTGCGTAGATGTGTTTCATTTCTCTTGGTATATACCTAGGAGTAGAATCGCTGGGTCATAACTCTCTAGGAGTAGAATTGCTGGGTCATATGGTAACTCTGTTTAATCTTTTGCAAAACAGTCAAACTGTTTTCCAATGTGGCTCACCATTTTACATTCTCATCAGCAGTGTACAAGAGTTCCAATTTCCCCACATCCTCACCAACAACTGTTACTATCTTATTATAGCCATCCCAGTGGGTGTGAGGAGTCCCTGGGTGGTACAAATGGTTAATGTAATCAGCTGCTAACCAAAAAGTTGGAGGTTCAAGTTCACCCAAAGGCTCCTTGGAATAATGGCTTGGCGATCTACTTCCAAAAAATCAGCCATTGAAAACCCTATAGAGCACAGTTCTACTCTGACACACATTGGGTTGCCATGAGCCAAAGTGACTTGACGGCAATTGGTTTTTCCATTTATTTAAGGTCTTCTTTATTTCAACAATGTTTTATATTTTTCAGAGCATAATTTTGCACTTGTTACATTTATTCCTAAATATTTTATTCTTTTTGATGCTATTTTAAATTGTTTTCTTGAGTTTCATTTTTGGATTATTCATTGCAAGTGTATAGAAACACAATTGATTTTTTGTTTTTTCCTTTTGGTATATTCGTTTTACTATTGATTTTTGTATATTGATCTTGTATCCTCCTTGTTCACTGTTGTATCTCTACGTTTAACACAGTGGGCAGGCACTTTTCAAAGGTCACTCTGGCTGAAGTATGGCAACTAGCCTGGAAACAGGTCAAGACTAGAGACCAGGCCACAAGTTGGAAGGTGGCTGAGGCAGTAATACAGGTGAGGGGTTAAAGTGGCTGACCTGGGTAGTGGAGAGAGAGAAGTGGATAGATCTGAACAACAGGACTCGGGTGGAAATGGGGGAAAGGAAGACAGCAAGGCCAAGTCCCAGGTTTTTGGCCTGGACCACATTTACCAGGACTGCGGAGGGAGCATGGTAATTTAACTGCAGAAGCGTGGTTTTGATGTGCCACTGGCGAGGGCAAGGGCTGGGACAGAGCCCCAAAGCACCCACAATGAAAGGATGGACAAGGGTAGCCGACTATAGCCAAGCAGCCAGAGAGAGAAGGAAAACCACAGGAAGTCTAATCTGATAGGTGTGTAGAGTGCTAAGTGGGTGGTAGGGAGTGTAATGTCATGGGAGCCAAGGGTGAGTGCCTCAAGAGCGGAAGAAATGGCCCATGTGTCACAAGCTGCTGAAATCAAAGAATAACCAAGCCCTGAAGGTTTTAGTGAGCCCTGGTGGCACAGTGGTTAAGCATTTGGCTGCTAACCAAAAGGTCAGCAGTTCAAATCCAGCAGCTGCTCCTTGGAAACCCTATGGGGCAGTTTTACTCTGTCCTATAGGGTCACTATGAGTCAGAATCACCTCAATGGTAATGGGTTTTTTGGAGGGGGGATAAGGCTTTAGGGGAGTCCCTGGGTGATGCAAATGGTTAACGTGCTCAGCTAACTGAAAGGGTAGAGGTTTGAGTCCACCCAGAGGTGCCTCAGAAGGTCTGGTGCTCTACTTCTGAAAAATCAACTGTTGAAAACTTTATGGAGCAGGTTTTCCATATGGGGTTGCCATGACTTGGCGTCAACTTGATGGCAACTGCTAAAGGGTTGCAGGTGACTCTGGCCAGAACCTGGCACGGTGTAAACCAGACTGCAGCCAACTTGGGGTAGCTGGAAGGTAAAGTAGACCTGAGAGAAGTTTGGCCTGAAAGCGGGTGTAGGGGTGGATTGGGGGAAATCTTAAACTAAGCGTAAAAGTTGATAGGAATGAATCAGTTGAAATGGAAAAGGTGTAGATGCTCAGGGATGGGGCAGGGTGGGGGGACTGAGTGATAGCAAAGTCTCTGAAAAGATGGAATGGGAAGAAGAGGAGGAAACCAGGTGCTACGTGGGGGAAGTTGAGGAAATGCACATACAAATGTTCCCTGTTCCCATGGCTTTTTCTTCTCCCCACAATGAGTCCCAAATCCTACTCCCCAGCATGTTTTATACCAGACTTACTACTAATTAATTTTATACTGTGGTCCTGAAAATACTAGTGTGTTGACAAGTACTTTCATCGTCAGCAATGGGCACTGACTGAGCCATAGCTCTGAATGAGAGAGATGTCGTTATTTCTAAGTGCATAAACCAGAATGGCTGATGAGGGGCCCCAACCTTAGTTCCCCAGATGTTTTAATTTTAGGAAGGCCAGCATTGCCTTGCAAAATGTTCAGGAAGAGGTGATATAAAGCACAGCCTTAAGCACATCAAGGGGCCCTGGTGACAGTGGTTAAGAGCTTGGCTGCTAACCAAAAGGCTGGCAGAGTCCAACAGCTGCTCCTTGGAAACCCTGTGGGGCAGTTCTACTCTGTCCTAGAGAGTCACTATGCTGTGAGTCAGAATCAACTGGACAATAACAGGTTTGGTTTTTTTCGTTTTAAGCAGGTCAAACAGACGCCTTAACAGCCAGCTCTGCTGAGCAAGTTTTTCTTCGTGGGGGCTGGAAGGGCCAGTGCCTTGGGGTCCAATTCTCAGAAACACTCCACTGTGTGGCCTTACAGTAAGAACCAGGAATTGACCAGCCAGTCCTCCTGCCGCAGCTGGAGCCCAGATAGCCCTGATAGCCACTGTGGGAAGGAGGAAAGCAGTACTTTTTTTCTCACCCCATTTACCCAGCCTAAATTGTAACTTAGCCTGAGGGACTGCACAGCTATCAATCTGCAGACCTGTCAGATTCCTGGTTGAAGGGCAGGACACCCAAAGGCAGCTGCAATTAAGTAGCCCACAGTAGGCACTGAGGGGGCTTACTGAGGGTCCTGAGAGGTGGTCAGCTGTTCCCTCCCCAGCAAGCAGCAAGGCATATTTGGGTCAGACAGACGTTCACTGTCCGTTTTACTAGAACAGAGAAACCAGAAGGTCTGCAGCATCTCATTACTCAGGACCCCGTTAATTCTCCCCATAGCTCCCAGACTTAAGAAGATTTTCCTACTAGACTGTATCTGTTGACAATTATGTATCTCCATTTTTCCACCAATGACAACTGTTAATATGTGAGACCAGGCCGAGATGATGGGATTCCCGTAAAATGTGAAGAAATCAGATGCTGTAGCTGACCAGTAGCTCTGTCCCTTTGGAATCTGTCAATCATGGCCCTGGCTTTTGCACCCTGTTACCGAACTGTTCTGAGCCCCAGTTCCTCATGTGTAACAGCCTCACGACACTCTTGTGGAGATGAAGGCACCCAGTCAATATTTAAAGAGTACTCACCATGCCAGCCTTGTCCAGCCTTGTCCATGCTGGCACAGAGTAAGCATTCCGTAAACTCAAGATATGACCCCCATCTGTGGGGCCAGCAGGTGAAGAGTATCTCCTCAGCTCACATTGAAGTTATTGGCTGGATGGTGTCTGTGCAATCAATACCTTTGTGATGGAAAGCTCGAAAAGAGAAGGCAGGGAATATTCTGAAACTACCTATCCACCTCAGACGAGGTTCTGCTGAGTGAAGCTCAGCCCGATGGGGCAGGGCAGCACACACCTCAGGGCTCTCATCTGCTGAGCACATGCTGGGTGCCGGGCCATTCTTCATATGACCCCAATGAACGAGGTTCAGCAACTGAAGACGTCGTCACACTCTTTTATTTTTTTACTATTTTATTGTGTTTTAGGTGAAAGTTTACACAGTAAATTCAGTTCCCATTTAACAAAATTTCTATACAAATTGTTTCATGACATTGGTTACAACTTTTGAAATGTGTCAGCATTCTCATTGTTTCCATTCTCTTTGTTCTGTCTCCATGTAACTAGCTCCCCTGCCTTCTCATCTTTGCTTTTGGGTAAATGTTGACCATTTGGTCACATGTATTTGATTAAGAGAGCACATTACTCAGGGGTGACACTTTATTTTATAAGCCAAGTTATTATTTGGCTGAAAGGTGACCTCCGGGTATGGCTTCAGTTCCAAGTTAAAAGGGTTATCTTAGGGGTTCTTCTAGTCTCTATCAGTCAAATCTGGTCTTTTTTAGGAATTAACATTTTGTTCCACATTTTTCTCCCATTCTATCCGGGACCATCTACTGCGTCTCTGGTTAGGGCAGTTGGTAGTGGTAGCTGGGCACCATCTACTTCTGGTCTCAGGCAGCTCAGGCTAGAAGAGGTCGTGGTTCATGAGGGCTATTAGTCCTGTGGACTAGTTTCTACTTTGAGTCTTTGGTTTCCTTCATACTCTTTTGCTCCAGAAGGGAAGAGACCAACAGTTGTATCTTATATGGCTGCTCATGCGGGTCTTTTAACTCAAAACCCATGTCCTGAAGTGTCAGGCTCCACTGCCTTTAAAGCTTGGACAACTGTGTTTATAACTGAGAAAACTCTAGACTGGCTGTGGGGGAGGAAGGAGCTGCCACTGAGACCTGGAAACAGCAAGGGGCCCCATTAACAAGAGGGTCAAGGAGAGCAGCCATTCAGCCAGGCCCCTGCTTGCATTCCCTCACCAGATAACCAGTGTAACCCCACCAGGCAGGGATGGAGCTGAGCAGCAGGAGCTATGTGAAAGATGGGCACTCACATATGCTGAGAAAGGCGAGCTGGGTTAGATCAGTGGTTCTCAAAAGTAGAGATGCATTAGCAATGCAAATTCTAAGGTCCCACACGAGCCCCACTGACTCTGCATCCTCCCTGGGATTCTGACACCCACTAATACTTGAGAACCACTGGATTAGATGATCCCCAAGGTCCCTTGCAAGTCTTTTCTCGGCTGCTCTCTTCCCTAGTTGCCTTTCAGCTTCTTTCATCTTTGAGTCTTGTTGATTCCTGGGCTCCTCCCCTCAGAAGGCCCCAGTCCTGCTCCTCACTTGGTTTCACAGACACCCTTGGTAACTCAAGGCCTCTGGAGTCAGGGGACAAGAGCTGTGGGAGTGACATCGTCAGTAGGTAGAAAACCCACGTGGAAAACCTTGGCCAAGTGATGTGGATTCTAAGGCCCCTTTTCATTCTGAACTTCTGTGATGTGGTAAACTGAGGATCGTTCTAACATTATTATAAACATAATAGCAGCAACTAATAGAGCCACTTTCTGAACACTTACTGTGCAGGCACTAGGTCAAGCCCTCAGCTTAATCACCACACCCAACAAAGTCGGAGTCAGACCTGGGTTCCTGTCTCAGCTCTGACACTTATTAGCTGGGTGATGTGGGGTGGGGGGTTCCACAACCCTCTCTAGGTCTCAATTTTTGTAGCTTTAAATTTAGGGCTTTCAGATGGATGAATCACAAAATTATTAGGCTGCACCAAAGAAGCCAGGTACAAAAAGGGTTCATACAGTACGATTCCATTAGTATGAAGTTCTAGAATAGGCAAACTAACCTACGGTGGAGAAATGAGATCAGTGGTTGTGGCAGTTTTGGAAAGGAGGCAGTTGTGATTGGGAAAGGGCACAAGGGAACTTTACGGGATGGCGGGAAAGTTCTGTCTTGATTGTGGCAGTGGCTACAGAACTGTATATACATTTGTCAAAACTCATTGAATGCTACATTTAAAAACAGTGAGCTTTACTGTATATAAATTACATATGAATTTAAAACATTCTTAGTCAAAAAAAAGGGGGGGAGGTTTGGGATTGGATGACTTCTAAAAGTGCTTTGAGTCTAAAATCTTGGATTTCTATGATGCCCATGTGGGATAATTTTTACCACAGAGGCTCAAAGACTTTCATAACTGATGGCAAGAGAAGGTACATGTAAGCTTGTCAGTCTGGGGCTTTGCCCCTAGTCTCCTCTGTCTAACCCCCCTCATATGGCAGCAGCACCCAGGTCCTGATTCAAAAGGCAGCCTCCTCCCACCCTACCCCACTCGAATGCTGGCAGGACATTGATAAACTACAATTTATTGTTAGTCTGTTACCAAGAGTAGCCTCTGGAGTTGAAGTCAACTTTGAGTTTCAATAGCGGCTGCCACAGACCTGCTAAGATACCTGGAACTTCTCTAGTAGGTGTCACTATTGTCAGTGGGAGCAGGTGGGAGGCAGTTAACTAATTTAATGAACAAAAATTACAAAGAAAAAAATTATGAGAGGGGGTAGAAGAGTGAGAGCACCAAGCAGTCAGGGAGTCCCTAGGATTACAAACATATATTTCTGTCACTGAATCTTTATTTTACACATTTGCACCACAGCAAGAGAATCTGTCCCACATACCATCTTGATCTGAACCCCAACTCGGTAGGTTTACGTAAATACTCTTCAATGATAATTACTGTTAAAAAAATAGTGAAAACTCCTTCTGTATCCTAATCTAATCTGGAAAACAAAATGATATTTACATATTTGCAAGCCCTCCCCCAAATGAAACTTATTTCTGGATTGAGTATATCTGACTTCTTTTGAGGTCACATGACTAGGCAAATCCAATTTACCATCTGCAAAAGCTGCTTAAGGAGTCTGGAAACTCCTGTGTGTGGATGGATTTTTGGATCCTTCTGTAACAGTACCTTAAATACTAAGAAGGCTGACCCCACTATTCCCGCCACCCCCTCCACGTCTGATCTGGCTGCCCATTACAAAATCTCAAACCTTACATGAAAATAAACTCATTGTCCTGCAGGTGAGTTAGCTTTCCTGTTTCCCTTTCACCTTTACTGACTTCATCCAGAAATCCTCCTTCCCAAATAGTATGTCTGCAGACTTCTCACCATCAGAATTCCAACAGGTCCCTGGTACAACACAAATCCTTGCTCCCCGCATCCTTGCCCCCTCCCTAAGTGTGCTTTCTTCTGCCTCTCAGGAGACATGCAGGTCCCGTGCCTCAGCAGAGAGCCATCCAAAACCATTATTTTTCAAGTACAAACCATGCACACAGGGCACAGATGCATTGCTGGGCTACAAAAGAGGCCCCTGGGGAATATGGAGAATGTTCAGCTTGCTGATCAGTAACTACCTTCCAGGTAGTGACAAACACTAGCATCAACTCAGGTGGATGTCTTTTAAAGACTCCCTGCCAAAAACAGCCCAGGGAAAATCAGAGTAAAGAGCAGATCTTTTAGAGCATCTGGTATGTTCCAGATGAATTGCTTTTTGATATACCAAGAGGTACTGAGTCAAAGTCTAACTTCTTTAGTGGGGAAGCCATTAACTTACTGAGTCCTAAAGGAAAAAAAAAAAAGCAGCATCCTGGGATTAGTGCATTCTGAGTCTTCACTAAAAGGCCAGGTGTAGGGCGGAGAAAAGCAGAGGAGTGAGGTATGGAGTATGGAAAAAGGGATGGAGGAATTGGGCAGGATCTGTTTCCTTCGAAATTCAATAGCCTAGCAGTGAGAAGCATGAACGGTTCTGCCAGTTTACTCGGTGTATGGAGCAGGGCCACATCTCATCAGACTGTTTAATGTTCTAAGGGCCTTCCTCAAAGAAAATGCTTTAGGATGGGGGAGATGGCCAGAACACCATTCACAATTAAAACAGACATCCTTTATGCTCTTCCATGGTCCATAAGGACTGGTTCCTTGTAGTAGACACTTCTACATACAGAAAAAGACATAGATTTTAGTGTTGAGGAAGAACATCATACATAATCCAAAGTAATAACATACAGCATTAGTATGCACTCACTCTTGATAAAATTCTCTTTAGCTCAGAAAATACATCCTTCACATAGCTGCTGGGAGAAAACGCTGCAATGCACCAAAGCCTTTAGCCCGCATTCCTGGACCCAACCTATGTGGAGCTCTCAGTCAATATGCACGGGCAAAGAGGGAGAAGGAGGCATAGAGGAGGGACGCACAAGGGGTGGGAGGAAGGAGGGAGCGCAGGCTGTGGAACAAGAGAGAGCAGAGATCCTGATGACATCATAATATGGGAACAGAAATCTTACCCTAACAGTCACATGAAGTGGCCTATGATTAGGCTGGACATGTCCGGAGTGGGCGGGGGAGGAACCTGGAAGTTTTACTCTAAAGCGGTTTTTTGAAAGAAAACTGAACTGACTCAGGCCATGGTCTGAGAAACCACCTTTTACACTGGACTAAGCTTCTCCTTACAGGAAACTGCCAACTCACACAGTCATATTTAGCACTATAAAATGCATTGTTTCTAAAATTTTGAAGCACTGAGGGACCAAAAACAAGGCGGACTGAGTCCTTGGCCACTGTTAAGAGCCAGGATTAAGAGATCATTTATTTTTCTTGTTGTCCAAGAAATAATTTTCTGGCAAAATACAAACACTTTATTAAAGGAAAACAAGACCCCTTACTTCCTCAAATTTCAGAGCCAGCAGCACGTCCTGTCCAGGACAGATTTCTCAAAGAAAACACGGGTATTTTGTGTAGGCAGAAACAGGGAGGAGTACAAAGCAGAGCTATAAATACCACCAATCTCTCTGTGCTGTGCACCCAACCCCTGAAATACTGCAGGGCTTAACCATTCAAACACTGTATTACAATGAATCCAAATGGACTGCTACAATACGGCTGCAGGAGGGGACTGGTTAGCTGATGAAACTACTTGGTTTTGGGCCCCAATCAGTCATCTTTACTCAAGAACAGAGCTGAGTCGTGGGTCACAGCTATTAAGGGATGGAGAAAGAGAAGAACAATTTACTGAGCAGAATGGAAATCTTAAATAATTTTTTAAAAACTTGAACCACCACCTGTTTTTCCAATCTTGGACTGGGTTTTTGATTTTCTTCTTAATCATCAGCCTAACTTCAAACCTTCTATCAGTTACAATACAGGACACAGATGAACAACCTCTTGTTAGGAAGACTGTGGTCAGCCTTTATTTCTAAAACACTACCGTATCTCAATTGTATATTCCTGCTCCCGAAGAGACAGGGCTATAAAAATGCAGCAACTCAGCAATTCTGTGAATGAGCCTAGAGGTATACATGGGATTTAAAGAATGCCCTGTCCCACAGAGAAGCCCAATACTACATGCTAGTAAGACTGCTGAGGCTCATATCTGTCCGTGAGGAGGCAGGGGATGGGACAGGAACAGCAGCAGCCAGACTCCCGTGATGGAGCTGTCCAATCGGAAAAACAGCGCTTGTCCATACACACATTCACATTCTTCCTCTCTCATTCACTCACTAGCTTCTTTGCTTTAAAAATCAAACATGTAAAATGAGGACACCTCCATGGAGACCCCTCCTAGTAGGGAGGTTTCATCACACCTTTTGTTTTTTCCAGGAAGTCTACTGCTTAGTCAACAGTATCTGCTTGCAGGAGAAACAGTACATGAGTCCCTCTGAAGGAAGTACCAAAGAGGGTTTTGGTGGCCACAGCATGAGACACATTTCTGAAGTGACAAAGCTCTCCAAGTTAATTTAAAAGAAAAAAAGAAAAGAAAGACCCTTTAAATTAATACTTGGGGTAAATTATCATTTACCCTTCTCCTGAAGATGAAAAAAACAGATGAACCTTTTCTAAAATACCTGCGGAGAGGCGACCAGCATGGCTTTGGAAGGTGCTTATCTGTGCTTAGTCAAACTGAGACTGAAGGTTGGGCTGGACAGAGCACAGACGGCTAATAAAAGTGCATGAAGAGAATACTTGCTTCCTCATCGGTCACTTAGGAAGTGAAAATGGCACAGGAGAAGCAAAACACCTGTTTTTGGAGCAGACTTTTCAGGTTCCCAAATCTAGAAGAGTGATCGCCGTCCCTAAACCCTGTTGTTTGACTGACCCTTCTAACCTGGAGGTAAGAAAAGTAAGTCCCAGAGACTGTCACTGTCCACTCCCCAGGTGGCTCCTGTCCCCTACAAGTGTGGCTCACTGACAATCCCAGGCAAGGGTGGGTTCTAGCTTCTGACACACCCGGACACTTGAAGTAACCCCGCTGAGCTGGCACCCCAAGCATTAAGCGTTCCTGACAGGGCCACATTTTGGTCTCCTATCACCAAGCACTGGTGAGCCTTCTGTCTCAACAGACCCTCTGACCTTGCCCCATTATTCAAATAACTATCTAGGGGTTGTAATACTGTTCACTTTAGACGACTATCCACATTCATCCCCATGCTCTGAAAGTTTGGAAGGGAACCTAAAAATCCCTGAGAGTAAATCTCTTGTTAATCACACTCATTGTCTTCACATACATAATTCTGTAATATAGAAACCATGTCTGTTTAATTCCTCTATTTAGAAATCCTATTTAGCTTATAGGAAAAGCTTTTTAATGATGATGACTTGCTTACATTTAAGAATCTGCTTAAACACCCTTTCTGCTCCCAGCTGCTCGTTAGGCAAAATTCCTTCCCATTTTTTTCCATACTCTGATCACACAAGACACATAAGCCACAAGAGAAGAGGGAAACAAGAGACAGTGCTGCCCTGTACAGTCAGGAAAACCAGGTGTTTGGAGAAATCTTACAGGGGAGTGCTTTTTGAGCTTAAAAGTACACTTCTTTCCATCCATCAGGCAACACAGAATACATCTCAATCAAGAAAACTAATTCCCACCAACTGGGCTGTGTCCCAGACCTATAGCCCTAACAGTGACATTACTGCCTGAAGATGACAGAGCCCTTCCTGGAAAGATGACCACTGGGCCTCTAAAGCTGTTGGTTCCTGGTCACTTTCAGAATCTGCGATAAAAGTCTGGGGCAACATCCAGGGCCAGGATCCTGGGGACAAGTTCTATATACTAAATTGGATTTTGACCAAGGTAATTCCTAACTCTGCTATCTAAAATAATCTAATTTCATTCATTTTTGTTCCCTCTTTCTAAGTCCCTGTGTCCTTTGCTTGACATCTGCTCACTTCTAAAGCCCCGCCCTATACCATGACTGACATCACACACACCCCTCATGCCCTCCCTTCCCGCAACCCCTGTGATCACCAACATTCCTGCAACACACTCAGGGTCACAAGTGCATATACCTTAAGACCTCCCAACTAAAAAAAAAAAAAAGAAAGATAAAAATTAAAAACAGGTTCTTCCTTTTATCCTCCTCTTCTTTTCTACATTCCCTTCACCACCATGCCCATCTGAAGAATCTAGCTGCCTATAAACCAGCCACAGATCCAGTTTCCATAAAAGAGAGGAAAAAATTAGGTTTCCGTGGCACTTTGCTCCCAGTCACGCGCTCTGGGAGGTGCCAACTGCTCTTGCTCACCAATAGGACTATTAATAAATTAAAAGTTTTCTTTGACAGTGCCATTCTCAAAGCTGGCTCCTCACGCGGTGCCTTCCCAATCGCCCTGAGGCTCTATGGAGCCATTGGTCACCTTCTTGACTTTCTTCATGTTCTCCATCACCCCTGATGTCGTCACTCTAAATAAGGGGGAAAAAAAATCAGGAAAATCTCACAGTCTTATAGTAAAAGGCCATCTTCAACGAAGCACAGTGACTGGAAATAGAGTGGGTGTTATGGATTGAATTGTGTCCCCCCCAAAATGTGTCAACTTGGCTAGGCCATGGTTCCCAGTATTGTGTGATTGTCTACATTTTGTGATCTGATGTGAGTTTCCTGTGTGTTGTAAATCCTATCTCTATGATGTTAATGGAGCCCTGGATTAGAGGTAGTTATGTTAATGAAGCAGGACTCAACCTACAAGATTAAGTTGTGTTTTGAGTCAATCTCTTTTGAGATATAAAAGAGAGAAGTGAGCAGAGACACAAGGGGACCTCATACCACCAAGAAACAAAAGCCAGGAGAATAGGGTGTCCTTTGGACCCGGGGCCCCTGCACTGAGAACCTCCGAGACGGGGTAAGACTGATGACAAGGACCTTCCCCCAGAGCTGAAAGAGAGAGAAAGCTTTCTCCTGGAGCTGGCACCCTAAATTTGGACTTCTAGCCTCCTAGACTGTGAGAGATTAAATTTCTCTTTGTTAAAGCCATCCACTTGTGGTATTTCTTTTATAGCAGCACTAGATAACCAAGACATCGGGTAAGGGTGATGGCTTTGGAATCATACAGATACGGGTTCAAGTCATGACTTGCTTCTTGCTAGCTGTTGTGCTGTTGTTGTTAGTTGGCGTCAAGTCAATGTCAAATCAATTCTGACTCATGGCAACTCTATGTGTGCACAGTAGAACTGCTCCATAGGGCTTCCAAGGCTGTGAACTTTCAGAAGCACATCACGAGGCCTGTCTTCTGAAGTGCCTCTGGATGTGTTTGAACTGTCAACCTTTCAGCTAATAATAGTCTAGCACTTAACCATTTACATCACCCAGGAACCTTTGCTAGCTATGTAACCTTGGCCAAATCACTTGACCTCTCTGTGCATCAGTATGATAAATAATATGTTTCCCAGAACTGTCATAAGGGGAAAATGAGTTTCTCCAATGTACCCAAATCAATCAGTATCAGCTATGACTATTACAATCATCATTAATCTCTCTCTGTCATGGCCTCCAGAATTTTTATGGTGCACATATATACAACAGTTACAATTTTGAGATCAAGATTTGTATCATAACTAGCATTCAAAAACAAAGTTAATCAGCTGTCCAGACATTTACAACAACCAGCCACCATGGATCATTTCAGAGTCATGGGACAGAACCACATGCTTTACAGGAAGATTCTGGATCAAAGATTGTTTGACCACTACAGACAAAGAACTGGCTGCTTTCTGCAAATCCAAGCCCTGGTTTCTGCAGGCTGTGGGTAGGCTGAACACCTGTCAGTCAGCATGTGAGCTCTGCCTCCACTCTGTGTGCTCCTCTGGACAGGGACCTTACTCTGTCTCCTGGTGTCCGGCACTGAGCAGGTGCCACCGAGATGTTCACTGAATGTGCAAACTAAAAATGGGAGAACCCTGGCCTCAGACAGAATGAGGAGCTAAGCAAGGTAGCCCCTTCCATAAGAGTGAATCAAAACATCCTTTGAGAAGGAAGGGGTCTATGAGGAGATAAATTCTTGCCTAACAACATGTGAGCTGGACAAATTGTAAGGATCACTGAATCAATGATGGAACTGGGCGACTCTAGCAGGAGAAACCAAGAAGAGATATTAACTAGTGTCAAAAACTACCAGGCCCAGCATCTCCCTTAAGTACAGGAGGAAACAATGAGGCAATTATGTCCTCCCATCACAGACCAACACGAATTTCCTAATTCATATAATAAACTCAATCAATTCAATATATTCTCTTCAAGGACCCTACCTATCCTTCTCCCAACTACAAAATTTTTTCACCTAGGAGGGCTGTTGGGACCATGGTCTCAGGGAACATCTAGCTCAATTGGCATAACAGTTTATAAAGACAATGTTCTACATTCTACCTTGGTGAGTAGCATCTGGGGTCTTAAAAGCCTGTGAGCAGCCATCTAAGATACTCCACTGGTCTCATCCCTTCGGGAGCAAGGGAGATTGAAGAGAACAGGATACAAGGAAAAGATCAGTCCGAAGGACTAATGGACCACAGTTACCAAGGCCTCCACCGGACTGAGTCCAGTACAGCTAGATGGTGCCCGGCTACCACCACTGACTGCTCTGACCAGGATCACAACAGAGGGTTCTGGACAGAGCGGGAGAAGGATGTAGAACAAAATTCTAACTCACAAAAAAAAGACCAGATTTACTGGCCTAAAGGAGACTGGAGAAACCCCGACAGTATGGCCCCCAAACACCCTTATAGCTCAGTGGTGAAGTCACTTCCGAGGTTCACCGTTCAGCCGGGGAGTGGACAGCCCCATAAAACCAAATGGGACTAATGAGGTACAGCAGTCCAGGGACAAGGGCCAGAAGGCAGAAGGGGACAGGGAAGCTGGTGATAGGGAACCCAAGGTTGAGTAAGAATAGTGTTGATGTGTTGTGAGGTTGTTAACCATTGTCATAGGGCAACATGTGTACTAACTGTTAAATGAGAAACTATTTTGTTCTGTAAGCCTTCATCTAAAGTGAGAATGGCAGCACAACTGGAAGAGCATAGTCGACGTCAATGAACTGTGCATGTAGAAATTTTTGAAATGGTGTATATTTGGCTATGTATATTTTCACCAAAAAAAAAAAAGGTCAAGAAGGGAGAGGGTTAACATGTTGTGGGGTTGTTAACCAATGTCATAAAACAATATGTGTATTACTGTTTCATGAGAAACTATTTGTTCTGTAAGTCTTCACCTGAAGTACAATTAAAAAAAAAAAAAATGCAAATCAAAAAAATAAAATTTTTTTTCACCTAAAAATGGTAACATAGTGGCCCTACATGTGACACATCTAGAGTTTGTCCATCTGGGCTTAATGGTAAATAAACATTTTCACAGGGTAGGGAAAGAAAACTCCCTCCTCTCCTTTTTTCTGCCACCATGTTGCTGCTATATTCAACCCTCAAAGCCATCCAGTCTTCCCCCCCGAGTCTGAACTTGTCTCAACTAAGAGTCCCTCAGATTCATAGGCTATTTATACCTCTGACAAAATTAGGACGAGGTTCTCTTTGCCAGAACATGGTTCTTATGTGAATCGAGGGATTCCTGCGGATGCTGTCACAGGGACTGTAAAAGCATCCCTCAAACAAAAGAAAATGCCTCAATAGGCATAACACAGTATCACTTCCTGTCGGCTGGTTCACATCTCAGGACTGACCTCATTAAGAAGAGATCACACTTTTTCCCAGGAGGAATGGGATACACACAGAGTTGCCTCTACGGTGACCTTGTCCAGACTGGGACAGAGGGAGGTGGTACATCTGTATGCCTAAGAGAACCACAGCCTTTCCAACTCCAGCATAGGCAACCCCTACGCTTCTCCGTATCTGCTTAGGTCAGAAAAGAAAGGTAACCTGAAGTCTTACAGAAACACTCCCTGTAATAATGGAACAGTTCTGTGATTCTAGCACCTTGTCAAAAAAGTAGAAGACTAGTAAAGGACAAGGAGTTCAACATTATGTTGACACCGAGAGGCAAAGGACACTCACTGCGACACAGACGTGGTTTTGAAGGAAGGTTTGGGAAAAACATTTTCTACCTTTCTTTCCCTAAGAAAACATTCCTTTCCAGGTAGTGAACCAATTGAGAAAACAACTTTACTCTTTCATGACAGCCTCTGTGCTAGAGACAGAGAGGGGAGAAGAGGAACTGCTGCTCATGGAGCCCCCAGCCTGGCAGAGAGGTGGTCTCATAGACCAACAATGCAAAGCCACTTAAAACACAGACTGTAGTAGAAGGAAACAGGTTTGATAATGGCTTGGGTGAGAAAAATCACCTCTGCTCAAGAAATCGGGGGAAGCTTTGAGGCATGTAATGAATGATGTGGAGGGGCTGATCAGCAAGATGGAGGGGTGAGACGAGGGCAGGGGAATTTCTGAAAAGAAGAAAACATGCAAAAGCATGGGGGAAACAAAAAGAAAGTTCCGTGGAGCAGCTGGGAATGCTAAGTGGCTCAGTATGGCCGATCCACGAGGGAATGTGGCAGGAAGAGTCAAGGGCGAGCTCAGGCAGGGTGTGGAAGGCTGCGGGCCAGAGTGTTGCAGGTAAGCCTTCTAGACCCCTGCAGTCTTGCACTAGTGATTCCTCTTAAGGCTGAAGTTTCAGACAATGCAACAGTGAGAAAGAACAAGCCTTAGGTTAGACTAACACTCTGGAGCCTCCCCGGCAGGGACACAAGGAGGTGGTGCTTCAGCAACTTCGCAGCTTCCCAATCACCTCCCTGGGTGTCCTAGTTTTGGTGCAAACAGTGAAGGGTGCCAAACAGCTGAAGAGCCAGTATCAGAACAGCAGTCTGTACCAAAGACAGCCATTCTCCAATGCCCTAGACACAGCATGGACAGGTACTCTACAAAGCTTAAGTTAAGCCATGCGAAGTGGTGATTTTCAGTCTAAATTGTAACTCTGGAGGTCCAGTCAGAGCCTCCTGGAGCTGCACAGATCACAACCACCATCACTCACTTCACATATGGGGAAAGTGAGGTCTGGACAGGTGCGAAACCTACCCTTCTTGCCTCTGCTCATTCCTCCTTTGCCCGACTGGTTCTTTCTCACCCTTCAAGAAGCCTGCCCTGGCCGCTCCAAGGTGGCGAGATGTCTGCCCGCTCGGCTCCAGGCACACACCTCTACCACAGCCCTGTCTATATTATACCTGTCATACCATGAGCTCCCTGAGGGCAGGACTTCTGCACAACTGGTGCTCCACAACTGCCTGTAGGAATGATGGAGCCACTGACAGACAGGCACAAGCAGACTCAGTGCCCAGGGCAGGCGGGCCTCTCTGCCTGCCAAGGCTGATGCCCATTCCTCTCTGCCTCTGGTGCCTGCTCGGGGAAGCAGTTCTTTGAGCTAGGGTGGCCCTCCAGGCTTCACCTGAAGGCTGGCTAGTAGAGTTCCTGAGCCAATGTGAGGCAAGGAGGCAACCCTGCTAAGCCAAGCAGAGGTGCTGCCTGTGTGATCTGCATAGGAGAGTCTGTGGAGGGCAGAGAGGAGAAAGGAGCAGTGGATACCCGAGAGAAGAGAGGTGGCCTGGAGAAGGATCAGAGGCTTGGACAGAGATGGAAAGAGCAGCTGGCTCCAGGGCCACACCTCCTGCTTTCCTTCTACATCTAAATGGTGAACTCTCTTTTCCTTGCAGTGGCCTAAGTGTCTGTAACTGCAACCAAAAGGGCCTAATAAACCCAGGCAAGAGGAGAAAGGGGCCTTGGGCACCCACTGCTCCTTCTGCCACACCAGTCAAAGGAGGCTTGGGCCTAAGTGGTCCACAGACACATCTGTTTCTGTAACAATCTAAAAAATTTTTTCTGGACTTGAAAAGTAGTAAGCTCTAGTAAAGAGACAATTCTATTAGTCTCCAATTGCCTGTTTCCATTTTTCTTCTCCACCCACCTGAATGAATGCAGGAAGTAGTAAAAGGTTAATAGAACCTTGAGGACAGCCTCCTGGAAGGGGAACCCCAGGGAGACAACTTCCCAGCCCTGGAACCCACACTAAATGTTTCTCTCCCACTACTTCTTCTCAAGATGACAGAAATCATTCAGATCATTGAGGATGGGCATGCCATATAGGGAGGCTATCAAGTCTGATAAATAAACTTACATCCAATTCTTTAACCTGCTGAATTTTCTGTAATAAATTATGTTACCAAATGTGTAAGCCTTTTTGAGCTTTAGTCCAAAGAAAGATGTTGAAAGAAATAGAAGGGGAAAAAAAAGACAAAGTTGCTGTCACTTCTAATTGTGTCTTCATTCCACAGGCTCAGAGGGAGAAGCTGTGTTAGGCCTGCTGGGGACTGCGTGGAGGCCTAGGCCGGAGGAAGGGTGGAAGCAGGGCTCCTGAAAGGTACTCTATCCCCAAAGAGGGCACAGCTTGCACCTAGGATTAACTGGCAAGACTCACTCTCCCAAATGCACTGCACTCCTACAACTCAGCTTCAGATAAACGAGGCGAGAACAGGTAAAAAACAAACTATCCAATATCTCAGTCTATAAAGTCAGTGAGTGGCCCAGATTGGAGTTCACGTGCTCCCAATGCTGGACCTTAGTGATAAGACTTATTAGCAAGAAACCAGTGTAGATTTGTTTTGGGGTATGTATGTGTATATGGAGGGGGTGCTGGAAGGCATAAGGAATATTACTCCCCATAAAGGTTGTTCTTTTCTGTGACAGGGGTCAGACCTAGCTCCCCCCTTCAGGAAACACCTATCAATGTGCGTGACAGTTTACAGAGAGCTAATGACCTTCCAGAAAACAGAGGTGAGGGCTCTGCTTGCCTCTGGCTTGGGTTATTTCTGGAGGATTTAAGAGATGCCATGCAGGAAGAGCACTTCCCCAAGTGGAAGAAGGAGATGACAGCCCTGGGCGACTGCACTGTCACCAAGAAGCTGCAGTTAGCCCTTCCACTCACCTGCAGATGAGCACGGATGGCAGGCTGACGGCCGGAGCCTCTATCGCAGACCTGTTCTGCTATGTCACATCTTATAAATTCACAGAACTCTCAACAGTAGAGTTCTCAGCCAAAGAGAAACCCCAGAAGAACATCCCCAGAATAATTTCCTTGCTGATTTAAAGGTACTTTACCTCAGATGGCTCCTAAACTTCATTTGTTCCTCTGTGCAACTAGCCTACTTCACAAAGTTCTTTTTCACAGGTTAAAACTGGGCTAATGCCCATAGAAAAACCAATCCCCTCCAGAAAGAAGCTCAACAAAGACACGGAAGAGCTAAATGCTACAATCAACCAACTTGATCTCATAGACATATACTGAACCCTCTACCCAACAGCAGCCAAGTATACTTTCTTTTCCAATGCACATGGAACATTCTCCAGAACAGACCATATATTAGCCATAAAGCAAGCCTTAACAATATCCAAAGCATCAAAATACTATAAAGCATCTTTTCTGACCA
>NW_004443974.1:14450978-14479887 GCF_000243295.1 Trichechus manatus latirostris | reverse complement strand
TCAAACACATGGAAACTGAACAACACCTTGCTCAAAAACTACTGGGTTATAAAAGAAATTAAGGATGGAATAAAGAAATTCATCAAATCAAACGAGAATGAAAACACATCCTACCAGAACCTTTGGGACACAGCAAAAGTAGTGCTCAGAGGTCAATTTATAGCAATAAATGCACATATCCAAAAAGAAGAAAGGGTCATAATCAAAACATTAACCTTACAACTGGAACAAGCAGAAAGACAGCAGCAAAAGAAGCCCTCAGGCGCCAGAAGAAAGGAAATAGTAAGAATTAGAGCAGAATTAAATGAAATAGGGAATAGAAAAACAATTGAAAGAGTTAACAAGACCAAAAGATGGTTCTTTGAAAAGATCAACAAAATTAAAAAAAAAAAAAAAACAATCCCCTGAGTAGAACTCTCATTTGGTTGAGAGCTAAAATATTAGACCCTCTCTCTGTAGCTGTCACCCATGCAACCTTTCTGCCACTGAAGAGAAGCTCACTTCACTAAGCTACTGACAAATACTTAGCATAATCAGAGTACTCTACCCTTGTAACAGGTGTGTAAAATGAGGCAACCAGAAGATAATCCTTGATCCAACATTCCAAAATTCCTCACTTAACCAACCTTTCCCAAATCTTACCAGAATAAAGAACACACTCCCCTCCAGGCCCTACTAGTCTAGCAGTCTGTTCTCGTCTACTCCCTGAATCCTTCATTTCCTGATTTTAACACAAAGAACCTCTTGCTAAAATGGTTACCACTATCATCAAATATTGTCCGAGAGAAACAACAAAACAAACACAGAAAACAAAACATGACACAGAAACACCTCCACTATGTATCCATGTTTCAAGATAGAACAGCAGATGGAAAGGATGTGGTGAAACAGGAACTCCTACACTGCTGGCAGGAACGTCACCTGATCCAGCCATTTCAGAGTTCAGTTCAGTAAAGTGGAAGATGCTCCCGAACTATGACCCAGTCATTCTGTGTCTAGCTGCTGACCCCAGAGACACTTTGCAATAAACGTTTATGCAACAAGCTAAAGGTCCTCAGTAGGGGATGGCTAAATACATTATATTTTAGCGTATTCTATTAGTCTCCAATCGCCCCATTTGGAGATGCTGCTGCTTATTAGATTGACTCTCACTTGTGTCTCTTTATCCAATAGTCACTTGCTCAGATTCTGCTAATTCTACGTAAGGCACATCTGAGGATTCTCCTGCCTTCACCTCCACTATCTAAAAAAAGGTATTTCTTCCTTTGCACAAGGAGTTGCTGTTTTGGGCCCATCAGTAGCACCTGCCTTCCGTCTACTGTCCCAGTAGTGGAGCTGAGCATAAAGAGCTGTCCCATGCCGCCTGCCCTGTCTAACAGCTAAGTGGAGCCCAGCATGGGCTGAGTCAGCCTCTGAACTACCGGAAGTCAAAAGGCTGCCTGTGCTGAAGACAGCATACTTTTTTTTTTTTTAATTGTGCTTTAAGTGAAAGTTTACAGCTCAACTAAGTTTCTCATATAAAAATTTATACACACATTAGTTATGTGACCCTAGCTGCTATCCTTATAATGTGACAGCACACTTCTCCTTTCCATCCCGGATTTCCCGCGTCCATTCAACCAGCTCCTATCCCTTTCTACCTTCCCATCCCACCTCCAGACAGGAGCTGCCCATTTAGTCTCGTCTATCTACTTGAACTAAGAAGCACACCCTTCACAAGTATCATTTTATGTCTTATAGTCCAGTCTACTTCTTGTTTGAGGAGTTGGTTTCGAAAATGGTTTTAGTTCTGGGTTAACAGACAGTCTGGGGGCCGTTTCTTCTGGGGTTCCTCCAGTCTTAGTCAGACCATGAAGTCTGGTCTTTTTACTAGAATTTGAGCTCTGCACCCCACTTTTCTCCTGCTGTCAAGGAATCTCTGTTGTGTTCCCTGTCAGGGCGGTCACTGGTGATAGCTGGGCACCATCTAGCTCTTCTGGTCTCAGGCTGATGGAGTCTCTGCTTTATGTGGCCCTTTTTGTCTCTTGGGCTAATATTTTCCCTGTGTCTTTGGTGTTCTTCATGCTCCTTTGCTCCAGGTGGGTTGGGACCAAATGATGCATCTTAGATGGCCACTCGCTAGCTTTTAAGACTCCAGATGTTACTCACCAAAGTGGGCTGTAGAACATTTTCCTAATGAACTTTATTATGCCAACTGACCTAGATGTCCCCTGAAACCGTGGTTCCCAGACCCCCACGCCTGCTATTCTGTACCTTGAAGTGTTTGGCTGTGTTCAGGAAACTTCTTAGCTTTTGGTTTAGTCCAGTTGTACTGACTTCCCCTGTATTGTGTGTTGTCCTTCCCTTCAACTAAGATAATTCTTGTCTAATATCTAGTTAGTGAATTTCCCTCTCCCTCCCTCCCTCCCCTCCTAACCATCAAAGAATGTCTTCTTCTGTATTTAAACCTTTTCTTGAATTCTTATAACAGTGGTCTCATAAAATATTTGTCCTTTTGCAACTAATTTCACTCAGCATAATGCCTTCCAGATTCATCCATGTTATGAGATGTTTTGCAGATTCATCGCTGTTCTTTATCATTGCGCAGTATTCCATTGTGTGGATATACCATAACTTGTTTATCCATTCGTCTGTTGATGGGCACCTAGGTTGTTTCCATCTTGTTATCGTGAACAGTGCTGCAGAGAACATGGGTTTGCATATAGCTATTCGTGTGACGGCTCTTAGTTCTCTAGGATATATTCCAAGGAGTGGGACTACTGGATTGTATGGTACTTCTATTTCTAGTTTTTTAAGGAAGCGCCAAATTGACTTTCAAAATGGCTGTACCATTTTACATCCCTACCAGCAGTGTGTAAGTGTTCCAGTCTCTCCACAACCTCTCCAACATTTATTTTGTGTTTTTTGGATTAATGCTAGCATTGTTGAGGTGAAATGGTATCTCACTGTAGTTCTGATTTGCATTTCTCTAATGGCTACTGATCGTGAACATTTCCACATGTATCTGTTACCCACCTGAATGTCTTCTTTGGTGAAGTGAAGGCAGTACACTTGATACCAAGTGAAAACAAGAAAGGAAAAACTCAGTCTCAGGCTAATCATCAAACCCAACAATTAACCCTGCTGATCATATTTCATGAGTTAACAAGCACATACGCTTATTCACTATGCACCTTCCTAGGAAATGACTGCCTTGTCTCAGAAAACAGGACTCTAGAGTCACTTACTTTGTGAATCAGAAAAGCCCACGTTAAATGTTCAGATACAGGTCAAAGTCAATGTGCTACCTATGAAGATCCACTTAGTTATTCTACGATAATGACATTTGAGGATAATTAGCACTTACAGATGACTGGGATGATTCCATTTTCAGACATAAGCTCCCAATGGCAGGGGCCCAACAGGAAGTAGGGTTGCCTGTTCTCGGTAGTTTTGAATAGGTCAAGTGTATTCCCAAGTTCTTACCACTGAGTTATTGGAAGCAGGCTCCAACAATGCTTAATAGGATGGCAAATTCTATTTTCCCTGAAAAGACTGAACAATGCTTGGCAGATGCTGTACGTCAAACTAAATAAGAGAGCCTGGGGCCTGAGTGTCCATTTCCTTCTGCTAAAAATAGAGGAGCCACCTCTGGAGCAACAAAATGCTGAGAGCAGCTGGTCCAATTCACACTGTGCTGTTAGTTAGGTAAAAGGGTCAGGGTAAAGAAGAGGGGGGAGAAAGGGGAGACTTCTTACACAGATTCCATTTCCAAATCATCTTCTTCCTGAGAAAGTTGTAGGTAGGGATTATCTGAAGCTGGACGGAATTTATACCCAGTTAAAACAAAGAATACCAGCGTGGCCATTTCATCCAGGAGCTGTAAATTTAAAAACCACCCCAAAATAAAGAGATTAGTAACACTGTTCTTCAGATAGCAGTGGAACTAAACAAACTGGCATATCTTCTCTCCAATCCACCACTGGCTGATATACCGAAATGCCAGAGTTTACTGACAGAAAGCATTTTCCTTAGAAGATTTTCTGAAGCCTCAGCTAGTAGCATTTTGCCCAGAGATACCATTTAAGAGGCCTAGCTCTAATCAGTCTTCACTGGTATTTTTTAAGAGCTCATTATATCCCATACATTCCTACAGAGCCTAAATAACAAAGTGAGTTCTCCAAGAAAAAATAAGTCTTTTTCATTTGGAGGATTACTCTAGTAGTTAAACTAGTTCTAGTATATTGCAAAGGTACTTTATTATTGAAATAATAATAATGAGCCAAGAAGGGAGGTCTGGATTCTAAGCTATTCTGAGCCCCACAGCTGAAAGAAAAGACCACATCTCATCTAGGTTTTAATTATACAGGACAAATCTTGCTCTCTGCCTGAGGCTTTTCTCCTCAAAGACTTTTACAATTGAAAACTAAAATCAATAACACAATACTTCCAGATTTCTCATGTAATCCAGCAGCTTTCCTGGACAAACAGATTATCTAAATTGTAGACCAGATGAGACTGAAGTTCTTAGTGGTCACTCGCAGATAAATTAATAACAACCTTGAGTTACACCTGTGACTATTCCTCCATTCCAAGACTCTACCTTCAGACTAAATTCTTTGCCGCTATCCCCCGCATGCAGCATACCTGGTAGAGCCACTTCCACTGGAACGGAACAGCAAGTTTGAGGAGAAATGCAATGATCCTTGTGAAGTATATGTAACATACAATCTAGATGAAGATGAAAGAAACAAGAAATAAAACCAACACAGAAATTATAGCACCAATTTCTTCCAAGAATTTGCTTTCACAAATTAACTATAAAAGAGAAAACAGAATTACCTGAAGGAAATCATTTGACACTGATAGTGCTAATTAATAAATGTGGCAGAGAGAGACGGCTACTCTACTAGTTACACTTGAAGGGATACTCCATCTCTAGGTGACCAGGATGTTGATAATAGCGACACCCATGGAGAGGGCAAAACACTATGAAATGATCGTTCCTCACCCTCTCCACATACAAAACTCATTAATTTCAATCCCCAAAGGGTAATATTTTTTATTCCCAGGCTTTGAGGAATATTTTCCAATAATAATAGCAAAATACAGCTACACAGGGAAAACACTTTCAGTCACTTCACCAGCAGATCCTGTAAATGTTCAAGATACACACTCAGAGGAAGTAGAAATAATACTAAGTGGTCTAGCAAGGGAGGACACCTTCATTTCTCCTCATGTGACAAGGATTCAACATGCCAAACACACAAGTATGCTCTGGTCACTGGGACCAAAACCTAGGATGCCCAGGCTCACAGGCCAGGTCAGGCATGCTAGAGTTTCAGTGCCCTGGCTTGGCCACGGAGGACCACTCGTCAGACACTGCACTTACCAAGAGAGGCTCTATGGCGACCCCTGTAACTGTTCTGGTACATAATACAAACCCACAGCAAAAAATTAAACTCAACTGTATCATCTAGAAGACTCCTACTTTATATATTCCAAGAAATCATGATCCTAATAAATTACAGCAAGTCCTGTCTTTTGTGCTATTCTTCTAGGACTTCTCATGCCCACCAAAGTTTTTAGGTTTTATAAAAACTGCCATGATTTTTCTGTTCTTAAGGGAAATATTATTTTGGCCATAACGTGAACCTGGTTTCTTGGAAGGAAATTTGAAAAGAGAGGTATATGTTACACTCTAATGATTTTAAATGGAAAAAACAAAGCTGCAGAGAGCATCATTGTGGTATGATCCTGTTTTTGTAAATGAATAAAAATAGCAAATGTTAGTATGGCATATGCCTAGGAAAAAAAACTACAGGAATAACCACTAAACTGTTAACAGTAATTACCCTGGGAGAGGATAAGAAGGGGATAGGGTAGAAGATCAGGATAATAAAGGGCTTTTGCTGCGTTTCTAAAATCAGTGATTTTTTTTTTTACATTAAGCATGTATTACTTTTCTAAATATTTAAAACTAAATTATAACAAGAAGTTATAGTTAATTTTTATTTATATTTCATTAATTTAATTTCTCATCTTAAAAGAGCCAATTAGGTTTTATAAAATTAAATCCACATATCTCCAGGTTGCACAACACCTTATGCTTTTACTAATTCTTCAGAAGTTCTTTTGCTTCTATTCCTTGAATTGATCTTATGTACACACTGAGGATTTCTTACTCACCAAGACGTAATAATGTCTGAAAAGTTTCAGCTTTGCTAAATTAATAGCAGCTAGGGAGAAGAAACAAAATGAAAGGCTCATTAGTTTCTTTTCTCATTTTTAAAAGCAAATCACATTCAGGCACCCTCCCGGTCAAGAGGCCAAGTCTAACGCAGATAAACACTGGCTACCAGCCAGGGTCATGTCTATATTTCTGGAAATGCAATCACTTGGCAGGATCTCCCCCAATCACCAGGAAGTAAGAGAGTTCTTGGAGCAGCAGGCTGAGGTTTCAGCTCTAATGGCGTGCTGAAGCCAGCTCGCACCGGCAAATTGGCACATCTACCAACTCCGGTTCAGCAGCTTGAAATCGGCTATGGGGGGATGTCTTAGTTATCTAGTGCTGCTATAACAACAATACCACAAGTGGATGGCTTTAACAAAGAGAAATTTATTCTCTCACAGGTTAGGAGGCTAGAAGTCCGAATTCAGAGTGCCAGCTCCAGGGGAGCTGTTGGCTCTGAGGGAAGGTCCTTGTCATCAATCTTCCCTGGTCCAGGAGCTTCTCAGTGCAGGGACCACGGGTCCAAAGGATACGCTATTCTCCTGGCTCTTGTTTCTTGGTGTATAAGGCCCTCCTGGCACTCCCATCTCTCTGTTTGCTTTTCTCTTTTATATCTCAAAAACCTAATCTTGTAGATTGAGTCCTGACTCATTAATGTAAGTGCCTCTAATCCCACCTCATCAACATCATAGACACAGGATTTACAACACATAGGAAAATCACAGTAATCCTCAAACACTATACATCAGAACTCCCCACCCCCCACTCCCTGCCCAGAGAGTCAGTGCCCCTAGAGCTGAGAGAGAGAAAGCCTTCCCCTAGAGCTGGCACCCTGAATTCGGACATTTAGCCTCCTGGACTGTGAGAAAACAAATCTGTTTGTTAAAGCAATCCATTTGTGGTATTCTGCTATAGCAGCACTAGATAACTAAGACACAGATGTAATCAAGTTAAGATGAGGTATACTAGATTAGGTTGGGCCCTAAATTCAGTGACTCCTGTCCTTATAAGGAGATTAAGATCTGGAAACACACAGACACACACAGAAGGAAGACCGCCATGTGAAGATGGAGGGGGGCATTGGAGTGACGCAGTTACAATACAAGGAATGCTATGGATTGCCAGCAACCACCAGAAGCTGGAAGAGGCAAGGAAGGATTCTCCCTCAGGGCCTTCAGAGGGTGCACTGCTCTGCTGATTTCGGGCTTCTAGCCACCAGAATTGTGAGAGGATAAATTTCTGTTGCGTTAAGCCACTCAGTTTGTGGCAGTTTGTTATGGCAGCCCTAGGAAACGAACACAGCCCCTCTAAAAGGTGGTAAGATTTTTCTTTATCAGTGTAGAGCAATCAAAGGGTGGACGAAGGACAGTGAACAACAGATTGTTCCCGCTTTGGTGTTTTGCTGGATGAGATGGAAGGACAAGGTAATAAAGTTGAGGAAAACAAAAAGAATTCTTAAGGTGAAGTATAACAGAAATGGGAAGAGTTAACTTAGAGAAAGTAGAGGGGTTAAGGCAATGCAAGTCCTAACGGGGTAACAGAATACGTGGAAGGAGTGTGAGCAAGGGAGCGGGAGGAGCTATGTGTGGCATCACCTCAGTATCACACACCACTGTCATAATCTCCCAGGCTGACTTCTAAGACACTCTCTGAAGTGAGGCAGGCTGTGAACTGCTCTATAAAAGCCTGTCCACTCCACATCCAAGCATTAATAAAGAAAGACCACTGCAGACACAGAGACATCAGGCCAGGGCATGTGTTCTGACCTTGTGGACCAGCAGTTTTGCTGCTTGCTAAGAAATGCAGCCACAATCAAGCAGAGCTGAAGTTTTTTTCCAAAACATACCAGTCATGACAGACATCATTTCCAGACACATGTAAGTCATTTGTTTACAGGACTTATCCTTGCAGGAATCAGGCTCCAGAGCCCTACACTGGTGTTCTAGTCACAGCTGAGGCAGTGAAGACAGGGAGCTGGTTTACTTATTGCAGTAAGAAAAGGACAGCAGAATGGTTAAGAGTGCAGGCCCTGCACATTTGAACATCTCAGGTTCAAATTCCAACTCCGCTGCTTACCAGCTGTGTGATCTCAGATAAGTCACCTAACCTCTCTGAGCCTCAGTTTCCTCAGCTGTAAGATAGGAATAACAATACTTACCTTTAGGGTTGTCAGGGGAATTAAGGGGATAGTACATGGAAAGCACACAGGAAGCATTTCATGAATGTTTGATATTATAGCATTAGTAATGAATAAATAGCCTAATACCAAATGTGGCATGTACCATGTCACAGTGGCTGTCACAACTGGCAGGAATCCAGACTCTAGTAAGTAAAACTGGAACAAATGGTGGCCTGGGGACTGCCAGAGAGCCCTGGGCTCTCCTGGAAGCAGTGCTGCCATATGCATATGATGAGTCAGGATGCTGAGCAGGAGGTGAACCAGCTCTGGGAAGTGAGAAACTTCACCAGCATTATGTAATGATCAGTGACGCAGCGTGTTGAACCCTGGAATCCCAAGCTTCCCTTTGCTTTTCTTCCAAAAAAGATCTCCCTGGAGTTAAGAATGTTGGCAGCTCGCTGCTCACTGGACAATGGGGAGCAGGGTTCCCAGGGAAATGAAGGCTCACCAAGTCTGGGCTGGCTATTTTTTGACCCTGCCACAAGGAACAGCAAATATGGTAAAAGAATGAACATGGTGAGGGAAAAATGCACTGAATGCACTGGACAAGAGCCAGGAGACCTGAATTCTGGTTCATGCACTATCATAACTCAGTGTGCCTGGCCCTGGCCTGCCACTTCCCTCCCCGGGCATCTGTCTCCTCATATGGAGAATAACTCTGTGGGGGCGGGGGGTGGTGGTGGTAGTGAGTAGTGGATTAGAATTTCTTTATAGCAATGGTTCTTAACCAGGGTGAGCACCAGAATTACCCGGACAGTTTTATTTAAGTATAGATGTCCAAGCTGCCGCCAAGACTTATGCAATCAAGTCCGGGTATAAGGACTGTGAAAAACCTTCCAGGGAGTTGGGAAGGTGAGACATGGGGATGGGGATGGGGCAGGGGGCAGGGATATCATGTACAGCTGTTTTAGGATCTCCTATGAGACTGACCTCTTCTGTTGTGGGATTCTTCTTTGTCCCACTCACTCTCAAGAAAACAACCATCTCTTGATTTTGGCAAGTACTTCTTACTGACAAAAATGGAACAAGTGCCCACTAAGGCAAGAAGCACCACAGCCTTTCTGAATGTTTAAAAACGTTTAAAGTCAATACTCTGTCTGAACCAACATCAAAATAGCAAGCACATACCACTTAGAAGAGGTGTTGTCCCTTCTCTAGATTTTTTACCTTTGCTCTTTAAGTCAAAGGAGTCACAAAGCAGGCCAACAAGAAGACAGACTGTCCTCTTCTTTCCCAGCTAATGTCCCTGGATGTTCTTGTACCCATGACAACGATACAAACACTAGCACTGGTAGCTCCATTTACTGAGCGATTACCATGTGCCAGGCACCAGGGCAGGCACTTCTTGTCCTTTATCTCCTGTAATCCTCACAATAACCTCTATAAGGAAAGGGGTATTGTTGCCACTACCACACAGATGAAGAACTAAGGTCTGGAGAGAAGTTAAAAAACAAAGTCACATGGCTTGTAAATGGAGAAGCCAGTACTTGAATCCAGTCGGACTCCCTCCAAGGACCAAGCTCTTAATGCCTACACTTTGCTGTAAGAGAAAGGCAATTCATAGCTTTAAAATCCACTGGCAGTTCAGGACAATGCAATCATGGTTTAAAATGCCAGGCACTACCCAGGAGCTGCCAGCAATTCATTCTAAGGAGTTAATACTGTATGATTTATGTGACACACATAAGCAAAGGCCCGTGACAACCACTTAAAGGGTGAAAAATGTCTAAAACACTCCTTCTCTGGGTGTAAGGAAAGCCTCCAGCTTGAAAACATCTCCACCTACCCATCATCCTTTTCACCTGCTTCCTCCCAGCTGTGCTTCAGATGGAATTTTGATTCAAACACGAAAATCAAAGAAATAAGGATGATGACAAAGCCTGGTTGGCATTAGAGTCACTCTGACTCACTCTGAATTTTAGCATTTCCACAATCTGCTCAAGCTCACTCTGTGTGGGGGAGGAGCAGGAGGGGAACTTCCCTCATTCATGGTCAAGCACAAGCCTGAAAGCCAGGCTGCACCGCCTCTCTTAGTAACCAGAAAAAGTCACCACAGGATGAAGGCCACACAGCCCTGAAAGCATCCACTCTGAGGAGGCTTAGCTCACGAGGCACCCTCTGGCCACCACCAGAGGAAATCCCACTAAATCCATCTCACAAAGACAGTATCAGATCACGTATGGGGAAAGGCTATATAGAGAATGAAATTCTTTGATCCTCAAACTGTTGAGGACCATGTAGAAAAAGATCCAAAATACATTTTTCAATATACATCTGCGGTGCAATTGATTACTTTTGTGTAACCTCTCTAGCCATGGTCCTCTAACTCCCACTCAGGTGACTAAGCGGGACTGTGTGATAGGGTAATTGTGGCTCACCAAGGGGATTGGTCAGTTTTGTCTTAAAAGACAGCCAACTCCAGAGCAGAGAGGAGGATCCTACCACCACCAAGGAAGAACAGCCAGGAGGTAGTGCATCCTTTGGACCCGGGATCCCTGCGCTGAGAAGCTCCTGGAAGCAGGAGACCGAGACAGAGAGAACCAGCTGTAACCCTGAAGATGCTAACAAGCAGTGGCAGGAGAAACCCAGCAGCAAGAGACGGCATGGTGGGCTGCTGGGCCCACAGAGAGAGAAAGCTGAGTACCTTTGGACAGAGGCCGAGGGCCAGGGAGAGGTATGTCTGCGAGCACAGCTGGGGAGAGCCTGTCCTTTAAGAAGAACTGTATCCTGAGTGTTCCTGAGCCTGAACTGTAACCTGTTACTTCCCTAATAAACCCCATAATCTTGAGTGTGGTCTGTAAGTTCTGTGTGGCCAATGCAATGAATTATCGAACCCAGCGGAGAAGCAGAGAGCACTGTGTGATGGATGGTTGGTGTCAAAATTAGTAAAGATGGCAGAGAAAGGAGGCTTGTCTGACCTCTGCTTCATAGGAATCAGCCTTGCGCTATTGTTCTTCGTTCTCCTTCCCCCAGTGAAGTTAGAGGAGGTCAGATACCACCCTCATGCCGTTTTTACAACATCTTAAAAAAAATGATCCAAGAATGGTCAAAAGTCATTGAACTGAACAATTAAGGAGCTGTCCATCTTATTGTCAGCAAACTATACCTTCAATAATAAATAAAAAGAAACAAACAAAAATGGCCCAAAAGAGTGGCTAAAGAACACAGCAAACACCACTAGGAAAGAATAAATAACTATAAAAGACTTCTGCTGTCAATTCTAGGAATTTTCTGCTTTTCACTTCCCTTCTACTCTAGAAACACACCAAAGGCATCGGTTGTCCTCAGTGTCCACAAAGATCTCAGACTCTGCTCCTGTAGGTCCCTGTCTCTTTGTCAGCCTGCAGCAGGTAGCTGCAATGCTGTGAGCTGCGTCAGTCAGACATCACATCTGAGGCTGCAGCTGAGCTGAGGTGCACACTGCTCCCGCTGATTGTCCACTGCACACTTCTCAGTCAGCAATGAGCTAGATGAGGAAGGTCAGACTCTCCACTGCTCGATGACACAGGCTGGCCAATAGCAGATAAAACCTCCCTGAATACTGCTGCAATCAAATGAGAAGAGCTGGTTTCAAAAGCAGCTCGAGACACAAGGAAATCGAATGTATACTAATGCCACCAGGCAAGAGAACCAAGCCCAGGCAGGCCGGGGGTGGGGGGTGAGGGGACGATGACACCAGGGATCGGTCACCAGGCCTGCTAGATGGCTGAGCCCTCAAGGTAGTTAGGTTTCTTTCCAGTATTTTAAAAGGCCGAATAAAAACTGGCAATGTGTCCAGCACAAGGCTGCTTTTCAGTCTGGTTATATGGGAGGTCTCCTTGTTTTTGGTTGTAGATTATATTAACTCAGGGTGGTATCACTGGCTAATCAGTTATTTCAAAATATTGATCAGAAGCTATGATTAGGTTGACAACATTACAGGAATTTTGGATGATCTGTTGAAGAAAAGCAATGAAAAGGGGTTTTTGGTGATTAAAATAAATTAAAAATCACTGTATTTAAGCCAGCCTAATAAAATACACTCAAGTCTCTCTCATTCTCTCTTCAAGAATCCCTGTAGCAGTGTTTTTTTTTAATCTTTTAGGGTCACAGACCCCTTTGAGAATTTGCTGGAAGGCACCAAATCTTTCCCCAGATAAAATGCATGTACAAAATCTCACCTATAGTTCCTGGGGCCCATAGGCCCCTTTGTGTAACGCATTCACACATGGCATGCTAAGAACATTTGCGTTAGAGGGTCGGCCTCACATGAAGAGACCAAGGAGCTTTATAATTACTTCCATCACATCGCCCTGTTCTTTGCCCACTAATACTCCACCTTTCGGTAGCAGTAGACTGTTTCCAGTGCTCTAAAGGTATGACTTTAGACTACTGGGACAGGTGTGGATTTTCAACGGTATGCTCTAGTTACACAGAAACAAAAGGAAAGAAACATTTCTAAGTGAAGGGAGTCTCATCTCTTCTCTCCACCACAAAACAGTGCTCCAGAGGGTGGGATCCCAACAGGCTGTGCTCAGTAGCAGCACCGGCAATGGTATACTGCTGCGCTGGAGGAGGAAACCAATTAATCATTCATGACCAGATTATACCCAGTTCTAGAGTCATCCCCACACACTGGGGAGGTGAAATCAAAGCAAAATGTACAGCAAGGGGGTTCCTCTTCTTTCTCCTGCTCCCTTTTCTCCCCTAATACTTATGACCTGGAGTCTCCAGATTTAACCTTATAATAATCCTCAATGCCTACAGCATCTCTGGCTAGCTTAGTTTCTACTTGGAAAGTGAAAAATAAAGGTTAAACAAACCTATAGTCGCAAGCAGGGACTCAGTCAAAGGAGTCAGGGAAGAAGTGCGTATATAAATCAGCCCAGGTGGAAAAGCTCTCCTGATAATTGGCTGAGGGCAATGCACATTAAAAGCCATCTTGTTAGTAAAAAACGCAGATTCCCGAGAGGCAGGGCCAAGATGGCAGAGTAGTCAGATGCTTCCTGTGGTTCCTCTTACAACAAAGACCCGAAAAAACAAGTGAATCAATTATATATGACAATCTAGGAACCTTGAATATAAAGGCAAAGTTGAGGAATTGGACTGAGCGGCAAGGGGAGGGAGAGAAGCAGAAGCAGTGAAGAGTTGCCAGACCTGACCTGGCGGGAACTGGCACCCTGCAGGCTGGAACAGCTAGCATGCACAGTGAGGCAAGCAGTGGCACTTGGGATGTGTTTTCCACAATGGGAGAGACCGAGCAGCGAAGAGTCTGCTCAACCCTCCGGAACCAGTGAGAAGAGGCACTTCAGCAAAAGATAAGTACACGCGTCTAACCTACTGCACTGATCAAAAAACAAACGGTTTGAGAAGAACCTCTCTCCCATTTACCTGTCCCTTCCCCGCTCTGCACCAGGTCCGGGCCAGCTTCAGCGACTGCTGCGTCCCCTGGGCCAGAAGTGGGACCCATCCCGCACCCTGAGCCATTCTCCTGGCTTTAGAGAGGGAACAAATTAACAAACAGGAAAAAATAATCTGCCAGCTCCCCTAAGCCGGGAACTCAGGGCAGTCACAGCTCCTTTGCCAAGGCATAGCCGTAAGGGGTCCACAGACTTTGAATGCCTTTCACCCTTGCACAGACCTATGTGGGCCCATTTCAATAGCATAGGCCCTCACTAGCAAAGTGTAACAGTATATATACCTGAAGCCTAATTTCAACTGTATCAGCTATAGGGTGGAGGGGCAGGTTTGTGACATTTGACACCATTCTGCCCATTAAGCAGGGTCCTCACCTACCCACATCAGGGGCCTGAGGACTGGTAGCTCCACCCACACCACCTAGCCACCTGTGACAGGGGTCCAAGAATAAGCGGTGACTCCCAGTCCTTACAGCCAACAGCTCTGGGTGCCCATATTCTGGCTGCAAAACCCACCCACCTATGCACTCTAGGGAACAGGGTCATGCTTTGTTCCCAGACACTCAGGGGCAGCTGTCAGCCCCCTGCCTTGATCCGCATGTGACCCCCTACTGCAGCCAGATACCTGGGCCTATTCCAATCATCCCTGCCCATCTAGGACTGTAGGTGAGAGCCTGCACCACACACTTGATGATCTAGACACCTGAGCTGAATCCATATAAGAAAAGTAAACAGATTCCTGGGCTCACATACCTAACCACCTGGTGACACGACACGAGAGCTTTAAAGGTGCCAATAATCAAACTAGCTCACGCAAGCAGCCTATTTGGGCATATGAAAACAAAACAAAACAAGAAGCTAGAACACAGTAAGCAAACATAAAATAAATAAATGTAATAACTTATTGATGGCTCAAAGACAACAGTCAATATCAAATCAAAAAGAGGCAGACCATGATGGCTTCAGCAAGTGTCCAAAATACAGAATCAAGAAATCTTCCAGAGGAAGAGAACTTCTTGGAATTACCGGAGGTAGAATTCAAAAGATTAATATACAGAGCTCTTTAAGAGATCAGGCAAAATGCAGAACAAGCCAAGGAACACACAGGCAAAGCAAGAGAGGAACTTAAGAAGGTTATACAAGAGCATAATGACAAATTTAACAGGCTGCAAGAATCCATAGAGAGACAGCAAACAGAAATGCAAAAGATTAGAGTAGAACTGCCCCATAGGGTTTCCAAGGAGCAGCTGGTGGATTCAAACTGCCAACCTTTAGGTTAGCAGCCAAGCTCTTCAACTACTGTGCCAACAGGTTAGGTAAAATATCAGAGCGGAGATGCTCTCCAAGGAGTATTTCAGTGAAGTGGTAGAAAAAAGCAAATGCAAGAAAAAAAAAGTTAGAGGAAACAAGGCAGAAGAGTCCTACAAGGGTCTAATAGTGCATTAGCTCTGGCCCCTCAGAGAACCAGTCCTCCTAAGGGAGTTTCACATCACGATACACAGCACTTTTCTATCCAAATCATTGTATAAGTGTAATAAGATGTTTTAAATTAATCTAAAGAAGGGGCTATTAAATCTGAGGCCCATGAATCTCATCAAATTGCATGCAAAACATTATGCAGACATAGGGAATGCTATAACTTTTATTAAATTCTCAATTAGATCTATGACTCCCCCAAAAAGGTTATGGATTAAATTGTTCCCCCAAAATTTATGAAGTCCTAACCCCTGGTACCTGTGAATGAGACCTTGTTTGGAAATAGGATCTTTGGAGATGTTATCAGTTAACTTAACGAGTGTTTACATCAGAGTAGACGGATCCTAATCCAATCTGAGATGTATCCTATAAAAAAAGAGAAGAGACACAGAGAGAAAAGACTGAGGGGAAATGGCCATGTGCTGTAGCTGCAAGCCAAGGAATGCCTGGGGCTACCAGAAGCCAGAAGAGACAAGAAAGGATCTTCCTCTAGAGCCTTTAGAGAACATGGGCCTGTCCACTCCCTGAATTTGGACTTCCAGCCTCCAGAACTGTGAGATAACAGATTTCTGTTCTGATAAGCCAATTTGTGGTACTTTATTATGGCAGCCCTAAGAAACTAGTGGAGCCCTGGTGGCGTAGTGGTTAAGAGCTCGGCTGCAAACCAAAAGGTTGGCAGTTCGAATCCACCAGCAGCTCCTTGGAAACCCCACGGGGGCAGTTCTACTCTGTCCTATAGGCTCGCTATGAGTTGGAATTGACTCGACAGCAACGGGTTTGGTTTTTTTGTTTTATTTTGTTTTAAGAAACTAATATGAAAGTTAAGAACCACCAGTCTAAGGGAACCAAGAATGGAAAAAATTAAATACATAAACGCAAGTTGTAGCCATGATGCACACAATAATTATTTCTCTTCCTTTATCAACAGCAGATTTTTCACTGGGTCTGTTTAT
Organism: Trichechus manatus latirostris; assembly: GCF_000243295.1. NCBI lineage: Eukaryota > Metazoa > Chordata > Mammalia > Sirenia > Trichechidae > Trichechus > Trichechus manatus. The sequence goes on along the minus strand of NW_004443974.1, from coordinate 14,463,672 downwards.
GAGAACACACCCAAATAAAACACAGTTCTTTGGCATGAGTTGCCCGGAACTAATGGACATCTTAAATAGCCCCAAGAACCTGAGCAAAGTAAGTCTGAAATGAGCTCAATAGGCAAAGGAAAGAAGAATGAGGCAGCCAAATTATCTTGTACAGTCATCATGACTACAAGAGACTCAAGAAGCCTCTAACAGAATGGTTCTCAAACTTCTGGTCTTAGGACTATTTTATACTTTTATAAATTATTGAAGACCTCAAAAAAACTTTTGTTTATGTGGGTTATATCTATTAATACTTACCATACCAGGTACAGGTGTGTATATATATATATGTGTGTGTGTGTGTGTACACAGACAGAAGTATCTTTATGTAAGTGTGAGTACGGATATGTGTGTGCAGGCAAGTATATTCATAGAAGACACAGTTAAAGATACTTCTAAGACATAACCAAACACCTTGTGAGACTGGTTTTCTAGGTTTGAAGGCTTAGGACCTTACTCCCATGGGACAACTCAGTCAATTGGCATAAAATAGTTCACTTTCAGTATCCTAGTGAAGTGAGCAGCATCTGGGGTCTTAAAAGCTTGTGAGCAGCCATCTAAGATACAACTATTGGTCTCTACTCATCAGGAGCAAAAGAGTAAGAGGGAAACCAAAGTCTCAGAGAAGAAACTAGTCTACAGGGCTAACAGCATACATGAGCCACAGCCTCGTCTATCCTGAGACTAGAAGAACTACTAGATGGTGCCCAGCAACCACTGCCAGCTGTTCTGATCAGGGCCACAATAGACGGACCCTGACAGAATAGGCGAAAAACTCAGAACAGAACTCAAATTCTTAAAAAGTCCAGACTTAAAGGGAGCAGCGTTAGCACATCGGGTGGGTCTCATGAACGTAGTTTTCTCACTTACAGTGTGTGATATTCAAGCAGCCTGGCAGTCTGCAGCATTCTATGTGCAGACGCTGAGCTGAGTGGGCCAGAGGGGAGCACCCGACAGTTGTCAGGGCTGTCAAGGCTGTCAAGGCTGTCAAAGATTGTCAAAATTGACAGACTAGGGTCAAATTCCACTACAAATCTTGGGGATGGATGCTTCATGAATTGGAATGCCAGGAAGGAATATAGGTGGAGAATATTTCTGAGCAATTGCCTGGTGAAGGGACAGTTATTCCCCTCCCCCTGGTGGCTCAGTGGTTAAGAGCTGGGCTGCTAACCAAAATGTCAGCAGTTCAAATCCACTAGCCTCCTTGGAAGCCCTATGGGGCAGTTCTACTCTGTCCTATAGGGTAGCCATGAGTCAGAATTGACTCGACAGCAATGGGTTTGGGTTTTGGTTTATCCCCCACTGTCTTTTGCAGGAAGAAAGGAACTCTGGTGGTGCAGTGGATAAGCCCTAATCTAAAGGTCAGTGGTTTGAACCTACCAGCTGCTCCACAGGAGAAAGATGTGGCAGTCTGCTTCCATAAAGATTTACAGTCTTGCAAACCCTATGGGGCTGTTCTACTCTGTCCTATAGGGTCACTATGAGTTGGAATTGACAAGATGGCAACAGGACTGAAGGAAGGGGGAGGTACAGGTTTGAGTGCTGTACTAGACAATATAATGTTGGTTATTCGTTTTAAAGATCAATGTTAAGTCTACTTAGAAATAGAAGTATTACACCTACAATGTCTCTGAATAAAAGAAAAATTGGGTTGCCTCCTAAAAAAAAAACAAAACAAAAAACAAAGTCCAGACTTACTGGACCATTTGAGACCAGAGGACTCCCTGAGACTACTGCCCTGAGATACTCTTTAAATCCTGAACTGAAACTATCCCAAGATCACCTTTTAGAGAAGTAACAGTGGCCCACAAAGTAAAGGATATTACCTGTAGGTACAGTGCTCTACTAAAAAACCATCCATATGAGAGCAAAAGGTCAACATTTACTCCAAAGCAGAGAAGATAAGGGGGCAGGGGAACTAGAGTACTGGAAACAGAGCAACCAGAACACAATTAAAGAGAATGTTGACACATTATGAAAAATGTAACTAATGTCACTGAATGATTTGTATAGAAATTGTCAAATGGGAACCTAATTTATTGTGTAAATGTTCACCAAAAACACTATACACACACACACACACACATAAATTTTTTTTTTTTTTTTTTTTTTTTTTTTTTTACCATGGAGCCCTGGTGGTGCAATCGTTAAGAGCTTGGCTGCTAATCAAAAGGCTGGCAGTTTGAATCCACCAGCTGCTCCCTGGAAACCCTACAGGGCAGTTCGACTCTGTAGAACTATAGGGTCGCTATAAGTCAGAATCAACTAGATGGCAACATTTTTTTTTTTTTTTAAATTACCACATTAGAAATTAAAACTGAGAAATTTCAAAATTATAAATTCATTTAAAAATAATAAATCCACTACATGTTAACATAAGCTAGAGTTTCATATCTGCTTCCTCATTCAATCTGTTGTGAAAGGTTGTTTTGGGTGAAGAATATGAAAAAAATATAGCCTTACACAGATACAGGACTTTTCAGATAATGGTAGATGATTTGATTCTACACTAAAACTTGACAAGTGATAGTTTCTTACAGATGAGTGTGGTGGGGAATGTGAAACTGTATCAATGAATATTTCATACTCTGTTACATTAAAATCTACTTGTCTATCCTGCACTCTGAATGCATCTTTTACCCATGCGTGATTGTATAGCATCATGCATTCATCATTTGGAAAACACTGTTTTGCTGAGTTACGCAGACTTTCCAAATACTGAAACATTTTATTACAGAATATTTTAAAAATCACATTCTTTGATATTACCCTTGCTCACATCAGAAGTCTTTTAAGGACTGGGAAACTGTTGAGCTTACAGTGGTGAATACAAACTTTCCTAAATTCTAATTTTCATTTGAAAGCTCAAATTTTATCACTGGCAACAAATACTGTCAGTTGTTGTTCTTGAAGTGACAGGCTCACTTTCTTCATTTTCAAGACAATGTCTGACAAATCCCAAGTCTGAGTAACCATAGTTTGTCAGTCACTCTTTCAAGTAAAAATGGTGTTCTAAAAAAAAATGGCTAGTTCAGCTTGCAACTCAATTGCACATGTGCTTTTCCTCAAGACAACCATTGTCCTTTAATATTTATGCGTAATTCCCATTTCACCATGCAGAATATTAAAAGATACGTGCTCAAGGGTTGAGATTTAATAAAAATAATAGTTTTTACTACTTCATCAAGGCCATTCTTAAGGAAAATGAGCCCCCCCACCAAAGTATGCAAAGGCTGCAGTGCAGTGTGGAGCCAATACCTTGATTTATGCTTACACGCCAGCCATTTTATCCACCATTGCTTTTGCACCATTAGTGCCAATGTCGACAGTGAAAAGGGCTAATAATGTATTATGATGAAAACAATTTTGACCCTAAAAACCCTCTCGAGGACTGCTGCCCTAACAAATACCTCATGACTGGTCACAGCTACTTCTAGAACATGGCAACAGCTCAGAATGAAGCTACTACTCCATAACGCCTACAATTAGCCACTCACCATTTGTTTAGATGATTTTGAAGCTCACATAAAACCTAAGATTCCTCAAAGTACTTCCTTTGAATTTTCCTCAGAAACACAAGGGGAAAAAAAAGGATGATCAGAAGCAGAGACTGTTAATTAAATTTATGGTGTATAATCCTAAGCCAGTCCTGTAAGTCCTACATGTGAGAAAGAGAACGTAATAGAGGTAATGGAGGATGTATGTTCAAGGACAGTAATAGCCAGTAAATCTTGGCAGGCCAAACACAGTGGAACCAGAGCTAGATGTGTCTGTGCAAGACTCAATTAAGCTCCCTCTCAAAAGATGCAGTGCAGCAGTGAATCTAAATGACAGAGGACATTAGAGAAGCCACATTGTGTCACAGGAGAGACAGAGACACAGCTTAAGGATAGTGGGCAGCTTCTTCCTTAATGCTTTCCTTTATACTTCCCTTGGGTTCAGTCAACAGGAATCCAGAGACAAATATGTAAACAAAATCCAAACACCCTCTGAAAGCTATACCAAAAAACCAAACCACTGCAGTTGGGTCAAACTCCAACTCACAGCAAACCTACAGGACAGAGTAGGACTGCCTCATAGGGTTTCCAGGGCTGTAATCTTTACAGGAGCAGACTGCTACATCTTTCTCCTGGGGCTGGTGTTTTCGAACCGCCAACCTTTTGGTTAGCAGTCAAGCGCTTTAATCACTGCACCACCACGGCACCTTCTGAAAGCTATACTCAACTCCAAATGCAAGAAGAGCAAGTGCGAACAGCAGTTGTCCTCAATTAGTCAGCCTGGACCGGACCTAAACTAAAAATGAGATTCTTCAACCGAAGTCACTGTCCAAGGTCATGCAATGGGTCAGTGGAATAATGAGCCTAAGAACAGGAGCCAAAATGTCATCTTACATCTGGCAAAATGCTTCCAAACCCAGGAGACATTATTGTCCATGGCCTTTGCTTTCCAGTCACCTCTAGGATAGGCTAGATCTCAGGCGGGGTGAGCTGAGGAGCACAGATGGTCAACCGCATGATTCAGGAACCAGTGGTCATTGTGTGCTCACTGCAGCTTTCCTGCACTGCCTCGCATCTGTCCTGAAGTTGACGAGCAATGCACATCCACACTGCAGCCACAACTGTGGTCAGCTTGCCAGCAACCATACCTGGTGGTTTCTGAGAGCTCTCTGCAAAGGAGACTTCAACTGTGGGCAACATGGCTGTCCTGACTCTGGAAGTGTCACATGCATAGTTTTCAAAGTATGGCGTGAAATGTGTATTTGCAGATTAGCCCAAAAGCATCCTGCAGCCTAAATTCAATTCAGTGAAAGTTAAGAACACTAATCAGGAAGACACACCCACTCTAATCTTCTCTGTCCTCCTTTCAAAGGGTTTGCAATATTCACTGGTGAGCAATGGGTGCTTTCTTCACAGTGTGTCATCCAGAGGAGGGTGAATGTGAGTCCTGGTGTGTTCCTGCTTTCATGTATTTGCTCTCTGCTGAATATGCCCCATGCTGTCATCTGGTGGAAAAAATGAGCAACTGCCTTGTGTGCCCAGCCTCGACAAAAGCATTCCTGCTCCACAGTTTCTCTTTACTACAGAGGCTGGTGGACAATTTTGACCCCATCTCTGGCTTCATCTGCTGTGCTATCTGCCCCAGGCAAAGTCCTTTACTAAGATCCTCAGCTAACTACCAAGGTCTGGTGGAGACAATGGTCAGAGACAGTTAGCAATTACCACAGTTAATCTCAAACTCTCTAAATACAAGGTGGAGAGGGTTTAGAGGTAGCCAGAGGAATTATAGCGATAACCAAAAACAAACAAACCCACTGTCATCAAGTCCATTCGGACTCATAGCAACTCTTTAGGGAAGAGGAGACCTGCCCCACAGGGTTTCCAAGGCTGTAAATCTTTACAGAAGCAGACTGCCACATCTTTCTCCCACAGAGCAGCTGGTGGGTTTGAACTCCTGACCTTCTGGTTAGCAGCTGGGCACGCTTAACCGCCGTGCCACCAGGGCTCCTTCAGAATGATAAAGAAGGGGATACAGAAGTGAGTGGGGGGAAGGATCTGAAGAATCCACAAAGGGGGAAGGATATAGCCAAGAAAAAATGTACAAATAAAACTTATCAACTGAAAACACTGCCCCTAGGGGTTTTTAAATATTTTTGGCTCAATGGTCAGAAAAATTAATTCAGAAATACTGAAGTGTATAAAGATAAGGTATGAAAAATGTCTCATCTCAATATATTAAAATGAGAAAAAGACCTATTCATTAAGTTATAAAAATAATAAACCCACTTTTATATATAACATATATGGGGGGAAGGAAAAAAACCAAACCCAAGAATATCCCCCAACAATAGTTATTCCCAGATGGTGGGCTTTTATTTTCTAATTTTTGTTTTTCTGTTTGTGGCAGGATGCTTTATTAAATGCTAATTTGTTTTATTTATTTATTTAGGGTAATTTTCCTTTATCCCATTCTAAGAAGGCAGGAGGGTCCTTTGTGCCCCCTGGCTGAGGACAGCTGCATAGCCAGGCTAAAAGTAAAAGCTTTCTGAGGACAAGTGTTTAAAGCGTAAACTCACTGAAAAGAATTTATCTCAGAGGGTACTCTAGAGGAAGAAGGGAATCCAGTGCCTTTGAAGGAAAAGAGGAGAAAATGAGAGTAATTTCCTAGGACTAGGAAAAAAAAACAAAAGTTAACATATTCTGTCAGTGGGGCCTGTGAGCACTCCAGAAGCCTGCGGGCTTTGAGAGGCTGAATTCTGAACACTGACCAGGGCTCCCAGCCTAGGTAAGACCCTCACACTCAACACTGCCCGCAAGGAAGAGTTACTGGACCTCAACAGACCACATGGGTCAGGACAACAGGAATCTTGGCAGTAACTATTGTGGCCAGAACTACAGATAGCCCCCAGAATACTGTGCTCTAAATAAGAACCCTGGGACCCTGTCAGACCCTAGCACAAAGGCTCAAAGCCAGGTTTAATTTAATTTAAAGAAATAATGTGAATCTACTGGTCCCACCCTGTCTGGAGCAAAGAAGAATGAAGAAAACCAGACACAAGGGAAAGATTAGCCCAAAGGACTAATGGACCACAACGACCACGGCCTCCACCAGACTGAGCCCAGAGCAACTAGCTCTGGGCTACCACTAGCTACCACAATCGACTGCTCTGACAGGGATCACAACAGAGGGTCCTGGACAGAGCGGGAGAAAATACAGAATAAAATTCAAACACACACGAAAAGACCAGATTTACTAGTCTGACAGAGACTGGAGAAACCCTGAGAGTGTGGCCCCTGGACACCCTTCTAACTTAGTACTGAAGTCACTCCTGAAGTTCACCCTTCAGCCACAGATTAGACAGGCATATACAATAAACAATAACACACATAGTTCAACCATGTATATGAGGCTAAATGGGCACACCAGCCCAAAAGCAAAGACAAGAAGACAGGAAGGGACAGGAAAACTATACGAATGGAAATGGGAAGAGTGTTGACACATTGAGAAGCTGGGAACAAATATCTCAAAACAATTTGTGTATTGTTTAATAAAGAAACTGATTTGCTCTGTAGACTTTCACCTAAAGCACAATTTTAAAAAACTGATATTTAAAAAAATAACAATGTGACATTAATTACACACCAAATTTGTGAAATAAGATTTGTAATCACTGCATGTTTTCCAAAATTTCTAAAATGAACGCACATTACTTTTACAGTCAGAAAAAAGGTCAGTAACAAAACTTCATTAAAAATAACAAAAAACCCTGTTTCTTTTTATTATTGGTAATGAATGATCTGCCTTAAAGAAAAGAACAGTAATATCAGCACTGGGTATATGATATCGTGGATCCAGAGGCAGCTTCAACATTTGAAACAGCACTGCTCCTTGGACCCTTGTGGTTTGAAATTTCCATTTATGCCACAGCAGCCTCTGGTAGGGGACATAATTCAAATAACCCCAGGAACACAGAAGCACACAAAACCTTTTCTTTGTGGCTTCTTTTTTGACTTAGAAGACATAGTTGCTTTTCAAGGAGATGCACAACGGTTATAATAGCACAATCATTAAAAAATCAGAGTTTTAGAAGTTCTTTCTGGCATCAGAGTCTCATTTTAAATTAATACCAACACATCTATTTTGAAAGCGTGTTAAATCAGCAGGAAGGAATGCTTTACACATATCCATCTCCAATCCATAATACCTCCTGTTCTCACAATGAAGTGTTATCTTTCCCCGGTCCTTCCAAGATAAGATTTTTTCTTCCTGACTCAGTTTTGAGAAGGTGAAAATCACACTCATGAGTGGAAATGAAATGAAATCATCTTAATAAGCAGCGATCACCCCCAAGCCTTCTCGTACAACTGGTCTCTATAATGTTCAACACCTACTTCTCTACCAAACAACCCCCAAGTGCTCTTGCAAAGTTAAGCCCCCAGGACTCCTCTGGCCTGCCTCCCAGGAAGACAGCACCCTAAGACCATAATCCTTCCCTCTACCTCTTAGCAGCACCCAAGCACATGGGTTCAGGGAAAGGTGAGCAGCACAAAAAGAGCACAAAGGAACTTGCCTTTTCCATCTGTCGCTGATGCTTCTTGTAAATGTCTGATTGACCTAAAAAGAGACATTAGGAAAACAAAAGGTTAGCCAGCAAATCTGCATTCCTGCTTATTTCTAGTTCTAATAACTAAGTATGATCCTCGCAAAGTCACATATATTTTGGGGCCTTGAATTCCTCAATTATAAACTGAAAGGGCTGGACTAGATTTTAGTCCACACTCCCTAACTTAAAAAAAAAAAGAGCGAGATCTTTGATATTAACTGGGCCATCCATGTATGGCACTCAAGTCTGAGAGTTAAAGATGCCCTCTGCTGGCCAATCTGTGGCTAAGTCTGGCAGGAGCTAGGGTGTGAGAAAACAAAGCAAAACTCAAGGAATTAACACCTGTGATCTCCACCTAATCTCTCATTCCCACGACTATCCCTACCACACACACACTGCTAAGACAATGGGGCATCTTTGAGCTCACCTCCTCTCTGGGAAGAAGCACCCCTCTAAGAAGGTCACCAGACTGACTACCGATTTCTAAAGTCTAGGTCTTGGTACTGTGAGCATATGGCTTCTCACAAATTTGGTATTTCACTGGCTGGAGATTTAAAACTGCTGAAAAACGCCAGCCTCCAGGGAGTCTTTTATTTGGCTGCGACGTGCCAGTAACTAATTACCATCTTACAGTTCAGGCAGGGAACATTAATATTACTAATGAAGCCCTAGACTGGAGTTCTAGGTATAGCTCAAAGCCACCAAGGGAAAGACTGCTTTAAAGAGAGAGCACAGCACAAGCAGATATGGTGGAGTGGGAAGAGGGCAGGGTCTGAGAGACCCAGGTTTAAGGACTGACAACTGCCACTCACTCTTTACTTGACCATGAAAAAACTACTCTTCTAAAATCTCAGTTGTTTGCCCATCTGTAAGATGGGGCTGTTTGCTGTAAGAACTGAATGGAGCAGCATGTGAAAGTTAATTAGCACAAAGCTGGCATCAAACCAATGCTAGCTGAATCTGAGTATTTTTAAAAAATTACCTAGAGAATGATTCTCTCTCCCCCTCACCCCCCACCATAACCATTAATAATCATTGGTCTCTACATCTTTACCTATTCTTGTCATTTCATAAAAGTGAGATCCCACATTATTTGTCTTTTTTGTGATTGACTTATTTCAATAAGCATACTGTCATCAAGGTTCATCCATGTTGCAAGCCTGTGTCAGGACCTCATTTTTCTTTGGCTGAGTAGTATTCCATTGCATGCATATACGTTCAGTGTGACTGATTACTTTTGTGTGGGCTTTCTAGCCATGGTCTTGTAACTCCCACCCAGGTGACTGGGTGGGACTGTGTGATAGGGTAATTGTGGCCCACCAAGGGGATTGGTAGAGAAGGACATCATGCTTGGTAAAGTAGAGGGCCAGCGAAAAAAGAGGAAGACACTCAATAAGATGGACTGACACAGTGGCTGCAACAATGGGCTCAAGCATAGCAACGGTTTTGAGAATGGCACAGAACCGGGAGATGTTTCATTCTGCTGTACACAGGGTCGCTATGAGTTGGAACTGCCTCAACGGCACCTGACAAAGGGGACTGGTCAGTATTGCCTTAAAAGACAGCCAATTCCAGAGCAGAGAAGAAGATCCTACCACCACCAAGGAAGAACAGCCAGGAGCGGAGAGCGCATCCTTTGGACCCAGGATCCCTGCACTGAGAAGCTCCTGGAAGCAGGAGATGGAGAGAGAGAGAGAAAGAGAGACAAAGAGAGGCGTAACCTTGAAGACGGTGAGAAGCAGTCGCAGGAGAGACCCGACAGCAGAGACCCAACAGCAGGAGATGGCGTGGTGGACTTCCTGGCCCACGGAAAGAGAAAGCTGAGTGCCTTTGGGCAGAGGCCAAGGGCCAGGGAGAGGCGTGCCTGCGAGCACAGCGGGGGAGAGGCTGCCCAGATAGAAGAACTGTATCCTGAGTGTTCCTGAGCCTGAATTCTAACTGTTACTTCCCTAATAAACCCCGTAATTGTGAGTATGGTCTGTGAGTTCTGTGTGGCCATTGCCAATGAATTATCGAACCCAGGAGAGAGTGCTGTGGGAGGGATAGTTGATGTCAGAATTGGTAAAGATGGCAAAGACGGGAGGTTTGTTGGGCCTCCGCCTCATGGGAGTCAGCCTTTCGCTGCTGATCTTGGTTCTCCGTCTCCCTTGTGGGGCTGGAGGAGGTCAGACACCACCCCCATGCCGTTTTTACAATACCATATTTTGTTTATCCATTCATCTGCTGGTGGGCACTTAGTTGTTTCCATCTTTTTGCTATTGTGAATAGGGCCGCAATGAACATAGGTGTGCATATGTCGTTCATGTTGCTACTTTTAAATCGCTAGGGTATGTACCTAGGAGTGGAATTCTGGGTCATATGGTAGTTCTACTTTTAATCTTCTGAGGAATCGCCATTCTGTTTTCCACAATGGTAGTACCCTTTTACATTCCCACCAGCAATGGATAAGACAGCTGATCTCCCCACATCCTTGTCTGTATTTGCTATTTTGTTTTTGTTTTTTTTTTTTTTAAATCATTACCATTCTAGTAAGAGTGAGGAGTTATCTCAGTGTAGTTTTGATTTTCATCTCTCTAATGGCTAATAGGAGCCCTGGTGACAAAGTGGTTAAGAGCTTGGCTACCAACCAAAAGTGTGGCAGTTTGAATCTACCAGCCACTCCTTGGTAACCTGATGGGGCAGTTCTACACTGTTTTATAGGGTCGCTATGAGTCAGAATCAACCCAACAGCAACGGGTTTGCTTTTTTTAATGGTTAATAATGATGACCATCTTTTCATGTATTTATTGGCCACTTGGATATCCTCTTTGGTGAAGTATTTGTTCATGTCTTTTGCCCATTTTTTGATTGGGTTATTTGGTTTTTGTTGTTAAGATGTAAAAGTTTTATATATATTCTAGATTTCAGATCCTTATCGGATACATGGTTCCCAAAGATTATTTTTCCCAGTCTGTAAGTTGTCTTTTTACTCTTTTGATAAAGGTAATAGTGAATTTTTGTTTATGATGATGGGAAAGGTGACACCAAATGTGGACGAAAACTGCACAACTTGACTAATGTGAGTGACATCACCAAGCTGTATATAAGAAAAAGGACGAACTGGCAGTTGTGTTATACATAATTTTGGAACAACAATCCCTCTCCCCCCAAAAAAGGGGCTACAGCTGCTGATGCTACTTAGATAAAACCAAATTCCCCATGGAACTAGTTTTCTTGGTTTGATGCATTAGAGTCATGGTCTTGAGGGACAATCCAGTCAATTGTTATAATACTGTTTTTAAAAGTTCTGTTCTACCTCCCAGTTTGGTGAGTATGTCTAGGGTCTTAAAAGCTTACAAGGGGCCATCCAAGATACAACAATTGGTCTCTATTTGCCTGGAGCAACAGAGGAAGAAGGAAACCCAAGAATCAGAGAAACAACTGGACTAAGGACTACTATATTTTACGCAAATAATGCATGCCTTCTATGTTTGTTTGCCAACCATGCCCTCCCCCTGCAAGGTATTTTCGTAAGCACACTATGTCAATTTATTTTTACAGCAACATGTTAAAAAAAAAAAAAAATGGCACAGCAGTGCTTATAAAAATACCTTGCAGGGGGAGGGCATGGCTGGCAAACAAACATTTGTGTAAAAATAAGTCAACAGCTTCCATTAACCACTGCTTCCTCTAACATGAGACCAGAAGAACTGGACGGTGCTCAGCCACCATTACCAAACGTTTCAATCAGGGGTACAGAAGATAGACTCTGATACAAAGGGAAAAAATGTGAAAAAGAACTTTAAATTCTGAAAGAATCCAGACTTACTGGACCCACTGAGGCTGCAGAAACCGTCAAGACTATTGCCCTGGAATACTCTTCAAACCCTGAAATGAACTACCCCCTGAAATCATCTTTAAACAAAAAAAAAAATTCTAGCTCAAAAAGTAAAGAATGTCATCCTTAAGTATTGTGCGTGTGTATTTTTTTAATTATCTTTATGAGATCAAAGGGACAACAGTAATTCTAAAGCACAGATGAAAGTTTAGGGGGTAGTGAGTCTAAATTAATGGGGGTGAGGTGAAACAATCAGAGCAGAAATAATGAGAATGTTGACACAATGTGAACAATATAACCAATGTCACTGAACAATATGTGTAGAAATTGTTAAATGAGAGCATGTTTTGAAGTGTATATTTTCATTAAAAAAAAATTAAATAAAAAATATCAATAATGAAAGCATAGACTTACTAAACCCATTACTGTCGAGTTGATTCTGACTCATAGCGAACCTACAGGACAGAGTAGAACTGCCTCGTAGGGTTTCCAAGGGAGCGGCTGGTGGATTCAAACTGCCAACCTTTTGGTTAGCAGCCAAGCTCTTAACCACTGTGCTACCAGGGCTCCTAGAATAACTACTTCTGATATTACCCCTCTAGTACTGTCATGGTTTGAATTATGTCCCCCAAAAAATGTGTATATCAATTTGGCTAGGCCATGATTCCTGGTACTGTGTGATTTTCCTGTATGTTGTAAACCTGCCTCTGTGATGTTAATGAGGGAGGATGGGTGGC
>NW_004443974.1:14412256-14450878 GCF_000243295.1 Trichechus manatus latirostris | reverse complement strand
TAAGGCAGGACCTGATCTACAAGACTGGATTGTGTCCTGAGGCAATCTCTTGAGATATAAAAGACAGAAGTGAGCAGTGAGACAGGGGGACCTCAGACCACGCCAGGAACAGAGCGCGTCCTTTGGACCAGGGTCCCTGCACCGAGAAGGTCTTAGTCTGGGGGAACACTGATGAGAAGGCCGAGAGAGAGAGAGCCTTCCCTTGGAGCTGACACCTTGAATTTGGACTTTTAGCCTACTTTGACTGAGGAAATAAACTTCTCTTTATTAAAACCATCCACTTGTGGTGTTTCTGTTATAGCAGCACGAGATGACTAAGACAAGTACTTATGATGATTTTTTTCATTTGACATCAACATTCAGGATATTTATTGTAAAGAATCTTGCCATTTGACATTTGCATATTAGTGTTATAATTAGTAAGTGGCAAGAAATTGCCACCTGTAGCTCTATAGCTCTTCTGGGTCTTATCAATACCCCGTATTCCTTACATTTTATTGTTCTGATAGTAGCAGATATGACAGTAGGGTACTAAGCTCTGTTCCTTAATAATAAGATACCTTCTTATCTGAAGCAACACTGGTCATCCTATGTTACGGATGCCTGAATTACTTATTCCTGGGTGGGGTCGGGGGAGGCGGTGGTGATTAAAAAGACTCAGCTGTACTCTTGTATGCTGGCAGCTGCCTGCTGAACTGATACATGTACTTGTGTGGTATGTGATGGAGTTAGGGTTAAGAGCAAATCTAATAAGCTGGAATTGGATTATGCTCCACTGGTACCATGTTCTAAATAATCAAAGAATTAAACGACCGGATAAACCCCCAATTCCTAAAAAATATTAATTTATTGCATGGGGCATTGCAGTAAGGAAAATCTCATTTCTAATAGAAGGCAGGAACTGTATTTTTTATGCAAATAATACATATCTTCAATGTTTGCCAACCACACCTTCCTCTCCCTCCCGGTGGTATTTTTGTAAGTGTGCTATGCTAATTTTTTTTATAGCAACGTGTAAAAAAAATTGGCATAGTAGCGCTTATAAAAATACCTTCGGGGGGGGGGGAGGACGAGATTAGCACACATAGAAGGCGTGTGTTACTTGCGTAAAAATACAGCCAATCTATTTTTTTAAACATCATTCCAAAATAATTAACTGCTTACAACAGCCATGGAACTGGATCATTAAGGATGCAGTATTTTATGTTTGCTATCCTTCTTTCCTCCAGTATACTGAATCATAAATTTCCATCCTTTTGCATGTGATTTAATGAGGATATTCTTCTTCATCCACCACTGACTTGGCATTAACATCTCTTTACACAAATCAAAGTACAGTATATACATCTAAAGGCTGTCATTTCTAGGAATGGAGCAAACTATTATGAAGATATCGGAAATGTTTATGTGCTATGAACTATCACTAGTTTTATGTTAACATTCTTCTTCATTTTCCATCTAACTTCAAGCTTCTCCCTCCCACCCCACCCCTAAAATCCATGCTGTTATTTTATGTTGTCACTGAATTCTCATTCCCAGACTCTTCTCTACTGTCTAGAACTGTGCTAAATGCCAGTCCATGGTGCCAGGTTGGCCAGGTTTACATACAGAAAGAAATAATCTTTGACGGTTACAAGGGAGGGGAGGGGTGGGGAGGGAAAAACACTAATTAGATAGTAGGTAAGTGGTAACTTTGGTGAAGGGTAAGACAGTACACAATACTGGGGAAGTCAGCACAACTTGACCAAGGCAAAGTCATAGAAGCTTCACAGACACATCCAAACTCCCTAAGGTACCAAATTACTGGGTTGAGAGCTGAGGACCATGGTCCTGGGGGACATCTACCTCAACTGGCATAACATAGTTTATAAAAAAAAGTCCCACATCCAACTGTAGTGATTAGTGTCTGAGGTCTTAAAAGCCTGTGAGCGGCCATCTAAGATACATCTACTGGTCCCATCCCAGCTGAAACAAAGGAGAATGAAGAAAATCGAAGACACAAGGGAAATATTAGTCCAAAGGACTAATGTACCACAGCTACCACAGCCTTCACCGGACTGAGCCCAGAACAAGTAGATGGTATCCAGCTACCACTACCAACTGCTCTGACAGGGGTCACAATAGAGGGTCCTAGACAGAGCGGGAGAAAAATGTAGAACAAAATTCAAATTCGAAAATAAAAGACTAGACTTGCTGATCTGAAAGAGACTACAGAAACCCGAAGAGTATGGTCCTCAGACACCCTTTTAATTCAGTACTGAAGTTGCTCTCGAGGTTCACGCTTCAGTCACAGATTATACAGGTTTATAAGGCAAATGATAACACACGTGAGGAACATGCTTTTGTAGTTCAATCATGTAAATGAGACTGAATGGGCACACCACCACAAAGCAAAGACGAGAAGGCAGGAAGGGACAGGAAAACTGGATGAATGGAAACGGGGAAACTGGGGTGGAGAAGGGGAGAGTGTTGGCACATCATGGGGCTGGTAACCAAAGCCACAAAACAATTTGTGTATTAATTGTTTAATGAGAAACTAATTTGCTCTGTAAACTTTCACCTGAAGTACAAAAAAAAAAAAAAAAAAAAAGAATCAAGTGCAGATTGATAAAGACACAGATGCCCTGGCTGATTTGGACCAATTTGGCAATGGCTAGTTCAGCTGCTAGGTTTGACAGACAAGTGCACATGACCTCTCTCCATGCGGTTTACTCACCACACCACTGGGAAGAGGATGGCTCCACAGCACAGCAGGTCAACCAGAAACAGAGAATCCTTCCACAAGCCATACTCAGTTGTCCCCTCCTCAGTGGACTCTATGATGATATAGGCCACGTTTGCCAGGACCTGTAGGACACGAGAAGTCACTGAGGCTCAAAAGCACGGATGGATTAACAGGAACAGCAGCCCCAACAGGGTATGGACACCGGGGCCTACCATTATTTCTGGCCCTACTTATTTTTCCAGAACTTTGCTACTCTCCTATCAAGAAACAGAGTCTCTCTGTGCCTTCCCCTTGGACCCGGGCAGGTATGTGATTGCTCTGACCAAAAGAATATGGTGGAAGTGATGCCATGTAATTTCCAAAGCTAGGTCATAAAAAGGATACAGCTTCTGCCTGGCTCTCTCCTGGACATACACCTTTAGAGCCCTGTGGCTTCTTCTTATAAGAAGTCTGGCCACCCTGAAGCCGCCACGCTGGAGACCAGTAGAGATAGAGAGAAGTCTCAGAAATCACTTCCCATCTGATCAAGTCAAGTCTTCCCAAGGCAGGAGACAGATGCAAATGAAGAAGCCTTCAAGATGACCCCAGCTATTGTCTGACTATAACCTAATGAGATCCCAAGCCAGATGTACATAGTAAAGCCACTCCCGGATATTCTTGACTCATAGACACTGTGAGAGAGAATAAATGGTTATTGCTGTTTTAAGCCACTAAGTTTTGGAGTGAACACTGTACTTTGCTTTTTAGGCACCTCAGGCCTCAGTGATGTCACTCAGGTGCTAAGCAGGCAGTACTACGTTCCCTATTTAGCCACGATGCCGATACTCCTCAAGACCATTATCCCTTTGTAGGTACGTCTGGTTTTCAGTGAAAATAATTCTTCTAAGTTCCAAATAATGGGACTGTGGTACCAGAGAACAGAGCAGCAAGAACGGCAGATGACACCACAGAGATTGAGTAGTCACATTGCTCCTACAGGAATAACTCAAGTCCAGTCTTCCCTACACTGGACATGGCTTAGCTCTTCCCACTGAAGCTCATCTGTGTCTACATACTGCTTCTGTTTCCAATTGAAGGTTTTGCCTTGTGTGTTTAGCATGTTATGTAGTCTTTCTGCTGACAATAATAAAAAACTGCGATGCCACTAGAGCATAAGGAAAATTTGCAATTCATGACATTCTTTCGAAGATTTCCATTAGGCATGGATACAGAGGTTTTAATTCCACATGTATAACCCATAAGAAGTCCACTGTCCCAATACTCCACTTGACTTATAAAGGTAATTCCTCACACTTATGCAAAGAATGGGAAATCTACTGTGCTATCATTTGGGTAGTCTCTAAGTGTGGTTTCTCTTTCGATATAGGACTTGTAAGTTGTCACAGAAACCATTACTTCTCTTAATAAAGATGCAAAAATTATTTCGAAATCTAAGTCTCTTCACTGACACTTGGCTTCCAGGTTCTTCCCTACCCCAAGTTCCTCCTGAAGCCCAGTCTATCCTAAACATCTGCATCTGTGGTTCTATGTATAAAGACAACGTGGAAAACAAAGGCTTTTACATCTTTAATTCGTAATTCTCTTAATTCTCATCTTAATTCCATTCTTTCCTTAATTCACACTCTACATGAGAAACAAAATGTTCCTAGAGGTGTTGGTATTGAGTGACGTGCCTATAGTGTTCTCGAAACAACATTTTGTATATCACTGACTCCTTACTCAAACTTTCAGCAGTTCCCCATGGTCAAAAGGAAGCAGTCTTAATTTTTAAGGCTGACATTCAATGTATTCCCAGACTAGTCTCTATATTTAAATACAGGCAGTCCCCAGATTATGAATAAGTTCCATTCCTAAGTGTTTTTAATTGAATTTGTACATAAGTCAGAACAGTTAGGTATGGTTGCTATCTAACTTCAGTTAGTCAAATGTTTGTCCTAGTATACAGTATACCTTTCTAGGCATAAAAAACATTGAGGAAACACTTCCAGATACACTAAAACATCTTTAACATAATAATACAGTAATAATAATGTTCTGATGTGTATCACAAAGTAGTGTAGTGCCCGTTTGTTATTATGAACCATTTTACATACGTTGAATTTTTAATATAATAGGCTTTACGGGGGTTGGTTCATAACTATGGGTTGTAAGTAAGTCAGACGTTCATAACCCAGGGACTGCCTGTACTAACTTCCTTATATTTAATTTTTTTTAATGTCCTTGTTTCCTCAAAGTGATCTGCTATATAAACTTGTGTGTTCATCTTTTGAGGCAGCAAAAAAGGGGTAAGCTAGGAAGACTGTCCATTACACCAGGGTTCATGCCAAAGGGAAAAAGATTCAAAACAGACTGGATGGTAGCACCTACTAAAGGGAAAGGAAAACAAGCAGGGAGTATGGCAAAGTGGGAAGAGTACCCAGGTCTCATCACTTATAAGCTCTGAGACCCTGACAGGCTGAAGAAACTGTACAGTTCCTCAGCATCTTTTATACAAAAGACAGTAGTATTACATTACATGTTTCTGCTGGGAATCCTTTGCCTCTGACATACTCCTTTCCTCAAATACCCAGTAAAGGCCCATCTCAGCCATAAAGTCCTTCCAGATCATTCTAACTTGGGGTGATTACTATCTCCTTGAAAACCTATAGCAACTGGCCTGTACCATACTTTTGGCACTAATACATGTTCTTGTTACTGAATGTGAGGGTGGCCTTGCTGCTAATGTTGCCAGCAAGTACTAGCACTGATCTGGGTGCCTCGGGAGTTGTCCCCTTCCTCTCCTACTTGCCTAGTTACACTGTGCTCCAAAATGTGAGATCAGTTAATGAGAGCAACTTTATCAAACAGATGTTGGTTGGTCCAGCAAAGGACAGTAGCTGTGTATCCCTACTAGAACCGCTCTGTTTATTACAAGTTGTTTTTTGGTTTTATTTTTTAATGCTCAGGTTCTGCCTCCAATAAGACTATTAAAATAAGACAAAACAAAATTTCTCTCCCAGGGGGCTTACAGCCTTGAAGGCTAGCCTCAGCCCAGGGCCCCAAGCGACAAGAAGAGTTTAGTAAATGTTTGGCCCCGATGTCTACTACAATATTCTACCTAGTGAAAACTCATTGGTGTCATTCGCAGTTTTAAACTAATTTGTTATTAAAATCACTATGTACCTAAGTTGCTTCACTCAGAGTGTCATTTTGTTATAGGGAAAACTGACACAGAAGAGAAGGTGAAATATTTCCCTAAGTTTTCAGTAGGACTCTATTCAAAGTCGAGGCTTCCACATGCTGGTTTAAAGAAGACTGAGGGTCAAGCATTGCCCAGTGCAATGACTAAAGTCTAGGTATTGTTAGTGTGGGGTTTATATTAACTTTATCCACAGAATTTGGTCTTTGTCCTCAGTTCCTGAGACGTAACCTCTTTTTAAAAAAAAAAAAAAAAAAAAAAAAAACCTTGGAATTTAAGCGTTTTCGGTAAGATCTCCAGACCACACCTAACTAACAGGTAATGCCAATGAGTGATGAGGTGACTCTGGGGTAGGGGCTGGCCAGGTGAGAAGGATCTACTGTGTCACCTCGTGATACCAACCAACCTCAGAGGAGAGGGGCTGGAGTCTGTATTACTAATGAGACCCCAATAAAAGCTCTGGACACTGAATCTTTATGAGCTTCCTGGGTGGCAAAAGACATCTGCTCTTGGGATGGTGACACACTCTCTTGGGGACAAAGAAGCTTCATGTTGGGAATCTTCCTAGACCTTGCCCTATCCTACGTGTCTCTTCATTTGTACCCCTTTTTCCTATAATAAAAATGTAATTGTAAGTATTGCATTTTTCATGAGTTCTGTGAGTCATTCTAGCAAATTACTGAGCCCAAGTGAGTAGTGACAGCCAGCAGGTCAGAGTGAGGGGGGCTGAGAACCCCTGAGCTTACTGCTGGTATTCAGAGGGTGTAGAGGGAACCTCCAAATTTGTAACCAGCAGGTCAGAAGTGAGAGGGCCTCCAAGCTTGAGGCTCGCATCCTGAAGGGGTAGTGGGAAGACCCTAAATTTGTAGCCAACAGGTCAGAAGTGTGGGTGTTGTGGGGCCTCTTAACCTTGCGACTGGTGTTTGAAGTTTTGGGTCTATGTGTCAGTCTGGAGGACTGTGTCCTTTAACTTGTGAGATCTGACCTAGCTCTGGGTAGCTGGGATCAGAGGAAGAATTGCTGCATGGGCAGCTGGGGTCAGAAAAGAAGTGGTAAACGTGGATTTGATTTTTATTCACACAGAATTCTAGAGTCCTCAATCCCAAATGGCAGAAGCTAGGTTTCTGGAGTTAGTGAACTGACTCCCTCTTCCCAGAGGCCTGGAGTTGAGCCCTTTGAGTGTCTAGAGAGGAACCAGAGTCACATAAACCAGAGACTCCATCACCCAGAGACCAGAAGAACTAGATGGTGCCCGGCTACCATCAATGACTACCCTGACAGGGAACACAACAGAGAGTCCCCGACAGAGCAGGAGAAAAGTAGGGTGCAGAACCCAAATTCTAGTAAAAAGATCAGACTTAATGGTCTGAATGAGACTGGAGGGGCCCCAGAAGACATGGCACCCAGACTCTCTGTTATCCCAGAACTAAAACCATTCCTGAAGCCAACTCTTCAGACAAAGATTAGACTGGACTGTAAGACATAAAATGATACTCATGAGGAGTGTGCTTCTTAGATCAAGTAGATAGGTGAGACTAAATGAGCAGCTCCTGTCCAGAGGAGAGATGAGAAGCCAGAAAGGGACAGGAGCTGGTTGAATGGACACAGGAAATCTGACATGGAAAGGAAGAGTATGCTGTCACATTGCGGGGAGAGCAACTATGATCACATAATGTGTGTATAAATTTTTATATGAGAAACTGACCTCACTGTAAACTTTCACTTAAAGCACAATTAAAAAAAAAAGAGAGAGAGAGAGAGAGGAACTAGGACAAGCAGGATTAGAGCTCCTTTACCTGGAGTGGGATGACAATCATGAAGATCTTTTTGTCTTTATCGGAAAGAATGTGCTTAATGAAAGCCCAGCCAGTGCCAATGAGTGCAATGGTGATGAAGAGAAGTGCCCCCTTCAAACTGGAAAAGAAAAAATTAACAGATAACAACGGGTCTCTTCAGGCTCTCACTCAAGTTAGATTATAAGAGCTTATTCTAGGACTTCACATGCTTCTTGCAAAAGATAAGCAGCCAAATTCAGGAAATTCATCTTAAGTGAGCAACACACTCTTTCCTGCCACACAAATAGTTAGCTATGCACCTCACTACCTAAGCAGCCAACCACTTCAGGCAGGCAGGCAGGTAGGCAGCCACTTCCAGGAGCATGCCAGCAATCCCAAGATCTCAAGTCTGGACAGCCATCTGTATATCATACAATTTGAACATCACAGGGACCCAGATGGGCTACCAGAAGAGGGTGGAGCCAGTCAACTTTGTCTTTCCTTATTGTAGTTTTTCCACCTTTTCCCATATGTCATTTCATGGCATGAATATTTCACATGTCATCTTGTATACTTACAGGTGAGTGATATAGTACACAACGGCCCAACCTTCAATCGGAAAGCCCTGGGAGGAGATGTAGTGATAGTCGATCTGAAATCAAACAACTGCATTTCAGAAAGATCAGTCTACCACATGGGTTAGCACACAGTGAAACAGTAAATCATACCAGAGGATCCTATGACAGAGGATGTCCACCCTCTGCCCCACTCCCTAATACCTCATATGTCCATTCACAAAGAAGTATATATGTGAGTACACTAACAAAACATCAGGTAGCTTGACAGACTTGACAAAAGGTTTAATGTCACTAACACCCAGCCCATGTCCCTCACTTGAGGCAAGTAATTCACTCTGGCAAATGGCTGGCTATTCTTTTCTTTAAAATCTCCAGGGCCCAAATCACAAATCTTTTCAGTATCCCAGTCAAGAACTTTATCATCCAACCATTTCTGCTTACGTAAGTAAATAAGTCAGTCAGTCAGTAAGTAAAAAGTCTATGTGGATCATCAGCTTCAACTTTTTTTTTCCACTAAAAAAAAAATATCTGTAAATTTAGAGCTATTTGAGGCCACCAAAGCATTTTAACTAAAGTGGCAAGTTTCAGTGCTATGCCAAAATGTTTCCTGGCAGAACTCAAAATTGTGACACCAATTTCTTTACATATCTTTCATTCTATCACAAATGACTATCTAGATACTAAAAGTGAGTCAAAGACCCGTTCATTCATTAGCTATATGGTTCCAGAAAGAAATCTTTTAACTTGGATCCAAATGGGAAATTATCCAAAAAACTTTCATTTCTTGAAATTGTAACTGGGTATATTACTGCTTTTTCCTATGACAGCATTTTTAAATGCAGGTAAGAGAGTGCATGTCCAGAGATTGCCACCCTCACAAGTGTGGTCCATGGGGACCAGGTAGGCCCACAAATTGGGGAAGCTGTGATCTTACCCCCATAAGCAAGTTCATTTCAATTTGTATCAGTTCTATACATTCAAAACTTAAGCTCAATTCTTACGCCTCAATCTCTAAAGCATCAGTTTGCTCTCAAATAAGTATAATAACATTGAACTTCAAATTAAATGGGAATGTGAGGGAATATTTGAAAAAATAAAAGTAGTGGAAACAATTCAGCAGGTGGCACTCTAATCTCAAAACACATGACCTAGGAAAATTCTGCGTTTCTAAGGTAATATCAGAAGATGTCTTACATCTAGCGCTGACAGATGTCGGGATCACTTGCCCCCTACGAGCAGTCCCCCTCTTCCAGACAAAAGAAGGCTTCATGAGTATTCTTTTATCTTTTGTTTCCCACCAATCTATCCACTTTCCCTAATCTACTCTTTCTGCTCACATGGGCATTATACACCATTTCATAAATGACCCCCCTCAAAAAATGTTGATACATACTGCATGGAATACCAACGAAAGAGACTTGGTGAAAGGAAGGGCCGCCATCAACCAGTGAATTTTAAATACATCATTCCTACAAAAACAGAGAGAAAAGATTTAAAGGAATATTCCATGTCTCAAAGGACAGCAGAAGCTTCATGTAGTGGATCTATTTAAAAAGAGGCAGTAAACAAAATGTAAGCAAACCACAAACAGGAAGTTTTTTTAAAAAGTAGTTTCTGAGGATATGAACATGCACTTTGCCAAACAAGACATTCAGGTGGCCAAAGAGACACATAAAGAAATGCTCACGATCATTAGCCATTAGAGAAATGCAGATCAAAACTACAATGAGATATCATCTCACCCCAACAAGGCTAGCATTAATCCACAAAACACAAAATAATAAATGCTGTAGAGGTTGTGGAGAGACTGGAATACTTATATACTGTTGGTGGGAATGTAAAATGGTACAACCACTTTGGAAATCAATTTGGCACTTCCTTAAAAAGCTAGAAATAGAAGTACCACACGATCCAGCTCGCCCGCTCCTTGGAATATATCCTAGAGAAATAAAAGCCATCACACGAATAGATATTTGCACACCCATGTTCATTGCAGCACTGTTCACAATAGCAAAAAGATGGAATCAACCGAGGTACCCATCAAAGGACGAATGGATTAACAAATTATGGTATATCCACACAACAGAATACTACGCAACGATAAAGAACGACGACGACGCTGTGAAACATCTTATAACATGGAGGAAGCTACAGGTCATTATGCTGAGTGAATTTAGTCAATCACAGAAGTGCAAATATTGCATAAGACCACTATTATAAGAACTCAAGAAAAGGTTTAAACACAAAAGAAAACATTCTTTGATGGTTATGAGGGTGGGGAGGGAGGGTGAGGGTTATTTACTAACTAGATAGTAGATAAGAATTATCTTAGGTGAAGGGAAGGACAGCACACACTACAGGGGAGGTTAGCACAACTGGACTAAACCAAAGCTCAGAAGTTTCTTGAATACAATCAAATACTTTGAGGGACAGAGTAGCAGGGGTGGGGGTCTGGGGACCATGCTTTCAGGGGACATCTAGGTTAACTGGCATAACAAAGTTTATTAAGAAAATGTTCTGCATCCTACTTTGGTGAGTGGCATCTGGGGGTCTTAAAAGCTTGCAAGTGGCCATCTAAGATGCATCAATTGGTCCCAACCACCTGGAGTAAAGGAGAATGAAGAACACCTAAGTCGCAAGGAAAAGTAGTAGCCCAAGAGACAGAAAGGGCCACATAAACCAGAGACTTCATCAGCCTGAGACCAGAAGAACTAGATTGTGCCTGGCTACCACCAATGACTGCCCTGACTGGGAACACAACAGAGAGTCCCTGATGGAGCAGGAGAAAGGTGGGGTGCAGAACTCAAATTCCAGTAAGAAGACCAGACTTAATGGTCTGACTGAGACTGGAGGAACCCCGGAAAGCACGGCCCCTGGATTCTCTATCGGCCCAGAACTAAAACAATTTCCGAGGCCAACTCTTCAGACAGGGATTGGACTGGACTGTGGGACGTAAAGTGATACTCATGAGGAGTGTGCCTCTTAGCTCAAGTAGATAGAAGAGACTAAACAGGCAGCTTCTGTCCAGAAGTGAGATGGGAAGGAAGAGAGTGTTAGGAGCTGGTTGAATGGACATGGGGAATCAGGGGTGGAAAGGAGGAGTATGCTGTCACAGTATGGGGAGAGCAATTAGGGTCACATAACAATGTATGTATAAACTTTTTGTATAGGAAAAAATTAAAAAAAAAAAAAAGTAGTTTCTGTAGGCAGAACTAGAGCCCTAAAGTCATCTCTAATATATAATTTACTGTTGTGAATGAAACCGAGTTATGCACGCTAGACATTATGGGTTCCAAGTCCTGACAAGATGGAAATCTAACACAGGCTGCTGGCTTCTTCCCCAGAAATCATCCTGGACAGGCCACAGAGGCAAAAATGAGGTGAATGGATGTGAGACAATGGCATGAAATCCCTGGGAAAGCAAAGGCAATTAGTACAGCTACAGGGGGAAATCTGCAGCCCAGAGCAGAAGGCTGGAACCCAGGCATCAGGGATGGGCTGGGGAAAAGTAATGAGATTGTGCCTCCTTCTCCCCTCCTTATGACGGGTACCTGTAAAACATACCAGGCCAGTAGGGTAGAGTACCCTTTCCCACCTCCACACCTCAACAGGGAGGTATAACACAGGTACTAGTCTACCTTTTGGGCTTTCAGGCATCAAATTCCTTTGCTCTCTCTCACCTCCTTCTAGGAATAATCTAATAGAAGACATATAGGACCATTACGGAGAAAACTTTTAAACTCTATTAAAGCACATAAATGAACACTTAAAACCACAAAGGAACTCTCACTCTCAGATACTAAGGCATTCTGCAAAGAAACAGGAGTAAAAAATGTGGAACAGCGGCAGCATCAGACAAAAGACAAATGGAATAGACGAGAGAGTTCAGGAATAGATTCATAGAAGCTTGATATATGATAAAAGTGACACCATCCACTGGGTCATCTATTGTTTAATAGTCAGCACTGGGAAAAACTAGCTCAAACCTATATATAAAAACAAATAAGTAAATAAGGTGGATCTCTACTCGCAGGTACATAAAGGAGAACTCCAGATGGATTCAAGATCTAAACGTAAAACAAACGTTTGTGATTTTGGAGTAGGAAAAGGGCTTAAGATCCAAAAGGTACTAATTATTCAAAAGACTAAAATTAGGCAGATCTGACTCCATTAAAAAACTGTCATTCAATAATGAACACCACAGACAAATTTAACAGGTTAGGAGAACAAATCTGCAATGTCTAAAACAGACAAGGGGTTGATATCCAGAACAAGAAACCATGCAAAGCAACACGAAAAAGACAGAAAACCCAACAGAAAAATACACAAAGAATATGAATAGGCAGTCCTAAGAGGAGAAACCCATTAACAAGCTGAAAAAAAAAAATCAAATAATCATATCAATAGATGCAGGAAATGTATTTGATAAAATCCAACATCTTTCATGACAAAACCCAGCAAAATAGAAACAGAGGGGAACTTCCTCAACTTGACAAAAAAATCTATAAAAAACTTACAGCTAATATCATACTTAATGGTAAGAAACTAGATGCTTTCTCCCTAAGATTGGGAACAAGGCAAGGATGGCCCCTCTCATAACTCCTATTTGACATCGTACTGGAAGTCCCATCTAATACGATAAGGCAAGAAAAGGAAATTAAAAGTATAGACTGGGAAGGAAGAAATAAAACTATTCACAGATGACATGGTTGTCTATGTAGAAAATCCCAAAGAACTGACAAAATAATTCCTGGAACTAATAAGTGATTACAGTAAGGTTGCAGGAAATAAGGTTAATATACAAAAGTCGATTGCCTTCCTATATATCAACAATGGACAACTGGAATTTGAAATGAAAAACACAACACCATTTACATTATCACCAGAAAATTTAAATACTTAAGTATAAAGTTAACAAAATATGTACAAAATCTATATAAGGAAAACTACAAAACTTTGAAGAAAGAACTCAAAGAAGATCTAAATAAATGGAGAGATATTCCATGTTCATGGACAAGAAGACTCAATATTGTTAAGATGTCAGTTCTTCTGAACTTGATCTATAGATTCAATGCAATCCCAATCAAAATCCCAGCTGGTTACTTTGTGGTTATTGACAAACTGCTTCTAAAGTTTATAAGGAAAGACAAAAGACTCAGATAGCCAATGCAATACTTAATAAGTGGAGGGCTAACACTACCCAGACATAAATACAGCAGGTATTTGGAAATTCTCTGAACTTTCTGCTGTTTGTAAACCCAAAACCGCTCCAAAAAAAATAAAGTATACTAATTTAAAAAAAAAGGAGTTAGGCCTTGCACAGAATGATGCTGAGAGTGTACGTGAACGGACATATTTGAGGTTCAAGCACAACCGGGCTGATTTTCTTCCCTGGTACTTTCCCATTCCAATGCACACCTATTCCAAGGTCAAAAAGAAAGTCAAAGCCAGAGTAGTCTATCACTACTAAATGACAATGAGAATTACCCATAGTGTAAAACTGCTCAGTGTAAAGAGCTGTGTTCACTCACCGCTGGCAACCATGCCTTGAAGTCCAAAGTTAAAACACTGACAGCTAGGGCTGTGATGTGACCGAAAAAATAGAGGGTCACAGCCAGACCTATCTGGCTCAAACACTGGTCCTACCCTTACAAACTTAATTTCTCTAAGCCTCAGTAACTTCTCCTGAGAATGGAGTTGCTAGAAGATTAACTCAAAAGCTGATGGAAAATTAACTGAACTAACCAACATCAAGTGCCTAACAGGGCACAAAGCAGGTACTCAAAAAATACGAGCTGCCAGTTTTCCCTTACCACTTCCCTCTCTAAACTCTGGGCCCAACACACAGCTCAGAGAATTGAGATGAGCCAGACATGCACAAAAAGCATATCTGGGTTCCAGGCCCAGCTCTCTCATGTCTCTCACTTCCCCTCTCTGGGCCTCAATATAATCACCTGTAAAATGTAGTAACTGAGAAGATCTCTCAGCTCCTTTTGGCTCTAAGGGGCTGTGAGCATCAAATGAACCTGTCCAAGTTGGAGTCATACACCCTTACATTATTCAAATCTCCAACTAATGGAACTAGCTATAAGACTCCTGGGAAAACATGGGGATAGGGCAGAGGGCTTAAAAATATTTAGTATTTCTGTATATATACTATTCTTCAACAGAAAGTTAAAACCATAGCTTGTACAAAATAGGCCAGTCTCATTCAGCCTCAGCTTTAAAAGTGTCATCACAATTTTATTATAAATGAACCAATGGCAATGATTATTAGGTCACTAAATAAAAGGGAATTTAAACACCTAGTTAACAAAATATTTTATACATATCTCATATTTACATAGCACCCTAATTTTCAAAGCACCCTCATATACATTATCTTTTGGGGATTACATAACAAGTCTAAGGATCTTGACTTCCTCTAAGAGGAAGGCAGAGCCATTATTACTGTCCCAGTTTGGTAGCCAAGAAAAAAGAGGCTTAGAGTGAAGAAAGTACACAGATACTAGAGTCAAAGTTCACACTTGAAATCAGGTCTTCTGCCTCCTAGTTCCTACTCCTCTAATAATGGCAAAAGCAACCTTTCTTAAAAAGAAAAAAAAAAAAAAATTTTACGGTCTGAATTTGTAGGATTCTTTTTCTCTTAGTAATGGCTGCCTAATAATCTCGTCCAAAACATGATTATGTAGGTCCTTCACAAGTAAATAAGAAGCGCTTTTTACATCTGGTAGGTATAAAGGATATTACATCAAATAAGAATCAGCAACTGCATCCAACCAGATGCTCTGGGCTCTGAGCATTTCTAATAGAAGATGATCAGGCCACTAGGGATTAAAGAGGTCTCAATTTCTGCCCTAATGTTTCAGAGACAGAGGTATTTGGTGTTTGGGGGTACTGAATTATTTTATTAATCCATATTATAAAACCATATTCAAATACCATCACCTACCCAGCTTACAGCCTTAAAATATAATACGTATTTTATACTATTCTCTAACTGAAAACTAATATCTTCTTCTCAGTTTTCTTGGGAGGCAGACAGAGAATTAAACACTAGTTCCATGTGCATGCAGCTGCTCCCCGCAAGAACCATGCAGAGGAAGTTAAAGCCTCAGGGGTTTCAGAAGGCTGGCCAAAAGCCAGGCAGATGGGCTTTGAAGAAGTTTCCTCCAGCAGCAAGCATCTGGAGGTCAATAAAGAGACTCTTCCAGCCAGCTCTGAGCTGATGCCTTCAGTCACTAAACAATATCTCTATCCTCTTATCCAGGCAGTGGGTCGTCTTCATTTATCTCTTTAGAATAACCAGTCACTGAATGGGACCAACATTCTCACTCTGAGTCTTGGACTGTGGTCTCTCTGCTATAGAAACATTTTGCTTATACGTTTTATTTTGCTTGTATATTACTGAAATATCTAGGTTTACTTTTTAAACAGAGCAATGGCAAGTGAACAAACACCAAGGAATGCAAAGGCCTCCCACACTGCAAGACTCCTGTACAGTCCCTCTAGTGTTTCAGGAAGACGCCCTTTGAAGAGAACAAGACTACTGGTGCCAATTTATGCAAAGTTCAGAAGCCAGCAAAAGGTGAAAATATACAAATCTCAAGACACTTTGATTTGAAGGTCTCAAGGAAGTAATAATTTACCGTCGTTTTCGAAGAATGTGAATCCAGATGGTCCCAGAAAGGAAGAAGAAAAAGGCCATCGAAATGTATAATTTGGGGAGAGGAATTTCTCCTGCTGAGAGGTAACTGTCAGGATTCTTCTCTGTAATCTCAATCTGAAATCAACATGGAATTAACTTTTACTTTTCAGGAGTGGATCATCCCCTTATTCAGCAATTTGGAATCTCAGCTGTTTTACTTACACTTAAGAAAGTGAGTACCAGCATTATCACAACCACATTTTAATGCCTAGGTTAAAGTGCAAATATATTCTAAATTGCTTTATATTTTCTTATTTATGAATCCTCTGCTAAATACCCTACTGGCAGGGATTTTAGTGTGGCCACATTTTTTCTCTTACTCTCCTTAAGTGTTCTTAAAATCTATGCTTACGTAGAAATAAACGTCTTGCATATCACACTGCTGACAAATCCTCAGACCACCCTACATGAACAATCTCCATATGGTACTCACATCAAGGCTGAATGAAACCTTGTCACTAGACTGCGTTTCATTTCCACGGCATTTATGAAAGTAAAGACTGTAGAGGCCTTCTTGGTCATCGGTGCTGATGTTAAAGAAAAACTGAAAGTGACAAAGAAAAAAATTTAAAGGTACCCAAATCTTTACCTAGATTTTTAAATCTTAGAAATAAATCATGACTATTATGGACAGAAGAAGACAGACTACTTGAATTAATCAAATCCTTCCAGAGAGTTTAAACAGATTTTTTTTATTCTATGATTCCCCCCAACATTCTGTTATGATAATTTTCAAGCATTCAGAAAAGCTGAAAGAACTGTACAGTGAACACCTGTACACTCACTACCTAGAGTCTACAATTTTACTATACTTGCTTTGTCATATATATCTGTCCATCTATGATGGTTTTTACGTCTGCAGAGATAATCTATGATACAGTTATCTAGTTTTCAATCCAACATATTATTTTGCCCTTTAAGTTTTTAAAAAGAAAGAAGGATCACCAATAACGTGAATAGGTAAAGGACCAATATTCCCGAATTAAAATTTCCACCTATGATTTTAGACAATAAAAACAGAGGCTACATTTTCTACATTTAGATATTTTTCTAGTTTTAATATATTTCATGTGTTTCAAATAAATTTTAATATAACTCGACCACACACACACAGTCTCTCTCACACACACTCACAGGACGTGACTCCTAGGTCAATTTTATCAACATTTTACTATAAGCAGTGAAAGCCTAGAAAAGTCCTAGCAATAAAAAGAAATCTGCCTAAAATATCTTGTTTAGGACTGTATAAGTAGATGGCAAAATTATAAAGAGAAGAAATTACTATAAAATTTTCATGTAGGAGTTACCTCTAGAGCTGGGAAAGGATGTGAGGGACACATGGGGCTTCTGGGGTGCTAGCACTGTTCTATTTCTTGTTCCAGGCGATGGCTACACAGGTGATTATTTATAGTTATTTAAAGAGCTCAACATAAATATTACACACTTCTCTGTATACTATACCTCACAATTTTTTAAAAAATGGGAAAGAAGAGTCATCTCACAAGAAAGAAATAAAAGACCAAGAACAATAAAGCTGAAATTATTTGTTAAACCATGTCTCAAACTCATCATTCTAAATACACACTAAACAGACTATGCATTTTAGCCTACTCAGGGTAGAGAAAAAGAAAACTTTTCTAAACATATTGATAATTTTATTTTCAAAAGCAAGACTCATATGATGTTTCTAAGAAAGATTAAAAAATCAATAGAATCACCATGGTTGATTAGAGTAGGCACCTGACCCTTAAAGAAAAAAACAAAAAACTAAAGTACAAATTTTAGAATTGGAATAAGGCCTCACAATGCCCTGCCTGCACTTTGGCAGATAAACTATCATCCCTATTCCCTGGATGAAGCAGTGAAGCACAGACTGAATGCACTATCCAAAACTGGGAGAACAAGGAGTCACCTACTGACTTCCTTACAAGGACAGAGCAAAGCCAGAGAAAAAGCAAACTGCCCACCCACTCTGCCTACTTTATGCATCACAAGAACTCTATGAACTTGTTATTTCAGCCAATGTTCTTAATCATCAACTATGCTGCTTTCTCTTCAACACTCACCCTAATACAAAGCATTAGTAAATGCCAAATATTTACAGCCTTTCCTCTTGTGATTAAAAAAAAAAAAAAAAGGCTAAAAAAATCACTCAAAAAAATATACTTCATTAACAAGCATTTTAAAGTAAGGGAAGGAAGAAAAGAGTACCTTTTCTATTTTTTCAAGGAGGTAGTAAAGCAAACTGGTTAAACACATGGGCCTTCAAGTCAGACAAACCTGGGTTTGAATCCTCCCCTTATGCAAATTACTTAACCTCTCTGAGCCTCAATTTCCTTATCTGTAAAAGGGGAATAATAACAGCGCCTACTTCATAGAGTTGCTGGCAGGATGAACTGATCTAATGCATATACAAGTACTTAATGCAATGCCTGGCATGTATTCATCCATCTCCATAATTATTGATCGAGGGACTATTATCGGCTGGACCCAAGTTTAGGAGGTTAGTTCATATACATCAGTAATAAAACAGATAAAAATTCCTGCCCTTATGGTAATCTTTTAGGTGGGAGACAGATGATAAACATAATAAGAAGTTCATTATACAGCACATTAGAAGGGATGGGTACTTCTAGGGATAGGATAAAAACAGTGGGGTGAGGGGGTATGGGACAGGCTGTGTTTAAAATAGGGGCATTGGGGAAGCTTCACTAGGAAGGTGACAAAGACTTGAAGGAGGTAAGAAATTAGTCATGTAGATTCTGAGCTTAGAACATTCTTGTCAGAGGGTATGGCTAGAGTAGAGCTGATCTTATCGAGGAACAGCAAGGCCGCCTGTGTGGCTGGGGCGGGGTGGGGGGGGGGGAGCAAGGAGGAGAATAATAGGAGATGAGGTCAGACGGGTAACAGGAGCCAGACGACATGAGGCCTTGCAGACCACTGGAAGGACTTTAGCTTTTACTCTGAGACAAATGGGAAGCTGTTGATGGGATTTTGAGCAGATCAGCACCCTGCAAGCACTCAATAAATGTTAGCTAGTAATTACTGATGGTGATGAAAATGATGGTTACTAAACTTAATGAACATATCAAAACTGTCAGACATGCAAAACAATCTACGGTGAAAAAATCAGAACCATGGTTGCAGAGAAGGGGACTTTCTGAGGTGATAAAAATATTCTTTCTTGACAGAGCGGTTTACATGGGTGCATGCATTTGTCAAAACTGATTGAACTGTACAGATTAGTGTGTTTCAACATAAGCAAATTATACTTTAGTTAATGAAAACTGATTAGAAAAGAGGCAGCAATTCTTACAAATTAATAGTAAAGCATTTGTACAATGCTTTACAAAGCACTTTCACACACATGAAAATAAAACTCATAATAATCCTATGAGATATATGTCATCATTTTTCAATTTTAGATGATTAAACAGTGAGATTCAAAAGTTAAGTGAGTTGTCCAAGGTCACCTAGCTAGTAAGTGGGTTCTGAGACCCAGTCCAACAACCAATTCCCCTACATATGCTGGGACACCAACATAAAACACTCACTATGCGATTGATAACTGGGAAGGCTGGGCAGGTCACTAAAGGTCTGAGTCTCAATTAACTTATCTCTAGAATTATGACTTCACCTTAAATGATCATCAATGGCCCTTTCAGGTATAGAATTCCATGCTTCTACCTGTAACGGTGCACTCTGAGTTGCTGCAGCATGCTGTTAGAGAGGCAGAGGATTTGCAGAAACAGCCAGGCAAAAATGGGTTGGAATCTGGGCCTTGTCACTTACATTGGACAGTCATGAAGTTATTCACTCTCAGGGACTTATGATTTGATACTGGGGGTAATAATATCCACCTTGTAGGTTTGTTAGAGAGCTCTGTGTCAAATGACTTGCCAAATAGCATGCCTAAATTATTATTCCTAAGTTCAAAATTCATTACAAAATTCACTCTTTTCCATGGTAGAGGTAAACTCTATGAAGCATTAATAAGACAATACATACCTGAAATGAAACTGCCCCATCATTATTGTGAACAGAAAAGGATTTCTCTCCCATTGGCTAAAAAGACATAACAACCTGTTTTAGGGTGATAGTGGCAGATAAAGTATGCTAATTAAAATCAAAATAAAATTTAAAAACCCAGCTTCTTACTGTACCCTAAATTTCCTGACTTCAAAACTCTGAAAATAAAATTTACCATCCTTGCCAAGATGTCTGAAATCACTTTTCACACAGAAAGGTACTTCTTCTTCCACCTATTTCCTTTTCTAAGCAGTCACTCTGCCTCTCTGCCCCGCTTTCTCACCCAGTCTTCTTGCCGGGGTGCTTATCTACACTAAAAGCTTCAGCTAGTACTTATAAACTAAGGATGCTGACCCTGATCACACTCTGATGTGACACATTAACTCCATTCTTAATTTGCAAATGATCAAAACACTATCATTTATACAACAAAATACTAAGCAACGAAAAGGAATGAACTATTGATACATGCAATAATATGTACAAAACTCAGAATAATTATGCTGAGTGAAACAAGACAAAAGAGTACATATATAACTCATTCATATAAAATTTTATAAAATGCAAACTAATCTATAGTGACCGATCAGTGGTTCTTTGGGGACGGGGACCACAAACGGGCAGGAGAAATTTTTAGGGGTGATGGATATGTTCACTATCTTGATTGTAGTGATGGTTTCATAGGTGTATATATATACAGGTAGCCCACCAACTTGTGACATATTCAAGTTATGACAAACTGATACAGGTAGTCCACTGACTTATGACATATTCAAGCCATGACGAACTGCACTTACAACCATCCGGTTTTTGAGTTTTTTTGGATACATCTTATCGCTAGTAATATGTACTACATACAGTGTTGCAGCATGTAATTTGCTGATGTCATCATATCTGTAAGTTTAGCTGTAATGTTTCCAACCCCCAAAGACAAATAAAGATTGCATTTATAAAGATACTGGTAATAAAAGGCAACAACAATGAAAACTTTAAAAAAATGAGGTATTCGACTTATGACAGAACCAATTTATGATGGAGTCATCGGAATGGAACCCAGTTATAAGTTGGGGGCTATCTGTACATATGTCAAAACTTATCAAATTGTATACTTTAAATATATGCAGTTTATTATATGTCAATTATACCTCAATAGTGGTTTAAAAAACAAAACAAAACGAACATTGCTATTTGGGTGCCCCCTCACTGGAAAATCTAAAATATCCCAAACCAAAACCTTCCCAAATATTCCTCTTGTGGTATTTCTATCACCTACCCCTTTGCAAAAAAACTCTACCTCTTCTCTAACTCCTCCACCCCCATAACTGGTCTGCCAGGCTGATTCCTTATTTTATATACTCTAATCCAGATCCTCGTCACCTAAACCTGTATTATCACAACAGTGTCCTTACTGGTCTCTCTAATTTCACTCTCTCCCTCTCCAAGGCTACCCTGAATATTACCTTCAGAATGATGATCTTCACTAAACACCATTTGCATCACATTCTTTCCTGGTCAAGAATTCACAATAACTTCCTATTGCCTACACTATTGTTGTTGTTGAGACACTCTATTATCTGGCCCTACATTATCTAACATTTCTCTCTCTCTCTCTCTGCTTCCAAATATGTACCTTTTACTTCAAATAGGCCAGTGCCCAGCACTTGTTATGCTCATTCCCACCTTCCGGTCTTTGCCTATGACATTCTTCATCCCCTTTCTTCTCTTCCTCTTCCACAAACAAATCCCCCAAACTCCAAGCTCACCCTTGGTGACACCTCCTTCCAGAAGGCTCTTGAGAAGGCTCAGCTTCTCTCCCCCCTCACTATCTGACCGTCTATCACATAAGTGCTGCACAACTTAGCATTCAATTTTACTCTGAAATTGTTCCAATGTTGTCAACCTTATCTTTCCAAGTAGAAGGCAACCCCCTGTAGACTAGGCATGTATGTGTATGTACATGCACATGCGCTCACACACACACATTAATACGTAAACACACATGTACAACACACACACACACATACTCAGAAAAGCTAGGCACAAGTGGGTAGTTAATTCTTACCTTTGAATTCACTGTACTTCTTTTAGACTTTCCACTGTCTAGAAACAGAAACATGTAAAAGGTATTACTGCCTGATTCAGTTTACATGCATATTACAGTATCATTTTATGAGCCTCCAGCTTGTTTAATATCAAATAATTAAAACAAACAAAAAACAAAAGGTACAGCTATAAGCTGTCTTGTGAACTGACATCTCCTCAGGTCCCAAAATAGAATTCGTGAGCCACAGCAGTGCCAAATCAGGAGCTGGTACGTGATAAATACTATCTAATAAATGAGCAGTACTAATACTAATAGGGGAAGTACTAACAGGGGAACTCATCTCTGAACACTCTAGTGTATGTTCTTGCCGGAGATGCCACATGGAGTGACTTTCCTTATTTTCTAAAAAACTATGTTTGAAAAAAAAATTGTTTTAAAAAAGTAGAATATATAAGATTTATTTACACACATGGAAAAATTAGTAGCAAACAATATTAGCAAAATGCATACTTTTTTTTTCCACAGCAAGGTGTGTTAAGATTGCTAATGGCTTTCTTCATGGAACAGACAGGCCATCTGTGCCTTATTTTTACTTAAGATACTCTTCATGGGGAAGACAGGATTTCAAGCTCCCTGCAGGAAGGGAGAGAGTTTCAGAATAAAAAAGAAAAAAAGAACATTTTTTGCCCAGGGAATGGTTATGTGAGCAGAGGAACTGGACAAGAAGGAGATGGTGCACCAACATTGAGATTACACCATCAAACAAATTTATTATTTCTGTATGTCTTTTAATTTGGACTAAGTTTTGACAAACCGAGAAGAAAATGTATAAGCAATACAATAAAAAGTAAACTATCTAAAGAGCTCATATAAATCATTAGAAGAACCTAACAGTTAATAAAAGAGGAAATATATATAAACTGGTTGATCAACATATGGAAAAAAAGTACAGCCTCGTAATAAGAAAAGAGGAAATAATAATAGAACCAAAAACAATTAATACCTTTTTTGCATTTCAATTTAGTATTTCTTTAAAAAGAAAATACCCAGTATTGGATAGGACATGGTGATGTGGGCACCACTCCTATATATCTCTGATAGAAGTCTAAATTAACACAAATCATTTGGAAAAGAATTTGAAAATATGTACCAAGATTCTCAAAAGTATTTATAGCCTTTGAAACAGAAATTACAATTCTGGGAACCCACTCTAAAGAGAGTTATATATACAAAAAAAGTCTACGAATAAACAAGTCCAATGCCACAATATTCATAATAGAATAAAAATGAAATGTATCTCCTTAAGGATGGTATCCATTTAATGGGATATTGTATAAGTATGAAACACGTTTACAGTTAAGTGAACAGGGATGCATATAAAATTATAAACATGACTATGAATTTTAAAAAGCAAATGCTCTAGACTTCAGAAACAAGACTGGAAGGAAACAAATTACCAAAATTCTAACACTGTGAGTGAAGAGAACTGACTGTTCTTTTTTCTATATTTTCCACATTCTTTTTCAGTGGTTGTCTTAGTTATCTAGTGCTGCTAGAAACTGAAATACCACAAGTCGATGGCTTTAACAAAGAGAAATTTATTCCCCCATAGTCTAGGAGGCTAGAAGTCCAAATTCAGGGTGCCAGCTCCTGGTGATGGCTTTCTCTGTCAGCTCTGGAGGAAGGTCCTTGTCATCTATTATCTAGGAGCTTCTCAGTGCAGGGACCCTAAGTCCAAAGGACACGCTCCCCTTCTGGTTCTTCATTCTTGGTGGCATGAGGTCCCTATCTTTCTGCTTGCTTCTCTCTCCTTTTATCTCTTGTAAGATAAAAGGTGATGCAGGCCACACCCCAGGGAAATGCCCTTTACATGTATCAGGAATGTTACTTGAGTAAGGTTGTTGATTCCCACCCTAATCCTCTTTAATATAACCTAATCTTGCCTCATTAACCACAGGCAGAAATTAGGATTTATATCACATAGGAAAACTATATCAGATCACAAAATGGAGGACAACCACACAACACTGGGAACCATGACCTAGCCAAGTAGACACATATTTTGGGGGACACAATACAATCCGTAACAGTGGTAATATATTTTTTTGTATAACCTCCAAAATAAAGTAATGCTAAGACCATAGCGGATTAAGTATGTTTTTACTTAGTAACAAAAAAGGATCTACAAAGCAGGGAAGTGAAAAAATGATAGTTTCAACCTTACAGTTTACCTTCATTTTTCTGAGTCTGGTTGCCTGCTGAAACAGGGTTACCACTAGGCTCCTGGCTCTGATCAAGGACTTTCTCATCCTTGCTGAAGACAATCTTTGGTAACTGGGTACCAGCTTCTGGTGGAGACTTTACTCTTACTCTACAATGAAATAAAAGAAAAGAAAAAAACTTTAGAGCAGTGCTTATGGTCATTTATTAAGTGATGTGTGCTAGGCATTGTGTCAAGCTCTAAATACATCATTTCATGTAGTCCTTACAATATTACAACATAGATTCTATTACCTATATTTTATAGATAATGCAACTGAAGCTCAGAAGGGTTAAATGACTTGCCTAAGGGCACCAAGCTAGGAAGTAGCAGGGCTAGAACCCAGGGAGTCTCACCCTTTAACACTGAAGCTCTTGGCAACCACACTATTCTGCTGTACATATTTCTCCCCTACATATACTTAATATAGTCAACAAATTATTACACAAGGGAAAAAGAACAAAAGGTAAAAAACCCAATAAGATGTTGAAGTGAAGTCTGTGGGAGCATGAGAGGGGCACAGGGCACTATTAGTTCCCTGCCTAATATCCCCTTTCTTAACAGACTTCAATTTCGCTTATATATGTATCTGGGCTGGTGACAGTTTCAATCCCTGAGTGGACACATGACATAAGCTGGCACATTCAAGTTGAAGGGATGCACTTCTAGACCCTGACTGGAGCTAGGCAAGAGGCTCTCCTCTCCCTTGGTTGGTTGGACGTGAACAATGAAGTAAAGCCATCTGGTGATGGCTAGGGAAACCAGCCTGAGGATGGCAGCAGAGAGATGAAAAGCACCTGAGTCCCTAATATCATCAAACTGCTGCTCATCTGTCTCTCACCTGAAGCCCATCAGCCCCAACTCTAGACTTTCAGTAGGTAAGACAATCAATGTTTTCACTATTTAAGCCAGTCTCAGTCAAGTCTTCTGTTACTTGCTGTCAAAAGCATCCTAACTGACACAAAACACTTGCAGAGTAATTTTCTTGAATGTAAACAGAGGTTATCATGAAGAATATTTAGAGTTATCGCCTACAGAGGTTTTGTGGCAAGTTTTTTTTTTTTTTTTTTAAATATTTAGAAGCTTCCTAATTAGTCTTTCCACCTCCAATCCTATTCATCTGAAATCCATCCTGTCCTACCTAGGCTGTCAGTGGTCTATCTTAAGAACAAGTCTGAGCATGTGCCATCCCTAGCTTTAGATTGATCCTTCGAAAACTCCCCGTAAAAAAAACACAGCCGGTGGACCTGTGAAGTGACCACATGGAAATGTGCTGAACTTGAAAACACAAAACTCTATTATCAGTCATTTAAGTTCAAATGTTTTAAAAAGACTGAATTGTCAGAAATCCTCCAACAATCTTATGAGGCAAGTATTATTATTATGAAGGTAAGGACCTTGAGGCCCAGTCATACAGCTGGTTGAGTGGCAGAGGCAATCTTCAAACTTGGCCTGCAGCCTAAGTCTACACTCTTAATCACCATGCTAGAGCTGAGGGCCAGACTCAGGCCAAGGCCATCAAGTTCCCAAACTACCAAAAAAGCCCATGGTCCTTACACCGGTATAAGACTGTCCCATTATTTGGACCCAGTCTTGTTTCTTACCATGATTCCTTTCAACTTTATTCTATCAATAATTAACTCAGTTTATTGAACACACTATGCTATTTCATGCCACTCTACCTTTGTATATACTGTTCCCTGTTAATAAAATCCACTCCCTTTCTTATTCATTTGACAATGCCTGTTCATTAGAAGGCTGCTTAGGATAACACTTATCTGAAGCCTTCCCTTCCACAGTGAATTGGTGCTTCTTCCCTACTACTTCCCTACTTTGCCATGATCATTTGTATTGGTGTTCTGTCTCCCCTGACAATTTATAGTCTCCTCAAGGTGAATTTATAATCTCTGTCTTCCTCATCTTGTTTTTAATCTCTAGCACCCAGCCCAGTACATGGCACACGGCAGACAATAAATGCTAGCTAAACTACTAAATTCCCCCTAACTTTAGAATTGAAATGAAAGAATGTTAGAATTACTTACTCTCTTCTGGAGATATTTAAGATTAGAAGAGTGACAGAAACAGATTGTTTCCTTAAAATACAGTAATTGACATCTTCATCCTGAGAAGGGAAGAACCAATTGTACAACATCTTATTCATTAACATTAGAACAAGAAGAAAAAGTGTTCAATAACAAGGCAAGTAAGCAGTGCAATCTCCATTCCAAACAGTAAACAAAACTGTGGGTGCTTAGAAATGCTTGACAGCCAAAGCAGTCACCACCTCAAGAAAACGGCACTGAAAGAAGCAAGTTGTTCCCACTCAGTCTCTTGGGCTAAACTGAAGAGTGATCAGGTCAGGCACTTAATACTTACCAAATAAGAAGAAAATCCATCATTCTTTGTACGGTCTAGGCTGAATCCAATCTAAGAGAGTGTAAGAAGAGTAGAGTAAGTAGTCACACAATGCCCTGGTGTCCATACTTTTCTTGCTCAAAGAGCAGAAAAGGTGATTTTTTTGGCCTGGCTTTCTCTCAGTTTTCTTAGCATTCATTTTGTTAAGAAGGTGATTCCTGCTCAAGTAAAATCACTAACTACTGGAATTATTCAACAATTACAACTTCAGTGTTAAAATAAAACTATTTGATGCCTGATATATAATCTGGTACTCACAAGTTTAATTTTCTCCATATTCTGATACTTTAAAGTATAGGGAGTAAAGCTTTCATTCAATCAACAGAAAAGGGAAACCCCCTCAGTCTCATTAAAAGATACTTACAGTTGGATCCTTGTCTGTGGCTCCTTCAGGCTTATTTACTGAGAGGCTAGTGACATTAACCACCATGTACCCATGCTTGAAGAATCCAAAAGTGTTCAGATGAACCTTATGCCGCACATCATCCTAAAAAGATTTGCAGTGGTGGAATTAGTAATATGCAGAAGCTAACTTTGATTAATGTATTCATTTGCTTGAAAAACTACGGTATCTAGTTTCCCACTAGCCAGTCAATGTTTCCATACGCTAAATAATATACATACCTGTGGTACCTTATCTTTCTCCAAAAGCTGAAAAAGACTAAAAAAAAAAATCCATAAGATATTAACAGCTTTGCAAAAGGAAGGACACAATGGATTCAATCCATTCCAATGCACTTGTACACGTCCTGAAGGCAATGTGAATGTGAGTTTCAGGGAAGAAGGGACCATATTTTAGTCATCCTCGCATCCTTCTTGCTCATTACAACACCTGGCATCCAGTAAGCACTCAAAACATGTCTGGGAAGGGAGAGAGGAGTGGCCAAAGCTACTCCAAGAATACACTTATTTCTATAAACCTTCTTATCAGTTTTTGTGAACCTGGCTCCTCCTATTTGAGGACGAAGAGCAATACCTGTACACTGATTTTCTAATCTATAAATCAATTTTTTTAAAAAAGGTTTATTTAGGAACTTTAGGGGGCAGTGAGTTTATGTTAATAGGGGAGGAACAACTCAGAAAAGGAGACTAAGAATGGTCACACAACTCAAAGAATGTAATCAATGTCGCTGAATTGTACATGTAGAAACGGATGAATTGGTGTATGTTTTGCTGTGTATAGTCTCAACAACAACAAATTAGAAAAAAAATTTTAAAAAGGTTCATTTATACCTAAAAATTATGTAATATATGATGGATTTTCAGGGAACAAAGGTTTATACAGAACGAATCCCACGAACTAGGCAGGTGGAGACAAGATCTTTTGGACGTAGGACAATTCTGAGGATTGCTGAAACTGTATCACACAGGCCAACACCCATTCCACCTACCTAAAATTTCAAAATTGTAATTCCAATCTCAACTAAGGTCAATAAATTTCAAGGCCAATGGAACAGTAATATTAGCAAATACTTCTAAAACTGGAATTCTACAAAGACATATTATGTAAAATCACTGTTTTATGTTGAGATTTGCCTAATTAGAGTATTTCATTAAGTTTGCAATAAGCTAACAGTTATTAAATAGGCAGCAGCTAACAACTGTGAAGCACTATGCTAAATACTTTTCTAAAACTTGCATTTGGTTTTTCCTCAAATCTACAGTCATTTTTGCTACCGTTTGTTTCTTGCTCATTATTTTTGTATATGTGTGTGTGTTTTGTGATAAAAAATATATATAACAAAATATATGCCATTTCAACACTTTAGTGGACACAGGTTGTTTCTACCTTTTGACTACTGTGAACAGTGCTGCAAAGAACACTGGTGCACAAGTAACTGTGTTCCTGCTTCCAAATTCTTTTGGGTATATACCTAGGAATGGAATTGCTGGGTCATATGGGATGGAGCAGTTTTACTCTGCACACATGGGGTCACCATGAGTTGAAATCAACTCAGCGACAATTAACAACAACAACATGGTAATTCTGTGTTTAATTTTTTGAGGAACAGCCAAACTGTTTTCCACAGCGGATGCACCATTTTACAATCCCACCAACAATGGATAAGGGATCAAATTTCTTCATATCCTTGCCAACACCTGTTTTCTTTTTTTAAAATCACAGCCATCCTAGTAGGGGTGAAGTGGTATCTCACTGTGGTTTTGATTTGCATTTCCCTAATAAGTAATGATATTGAGCATCTCTCTGCTTGTCAGTCATTTGTATATCTTCTTTGGTGAAATGCCTATTCAAGTCCTTTGCCAATTTTTTTGATTGGGTTGTCTTTCTGTTCTTAATTTGTAGGAGTTCTTTATATATTCTGGATATTAAAACTTAATCCAGTATTCTTCACAAAAATTTTCTCCCAATCTGCAGGATGCCTAATCACTTTGTTGATAAAGCCCCTTGATGTGCAAAAATTTTTAATTTTTGTGAGGTCCCATTTATTGTCTTTTGTTGCTTATGCTTCTGGTGTCATATCTAAGGATCCATTCTCAAAAACTAGACCATGAAGCATTATCCTATGTTTTCTTCTAAGAGTTTTATGGTTTTAATTTTTAAATTTACGTCGCTGATCCAATTTGAGTTAATTTTCATATATGGTGTGAGGTATGTGCCTAGCTTCATTTTTCTGCTTGTGGAAAATAAACTGACCATAATGTATGGGTTAATTTCTTGACCCTCAATTCTATTCCATTGGTCTATATGGCTATCGTCATACCAGTTCCACACTGTTTTCATTACTGTAGCTTTATAGTATGTTTTGAAATTGAGAAGTGTGAAAATTCTCCTACTTTGTTCTGCTTTCTCAGGATTGCTTTTGCTATTCAGTGTCTTTTGCAGTCCATATAAATTTGAGGATTGGCTTTTCCATTTCTGCAAAAGGTGGCTGTGGAAATTTTGGTGGGGACTGTGTTGAATCCATAAATTGCTTTGGGTAGTGTCAACATATTAACAACATTAAGTCCTCCCATCTATGAACATGGAATATCCTGCCATTTATTTAGGTCTTCTTTAATTTCTTTCAGCAATGTTTTATAGTTTTCAGTGTACAAGTCTTTCACTTTTCTGGTTAAATTTATTCTGAGGCATTTTATTGTTTTAGATGTTAGTGAAAATGGAATTATTTCCTTAATTTCCTTCTCAGAATGCTCACTGCTGATGAATAGAAGCCCAACTGATTTTTGTGTATGACCCTGGATCCTGCCACTCCACTGAATTCATTTATAAGCTCTATTAGCTTTCTTGTGGATTCTTTGAGGTTTTCTATACATAGGATTATGCCACTGAGAAAAAAGACAGTTTTACTTCTTCCTTCCCAATTTAGATACTTCCCCCCACCCCTCTTTTTCTTGCCTAATTGCTCTGGCTAGGACTTCCAGGACAATACTGAACAGCAGTGGTGAGAGTGAGCATCCTTGTCTTGTTCCTAATTTTAAGGGGAAAGCTCTCAAGTCTTTCTTCATTGAGTATGGTGTTACTTGCAGGTTTTTCATAAATGCCCCTCATCATATCGAGGAATTTCCCTTTTATTCCTAGCTTGTTGAGTGTTTTAATCATGAAAGGGTGTTAGATTTTGTCAAATACCTTTTCTGCCTCGACTGAGATGATAATGTGGTTCTTTTCTTTAGTTCCATTAATGTGTTGTATTACATTGATTGATTTTCTAATGTTGAACCACCCTTGCATTCCTGGGATAAACCCCACTTGATCATGGTATATAATCTTTTTAATATGCTTTTGGATTCAGTTTGCTAGTACTTCATTGATGATTTTTGCATCTATATTCATATTGCTCATTATCTCTTAATTCTATTCTTTGTTTTTTTTTCATTTTAAATATAGCTTTTTTACAATATACTGAGATGCTCTGGGGGTCTAATACTGCTCTTCATTGTTTCTGCTGACTTTCACAATAGCGTCTATCTTTGTGTGTGTGGTAATTTTTTATTTCTAAATTTGGGATCTCCTGGACATCAAAGGTAGTCTAAATGCAAACACCAAAGGCTTGTGAAAAGAAAGGCCTGTAGATTAGATCTTCAGCAGAAACATCATAAATGGTACCCCACTCACAAATATACAACACATAAAGCTAAAACACATGTTTTATTGCCATTAGGAGAGTTTATTTCCTAGCCTACTCTTTGATTCAAGGAATACAGCTCTTTGAGAGTCCTAGAGTTGCTGAAGAAAATGGGGACTCAGTTCCAACTCCCCTTCCTGCTTGGGTCTAAGGTTTTGATTCCTGTTCCCCCTCAGCAGCTGTTAAAAATTCAAGGCTCTAGGATACTGGTTTCTGCAAAGCCTCCAAGCAGCCCTGGCTCCCTAGTTCTTTTACCACTGGGGTTTCAGTTCCTTCTTCCCTTTTTTTGGCTCTTGGGTGTTTCCCTTATTTTCTTAGATGCTCAGCTATGCATTTAAGCATGTGTGATAGACTTCCACTCCCCAGTAGGATGGAGTAGCTTGCAGCAAACCAGCATTCCCACAGAGAACTAGAAAAATCAGATAACAGAATTCTTCCATTGGAAGGCATTGAAGAGCTGCTAGATGGTAAAAACCAGAAAGGCTAAGGCTTACAGCCTTTCTCAGGATTCTGTGAGAGTCAGCCCTACAGAAATTATCTGAATGACTATTTTTTCAGTTTTCCAAGGATGACATAGCTACTACATCTTAGATGCATACAAGAGAACTTAATTCAGCTACATACAATGGATACCTTAGGACATCAGAACTTAATTCTCTGGCAGAACCCCCAGCTGAGAAGGGCTGCAGAGAAACAGCAAAAGAATGAGCAAA
Organism: Trichechus manatus latirostris; assembly: GCF_000243295.1. Taxonomy (NCBI): domain Eukaryota; kingdom Metazoa; phylum Chordata; class Mammalia; order Sirenia; family Trichechidae; genus Trichechus; species Trichechus manatus. The sequence goes on along the minus strand of NW_004443974.1, from coordinate 14,419,368 downwards.
CTCTCATAACATAAAACAACATCCATGAGTCTCACAGACAAATGCTGAGTGAAACAAGCCATAATCATAATAAAACCAAACCAGTTGCTGTCAATTACTCATGGTGACCTCGTATGTGTCAGAGCAGGACTGTGCTGTGCTCTCTAGGGTTTTCAACAGCTGCTTTTTGGGAAGTAAACTGCCAGATCTTTCTTCCCAGGTACCTCTAGGTAGACTCGAACCTCCAACCTTTCGGTTAGCAGTTGAGCATGTTAACAGTTTGCACCACCCATGTACTCCATATTCACCATAAGTATATCAAATTAAAATGCAGGGGAAAACAATCTATGGTGACAGAAGTTAGGACGGTGATTACTCTTGGGAGGGAGAGAGGGACTTCCCAGTCACTTGGCTGGGGGCAGGTGGAAAGCCTTAAGGAGTCTTAAAGTGTAGGTAACATTATTTATCGCTGGTTGCACAAGTTTGTTTATAATGAGGAAATTCATTGAGTTGTACTCTTATAATAAGATTTTTGTGTATGTGCTTTAGATGAAGGTTTACAGAGCAAATCAGTTTCTCATTAAACAATTAATACACTGTTTTGTGACACTGGTTGCCAACCCTGTAACGTGTCAACACTCTTCCTCTTTTCGATCTTGGGTTCCCCATTTCCATTCATCCAGCTTTCCTGTCCTCTCCTGCCTTCTCGTCCTTGCCCCTAGGCTGGTGTGCCCATTTAGTCTCGTATAGGTAGTTCAGCTATGTGTATTATAATTTGTTTTATTGGCCTGTCTAATCTTCGGCTCAAGGGTGAACCTCAGGAATGACTTCAGTACTGAGTTAAATGGGTGTCCAGGGGCCATACTCTCAGGGTTTCTCCAGTCTCAGTCAGACCAGTAAGTCTGGTCTTTTTTTGTGGGTTTGAATTTTGTTCTATATTTTTCTCCAGCTCTGTCCAGGACCCTCTATTGTAATCCCTGTCAGAGTAGTTGGTGGTGGTAGCTGGGCACCACCTAGTTGTGCTGGACTCAGTCTGGTGGAGGCTGTGGTAGTTTTGGTCCATTAGTCCTTTGGCTAATCTTTCCCTTGTGTCTTTGGTTTTCTTCATTCTCCTTTGCTCCAGATGGGGTGGGATATAATGAGTAATTTTTGGTATACATATATTTCAATAAAATTTAAATTTTGAAAGTATGCTTGCTCTCTATTCATTCAGCATTTAGATGTTCTGTAGCAGAATGGAAGTCAGCTAAATACTTTTTATACTCATTTAGTCCACCACAATGTATGTTTTCTAGGTTGTTTTTCTTTTGGACAATGTTTTAATTATACCTTAACGTAGTTTTTTTCACATAAGCAGTACATTCCTTTACTGTTTTCTCACCTTTTCATCATAATTTCATTTGATAATTAAAAAACCAAATCAGTTACATTGATTTGATTTTGACTCATGGCAACCCCATGTGTGTGTCAGAGTAGAACTGTGTTCCATAGGGCTTTCCACAGCTAATTTTTTGGAAGTAGATCACCAGGCCTTTCTTACAATGCCATTAAAAACATGTTTTTGAAGACTATATTTAACAAGAATAACAACACCCAGTTTTCAGTGCTTACTAAGAACCAGGTTATGTGCCAAGCGCTTTACTTATGATCTCTAATCTTCACTCAGCCCAATGCGCTTAACAGTAGTGTATCCTCATGGTAAGGAAATGAATACCCAAGGCCATGCAATATAAGTGATAAAGCTAGGATTTGAGCAAAGATCTGATTTGAAAGCCATTTTTACACAATTATCTCTAGTATGGGAAAGTAATCATGATGTAATATTAAATGCAAAGAGTAGAATTCAAACTATATACAGTAAGATTCATGTTTGTAAAAAATAATTAAAAGGTATATATTTACATGCATGCATACATACATATGTTTATTTATTCATAAAAGACTTCAAAGAAATTCACCAAAATATTAAAATTCTGGGTGACTTTTTTTTCCTGTATATTTTTCTGTATTTTCTGAATTTCTAACAATGGTCATGTATTAACTCATAATTAGAAAAAATCAAATGTTATTTAAAAAGAAAAGAAAACAACAACAAAACCCAGTGCCATCGAGTTGATTCTGACTCACAACAACCCTATACGACACAGCAGAACTGCCCCCAGAGGGTTTCCCAGAAGCAGCTGGTGGATTCGAATTGCTGACATTTTTGCCTAGCAGATGTAGCTCGCTATAGCTCTTAACTACTGCACCACCAGGGCTCCAAGAAAGTATTACCATTTGTCTGTATTATCTGCAGGAAACCTTACCTAACCCACCTCCATTTTAAGCTATCATGTCAACACATCAAATAAGATTAATGTGTGGAAATGACTTCATAAATGATACCTCGCTATATAAACCACAGAGATACAGAAATCTCAAGGCTAAAAAAGACTAGAAAGGTTATACGTTTTAATTACTCATTCAACTTTATTTATTCAACTTAATGCAAATAAACCAATATTCACAGAACACCATTAAGGGCTGAGGTCCAAGAAGTGAAAAATATTCACTCCCAGACATAATGAGTCTGAAAAACTCCAACAGCCAGCCCTGACTGTCCCGGAACAAAGAAACCTTTCCTTTCACCATGAGGAAGCCAGAGATCTGGGTAGTCTAAGCCAGGTTCACTCTGCAAGGCCTGCACTGGATGCTTCAGACAGCATCTGGGGAGGGGGGCAGAAACCTCAGCACTCACATCACTGCCTCCAGATACTCTCCTCGAAGGGGTAGTGGTATCAGGCGCAGCCCTACTTCATTCTCCTGATGCAAGGTGACAGAAAAATGAGGCAGAGGCAAGGAGTTGCCAAAGTAGGGTGAGTATGACAATACCAGACACAAGCAATGAAGATTTAATTACATTTTCAACAACCACCCTATCATTTCCATTAGCACCAACACAGCAATTGTGTTTGTCTATTTCCCCCAAGAATTTCAGAGACTGCAAGCACTTAACTTTAGTTAGTGTGTAAGAGCTTTATATATCATCATTCATTCTCATTATAACCCTACAAGCCAGGTGTTACTATGTCCATTTTACAGATGAGGAAACTGAGGCTTGGGGTGGTAAAACTTATTTAACACTATTAAGGCTGGTAGGTGGCAGAGCCAGTATTCAAACTCAAGTCTGTTTAAACTCCAAACCTGTGCTTTTAACTACCTCATACCTTTTACAAACAAATAAATATATAACTATTTTTTAAAACTTTATTATAGAAAATTTCAAACCATCAACTTATGGTCAATTTTCTCCTTCTATACTCCACCCACCCTCACTCTTAATTGTTTAGAAGCAAATCCCAGACATCCTATCAATATTTTAGTGTTTGATCTCTGATAAAAGCTCTTTTTTAAAAACATAATCACAATAACATAGTATATTCTTAATTATAGTAAGCTGCTGGTCAAATTACTTAAACAAGATTGTCCATCCATGAGAAATTAAGGTTACAGGAACATAAACAAAATGAAGTACTGTTCCCAGACATGCATTTATAGGGTTGGGTCTAAAAACATGTATGTCATTTTTCCTGGCTTTCTTAGCAGACTTATATTATTTGAAACCAATGGAAATACAATTGACGTTTAACACAATTACAAACTAACAAGTACTAATCCAAACAAGGAAACAAGAATTAGTTTGATGATGACAAAACAGTCTAAATTAATGTACACTTAATTTATCCTGGAGGATCTCATTAGAAAAAATGGAGCATCAGCAGTAACTAGACTTACAGGAGAGTAAACAATTATTCTAAAAGGTTTGCTCTTATTTTCAATAAACTGTTTTGTGAAACTAAAACTTCACTTTAAGACTATCAAAATTCTTAACCAAACAACCCTCATTCGCTGCTGGTGGAATTGTAAAATGGTACAACCACTATAGAAAATGGTATGGTGCATCCTCAAAAACCTAGAAAGAGAAGTACCTTGCAATCCAGCAATCTCACTCCTAGGTACATTCCCTCGCCATTGAATAGCAATGACACGAATAGACATATGCATATGTATGTTCATTGCAGCATTCGTCACAATAGCAAAAAGATGGAAACAATCTAAGTGTTCATCAGTGGATGAATGGATAAATAAAATGTGGTACATACACACAATGGAATACTACGCACCCATAAAGAATAATGATGAGTCCTCGAAATATAACGTGGATGAATCTGGAGGACATTATGCTGAGGAAATAAGTCAATCACAAAAGAACAAATATTGTATCACATTTTTATAAGAAGACAACAATAGATATATGACAGGCAATCCCCAGGTTATGAACATCTGACTTACAGACAACTCGTACTTAAGAACGGACTGCCATAAAGCTTATTATATTAAAAATTTGAGTTAAATACAATGGTTCGTAATAACAAATGCATGCACTACTTTGTGACATTCATGAAAACATTATGCAGTCTGGAGGTGTTCTTAAGTGTTTTATATGCATAGAAAGGTAAAAAATACATATACTAATACAAACATTTGACTAACTGACAGTAAATAAGAACCTCACGTACCTGTTCTGACTTACACACAAATTCAACTTAAAGACAGACTTAGAAACAGATCTCGTTTGTAACCCAGGGACTGCCTGTATATAGACACCAATGCTCACTGGTGGTTACCAGGGATGGGGAGGGGGAAGCTCCCAAGATAGTAGGCACTTGTTATTTTTGGTGATGGGAAAGGTAGCATCAAATGAAGTGCACACAGCTTGACCAACGTAGACAACATCACTAAGAAGTTCACAAGAGAAAAGGAGGTCTTTGGTAAAGGATATGACAAACAAAATTTTGCAATAACACCAACAACAACCAAAAAAATGTGTGTGGTTATACAAATATGTATACAGGCATGTAAGCATATAAGTATGAATATGCTGGTACATATGTGTGTGCACAGATAGAAGTATCTTCAGGCATATATACATGCAGGTATGTGTGTGCATGCATGCATATCCATATATACAATAAACCACATAGGGGACATAGGTCTGGATACTTCTCAGACATAACCAAACACCTCACAAAATTAATTTTCTGGGTTTGAAAACTTATGACCATACTCTCATGGGGAAACACAGGAAATTAGCATAATATAGTTCATAAATTGTAGGTTCTACATCCCAATGTGGTACAGTGTCTGGGGTATTAAAAGCTTCCGAGTGACCATCTAAGATACAACTACTGGTCTCTACTCATCTGCAGCAAAAGAAAAAGAAGGAGACTCAAGATTCAAAGAAGAAAGTAGTCTACAGGACTAACAGCTGACAGGAATCATGGCCTCATCTACTCTGAGACCAGAAGAACTAGATGGTGCCTTCCTACTACTACCGACTGTTCTGACCACGGCCACAATAGGTGGATCCTTAAAGAATGGGAAAGAAATGTGGAACAGAATTCAATTTCTTAAAATGTCCAGACTTACTGGACTGGTTGAGACTAGAGGACCCCCCAAGACTATCACCCTGAGATATGCTTTAAATCTTAAACTGAAACTATCCCTTGAGGTCACCTTTTAGCTAAGTAACAGACTGGCTCATAAAATAGAGTAACACCCCTGAGTAATAAGCTTCTTTAAGAAAAATCTTCTATAAGAGACCAAATGGTCAAAAATTACTCTAAAGCAAAAATGAGAAGAAAAGAGGGCAGGGAAGCTAGAGTAGTGGAATTGGTACAACCAGAACGGAATGAATGAGAATAATGACAGGTTGTAAAAAATGTAACCAAATACCTTATCAGCAATTTTAGAATATATACACACTGAGAAGTAAATTCTTACTGAAGTAAGTATCCTAAGATTTCTGGTTTATAGGGAAAACCTAAAATTAAAAGACAAGCAGAAGACTAATAAACAGACTGAGATCCTGAATATCACCAATAATCAACTTAAAATGAGATATCACTTTTTCTCCTATCAGGTTGACAGATGTTAAGACTTATAATGTGCTGTGTTATGAAGTATGTGAGTAAATAAATGAACACTCTGAACATTCTCCTACACGACTGGTAAGAGTGTAAACTGATAAAACCTTTACAGAGGGTTATTTGGTACCTTCCATTTAAAGTAATTCTCTGCCTAGGAATCTACCCCACAGAAATATCAGAACTGGTGCACGAAGATACATATACAAGGATACTCACAGCGGCCTTGTTTATAATCACTAAAAATCAAACAATGTAAGTGCACTATAAATATCCCTCAACAAAAGAATGATTTTTATAAGTTCTGTATCCTCCCTAAAATGGAGTGTTATTGTAGGGGCTACAAAGGATGAAGTGGGACCTTATATACTTACATTTTTTAAATGTCCATAAGATAATAAGTGAAAAAAGACAAGTTCATTTATTCAACAAGTACTTCTTGAGCGCTGCTCTAGGTTTCTGAGAATGGAGCAGTGAATAAAATGAACAAAAATTCCTGGTTCTAATGTTCTCGGGGAACGTCTAGCTCAATTGGCATAACACAGTTTACAATGTTCTACATTCTACCTTGGTGAGTAGTGTCTGGGGTCTTAAAAACCTGTGAGCAGCCATCTAAGATACTCCACTGGTCTCACCCCTTCGGAAGCATGGGAGAATGAAGAAAACAAGATACAAGGGAAAGATCAGTCCAAAGGACTAATGGACCACAGATACCAGGCCTCCACCAGACTGAGTCCAGTACAACTAGATGGTGCCCGGCTACCACCACTGACTGCTCTGACAGGGATCACAACAGAGGGTCCTAGGTAGAGCTGGAGAAAAATGTAGAACAAAATTCTAACTCACAAAAAAAGACCAGACTATGGCCCCCAGACACCCTTTTAGCTCCGTGGTGAAGTCACTTCCGAGGTTCACCATTCAGCCGGGGAGTGGACAGCTCCATAAAACCAAACGGGACTAATGAGGTACAGCAGTCCAGGGACAAGGGCCAGAAGGCAGCAGGGGACAGGGAAGCTGGTGATACGGAACCCAAGGTTGAGTAAGGATAGTGTTGATGTGTTGTGAGGTTGTTAACCATTGTCATAGGGCAACACGTGTACTAACTGTTAAATGAGAAACTATTTTGTTCTGTAAGCCTTCATCTAAAGTGAGAATAGCAGCACAATT
>NW_004443974.1:14410737-14411934 GCF_000243295.1 Trichechus manatus latirostris | reverse complement strand
GGGACAGGAAAGCTGGTAATAGGGAACCCAAGGTCGAGAAGGGAGAGTGTTGACATGTCGCAGGGTTGTTAACCAATGTCATAAAACAATATGTGTATTAACTGTTTAATGAGAAACCATTTGTTCTGTAAACCTTCACCTAAAGTACAATCAAAAAAAAAATTCCTGGATCATTGAACTTGTATTTTCATGGAAGGAGACACATAACAAGCAAAACAGACTTGGTATATTAGACAGTGATGAGTGCTACAGAGAAATAAAGCAACGAAAGAGATGTAGGGGTGCAGCGCTGCCACTTAAACTGGTCAAGGAAGGCTTTGCTGAGAAGTGCTGTTTGAGCAGAGACTGAGAGGAGCGCTGCGTCTGCATTGCAGATGTCAGGAGAAAGGGCCCTTGGGGCAGTGGCATGGTATGTTCTGTGGCTTGAAAACTACAAGGAGCCAGTATGGCTAGATTTTGGCTTACAAGTCACTGAAGTGCTTGAGCATAACCTGATCTAAGTTAGATTTGATGAAGTGTGATTGCACCAAAAAAGAAAGGAAAGGGAGGGTGGGAGCTACAGAGGGAGGGAAGAACAAAAGAACCTATATGGGGAATGTGTATACGATGATTACTAAGCAGCATTCTTGGCACAATAGTTAAGTGCTCAGCTGCTAACAGAAAGATTGGCCGTTCAAATCCAGCACTCCACAGGAGAAAAGTCCTAGGAATCTGCTCCTATAAAGATTACTGCCTAGGAAACCCTATGGGACAGCTCTATCCTGTCATATAGGAGTTCTGTGAGTCAGGACTGACTCTACAGCACACAGTAACAAAATAACGATAACAATAATAAAAGCTATGCAGAAAATCCTGGACATTAACACCAAATGTTAATAATGGTTAGCTTTGAGGATTCCAATTGCTGATGAACTTCTGAAGAAGTTTTGATTATTTTTGTAATATAAAAGTTTTTAGGTTACCAAAAACCAAAAAGTTACTTGTCATATACTAAACTCTATTTTACTTCTTCAAACGCTTTATGAAAAGTAATTGTATCAACATTGTGAAAATGTCAATTCTACCCAAAGCCATCTACAGATACAATGCAATCCTGATCCAAATTCCAATGGCATTTTTTAATGAGATGGAGAAACAAATCACCAACTTCATATGGAAAGGGAAGAGGCCTCGAATAAGTAAAGCATTACTCAAGAA
>NW_004443974.1:14396643-14409064 GCF_000243295.1 Trichechus manatus latirostris | reverse complement strand
TTCTGTCTGGAGGTGAGATGGGAAGGCAGAGAGGGTTAGGAGCTGGTTGAATGGACATGAGGAATCAGGGTTGGAAAGGAGAAGCATGCTGTCACAGTATAGGGAGAGCAATTAGAGTCACATAACAATGTATGTATAAATTTTTGTATGGGAAAAATAAATAATTATAAGTTGTGTTGGTCTATTTGTACTTTACCCAAACAAAAATTTGTTCCTATAAACTATGGCTCTGAAAGAAGCACTGTATAAAAAATATTTTCATTTAACTGCTGAGGAAAATGTAGGGCAGTTTTTAAAATCGGATTTATTTTCTTTAAATTAGAAATGACAACCGTATTAGAGAAAACAGAATCAAAACAAAGAAAAAATCATCCCTTACTTCATCACTTTGCAAAAACCATTTGGAATTTTGAAATTTTCCTCTAATCGCCTATGTTTTATTTATATCATTTGTTTTGAATTATAAAACTTATACATGCTCACTGGGAAAACCATTTAAAAAATACATAAAGTAGCTGGAACCTTATCATCTGGAGATAGCTAGTTGTAAAAGTTATCTAGTAAAAAGTGTGATGTTTTCCTTTCATATCTAAGACATTTTAAAACACATTTTTTTTTCAGTCATTACAGTTCTGACGTGGTTCTAAGTAAATAAACTATTTTATCAGCTAGTAAAGTATAAACAGAACTATAATTTATGATATTGCTTTTTGGTGATCTCAGCAGCAACATCAGCTATGTAATGGGCAGTCACGGTGTACCAGAAGCTATACCAAACCCATGACCTAGGTGCAGAGAATTTCTATTTTTATAAATATAACAACAGTAGTTTTTCCAGTAATAAGTGTTCACTTTAGGAAAACTAGAAAACAGAAATGCATTCATTCCCTCATTCAATATACAATTACTGAACTCCCACTATGTGTCAGGCACTGTATAATCAATGGTCAGCAAGATAAGTGTGACCACTGCTCTCAAGAGGCTTACAATCTAGGAGAAAAACAGTGTCTGATATTTAAAAAATTTTTTTAAACTGTAGAAAGTAAAACGGATAAGAACATATATTCACTTAACCACGATCCAGAGTTATCCAATGTCCATATTTATTATTTGCTTCAGATCCACAGGAAGGAAAGGAGGGGGGAGAAACATCGACATTAAGTGCCTTTGTATTCCTGCTGAATCCTATCTCCCTCCACCAACCCTCCCCACTCTCATGAATTGGTTTGTCCTTTTTTTAAAAAAAAAATTTTTTACTACATATAAACCAAAAACCCCACTGCTGTTGACTTGATTCCGACTCATAGCGACTCTATAGGACAGAGTAGAACTGCCCTCATAGGGTTTCCAAAGCTATAAATCTCGTATGGGAGCAGACTGCCGCATCTTTCTCCCATGGAGTGGCTGGTGGGTTCAAACTGCAGACCTTTTGGTTGGCAGTTGAGTGCTTTAACCACTGTGCCACCAGGGCATATCCATAAACATTATATAGTATCATTCTTGGCTTTTAAAATTTAGATAAACTGTCTCATAATGTATGTATATTTCTGGAACTTATATTTTCAGTCCACATTGTATTCTTTTGAGGACTCAATGTTGATACATTAAATAATGATCTAGGTCTGTCATTTTATGTACTTGCATTGTTGCATGTACATCACAATTTACCCATTTCCCCATCCGTGTGCATTAAAGTTATTTCCAAATTTTTTGCTGTAACAATGCTGCTATGATCATTCTTGTACACATCTTCTTACATATGTATTGGATTTCCAGGGTATATAACTAGATGTGAAAATCCTGGGTCATACAGAGTGCACATTTTCAATTTTACTATAAATTGCCAAATTAATCTCCAAAGTACCTAAGAGTTCCCCTTCTTCACCTCCTCACCCAACTATGATATTGTCAGGCTTTTCATTTTTCCAAATCTCAAGGTATATCAATGCTGACAATGACTCACCGTAGGAGCCCTGGTGGCACAGTGGTTTAAGAGCTCTGCTGCTAACCAAAAAAGTTGGCAGTTTGAATCCACCAGCTGCTCCTTGGAAACCCTATGGGGCAGTTCTACTCTGTCCCATAGGGTTGCTAGGAGTCAGAATCGACTCAAGGGCAATGGGTCTTGGTTTTGGATACTTTGTAAGGTTGAGTATCTTATCTATGATTTATTAGCCATTTGAGTTTCAATTCTGTGAAATGTCTCTTTTATATCCCATGCCCATTTTTCCACTGGATTTTTATTATTTGTAAAAGTTCTTTATATATTCTGGCTATGGATCTTTGATTTTTTCTGTTCATATATCTTCTCAAAGTCTATAGTTTTTTGCTTTTTCTTTTACTCTATGGTATCTTTTGTCAAGTACATCTTTATAAATTTTGAAGGAGAAAAATTCTATCAATCATTATTTCCGATAGCATGGGGTTTTTAAACTTCTTTTTAAAGATATTCTTCTCTAGTGGTGATGATTACACAAATTATGAGTGTTAACTGTCACCGAATTGTACATTTAAAAATGATTAGAATGGTAAATTTTATGTTATATATATTTGTGATGGTTGAGGTTAAATGTTAACTTGGCTGGGCTGTGATTTTCAGTGGTTTGGCAGTTATGTAATGATGTAGTCATCCTCCATGATGTGATCTGATATAATCTGCCCGTCAGTTGTAAGAGGAGTTTCCTTGGGGGTGTGGCCTGCATCAAATATATATATAGACATTTTGGCAAAGCTCACTTGCTACCTCTTGATCCTGCATCTGGCTTGTCATCATACGACCTCTAGTTCTTAGGACTTGAGCCAGTGGCCTGCCGCCTGACCTGCCGATCTTAGGTTCATCAGTCCTGCAGCTACATGAGTCAGGAGGAGCTTCCAGGTCCTCCTGACCTACACACTTGGGACTTTGAGACTTGATAGCCTCTACAACTGCATGAGCCATTTTCTTGGGATAAATCTCTCTCTTTCTTTCTCTTTCTCTCTATATATACATATGTTTTGTTTCTTTAGAGGACCTAGCCTAAAATAGTATTTTACCAAATAATTTTTTTTTAAAAGGTTATCTTTCTCTATCCCAAAATGATTAAAATATTCACTGGTATTTTATTCTAAAAGTCTTAGAGTTCTGTTTTCATATTTGGGTCTTCACTGTACCTAGAAATAAAGAAGGGGGAAAAGAAAAAGGAAAGGTTGGAAACAAAGAAGAATCGGTAGATGGAAAATATGGCGTTGTCAACAGAAACTAGGTCAGAGATTGCATGACATAATTTTGCAAGACCAAAGAGCTATTCATTGGAAATACCTTTTTTCAACAACACAAACGGTGACTATACACATGGAGATGGAGCCCTGGTGCCCTAGGGGTTAAGTATTCAGCTGCTAACCAAAAAGGTTGGCAGTTTGAACCAACCAGCCTCTCCACAGTAGAAAGATGTGGCAGTCCACTTCTGTAAAAATTTACAGCCTTAGAAACCCTATAGGGCAGTTCTACTCTGTCCTATAGGGTTGCTATGAGTTGGAATCGACTCAACAGCAAAGGGTTTTTTGTTTTTTTTTAATACATGTGGACCTCGCCAGATGGAATACACAGGAATCAAACTGACTACACCTGTGGAAAGAGAAGATGGAGAAGCTCAATATCATCAGTTAGAACAAGGCCAGGGAACAAGTGTGGAACAGACCATCAATTACTCATATGTAAGTTCAAGTTGAAGCTGAGGAAAATTAAAACAAGTCCAAGACAGCCAAAGCACGACCTTGAGTATATCCTACCTGAATTTAAAGACCATCTCAAAACAGATCTGACACACTAAACATTAATGACCAAAGACCAAACGAGTTGTGGGATGACATCAAAGACATACATGAAGATTAAAAAAAAAAAGGCCATTAAAAAGACAGGAAGGAAAGAAAATACCAAAACAGATTTCAGAAGAAACTCTGAAACTTGCTCTTGAACATAGACTAGCTAAAGCGAACAGAGGAAACGATCACGTAAAAGAGTTGAACAGAAGATTTCAAAGGGCAGCTTGAGAAGACAAAGTAAAGCATTACAATGAAATGCACAAAGACCTAGAGTCAGAAAACCAAAAGGGAAGAACATGTTCAGCATTTCTCAAGCTGAAAGAAATGAAGAGAAAATTTAAGCCTCGAGTTGCTATGGGGAAAATAACGAACAGTGCAAGGAGCAACAAAAGAAGATGGAAGGAATACAGAGTCACTATACCAAAAAGAATTGGTTGATGTTCAACCATTTCAGGAAACAGCATATGATCAAGAGCTGATGGTACTAAAGAAAGAAGTACAAGATGCACTGAAGGCATTGGCGAAAAATAAGTCTCCAGGAATTGACGGAGTATCAACTGAGATGTTTCAACAAACAGATGCAGCACTGGAGGTGCTCACTTGTCTATGCCAAGAAATTTGGAAGACAGTTACCTGGCCAACCGACTGGAAGAGATCCATATATGTGACCATTCCAAAGACAGGTGATCCAACAGAATGCAGAAATTATCAGACAATATCACTAATATATATCACACGCAAGTAAAATTTTGCTGAAGATAGTTGTGGTGCGACTGATTACTGATGGATTACTTTCGTGTGGCCCTTCTAGCCATGGTCTTGTAACTCCCACCCATGTGATTGGGCAGGACTGTGTGATAGGGTAATCCAAGGGGACTGCTCAGTTTTGCCTTGAAAGAGAGACAATTCCAGAGCAGAGAGGAGGAGCCCACCACCACCAAGGAAGGAGAGACCAGCAGGAAAGACCCAGAAGCAGAGACCCAGAAGCAGGAGATGGCGTGGTGGGCTTCCTGGCCCATGGAGAGAGAAAGCTAAGTGCCTTTGGGCAGAGACTGAGGGCTAGGGAGAGGCATGCCTGCGAGCACGGCTAGGAAGAAGCTATCCCGATGGAAGAACTGTATCCTGAGTATTCCTGAGCCTGAACTGTAGCTGTTACTTCCCTAATAAACCCCATAACCGTGAGTATGGTCTTTGAGTTCTGTGTGGCCATTGCAATGAATTATCGAACCCAGTAGACGGTGCTGTGTGAGGGATAGTTGGTGTCAGAGTTGGTAAAGATAGAGGACAGAGGAGGCATGTCTGACCTCCTCCACCTTACACGAATCAGCCTTGGGCTGTTAATCTTGGTTCTCCTTCCCTCCTTGTGGGGTTGGAAGAGGTTAGACACCGCCCCTACGCCGTTTTTACAAAATTCGCAAGTGGTTGCAGCATTACATCAACAGGGAACTGCCAGAGATTCAGGCCAGATTCAGAAGAGGATGTAGAACAAGGGATATTGGATGTTGGCTGAAAGCAGAGAATACCAGAAAGATGTTTACCTGTGTTTTATTGACTATGCAAAGGCATTCAACTATGTGGATCATAACAAATTATGGATAACATTGTGAAGAATGGGAATTCCAGAACACTTCATTGTACTCATGTAGAACCTGTACACAGACCAAGAGGCAGTTGTTAGAACAGAACAAGGGGATACTGCATGGTTTACAATCAGGAAAAGTGTGCCTCAGGGTTGTATCCTTTCATCATACTTATTCAATCTGTATGCTGAGCAAATAATCCAAGAAGCTGGACTATATGAAGAATACGGCATCAGAACTGGAGGAAGACTTATTAACAACATGCCATATGCAGATGACATAACCTTGCTTGCTGAAGTAAAGGGGTCTTGAAGCACTTACTGACGAACAAAGACCACAGCCTTTGGTATGGATTATACTTCAACATAAAACAAAACAAACCCATTGCCATCGAGTCGATTCCGACTCACAGTGACCCTACGGGATAGAGTAGAACTGCCCCATAGGATTTCCAAGGAGCAGCAGGTGGATTTGAACTGTCAACCTTTTGGTTAGCACCCAAGGCCTTAACCTCAACATAAGGGCTCCACACCTCAACATAAGAAAACAAAAATCCTCACAACTGGACCAATAAGCAACATCATGATAAATGGAGAAAATACTGAAGTTGTCAAGGGTTTCATTTTACTAGAGCCATAATCAATGCCCATGGAAGCAGCAGTTAAGAAATCAAACGATGTACTGCATTGGGCAAATCTACTGCAAAAGACCTCTTTAAAGTGTTAAAAAGAAAAGATGTCACTTTGAGGACCAAGGGGCACCTGACTCAAGCCATGGTATTTTCAATCACCTCATATGCATGCAAAAACTGGACAATGAGTAAGGAAGACCGAAGAAGAATTGATGCCTTTGAATTATGGTGTTGGTGAAGAATACTGAATATACCATGGACTGCCAGAAGAATGAACAGATGTGTCTTGGAAGAAGTACAGCCAGAATGCTCCTTAGAAGTGAGGCCGGCAAGACTTAGTCTCACATACTTTGGACATGTTATCAGGAGGGACCAGTACCTGGAGAAGGACATCAAGCTTGGAAACGTAGAGGGTCATGAAAAAAAGGAAGACCCTCAACAAGACAGATTGACACAGTGGCTGCAACAATGGGCTCAAACACAGTAACGTTTGTGAAACTGCAGAGGACGGGGCAGTGTTTCGTTCTCTTCCACACAGGGTTGCTGTGAATCGGAACTGACTCGACGGCACCTAACAACAACAATGTACCTGGAATATATTTTTGTGTATAAGGTGAGATAGGCATCTATTTCATTTTTCCCCCTCAAATGAAAAGCCAGTTGTCCAAGGGATAGTTCAGAGCAATCTGTCCTAATCGCCACTGCTCTATGATGCCACCTTTATTGCATATCAAGTTTTCACTAAGACACGAGTCTCTATTTGGGCTTTCTATTCAGTCCCATTGATCTTGTCAATTCCCACTCTAGTACCATACGACTTTATAATATGATATTCAAGTAGGCAAGATCTCTCTTCTTCTCCTCGTTTAGATTTGTGCTGGCTATTTCAGGACTTTTGGTCACTGGAAGTGAAAACCAGGGGGCTTCTGGAGTGCTGGTAATGTCTTATTTTTTTGACTTGGGTGTTGGTTACATGAGTGTGTTCAGCTGCAAGAAGCAAACAAAAAAAACTCATCAAGTTGCACATTTATAAACTATGAAACTGAAGAAAGGAAAGGCAATGACGCTAGACAGGAGGCTGACACAAAAAGATTGGTGGCCTCATTAAGGATTTTGAGCTCTTTCCTAAGGGGAAGAAGGAACCATTGATGAATTTTAAAAGAGGGGTGACATAATTGGGTTTGGCTTTTAGGAAAAATCACTCCAACTACAAAACAAAATAGGAACTAGAGTACTGCTAAGATTCTATTCTGAGGAGACTACACTGGTACAGAAGATACAAGCATGGCCTGGACCAAAGAGTAACAGTGGTGAGAGACAGCAACAAATGGATTGGACATCTATTTAGAACACAGAATCTATGGACCTTGGTGATGAGAAATTAAGAATAATTATCAGATTTCTGGCTTGAGAAAATGAGCAGCTGGTGGTCTGGAGGAAGAGTAAATAGGCTAGGGGTAGAGAGAATGGAAGGACAAGTTGGTTTCTAATATATAGAGGTGCTTATGAGGTATCTAGTAAATGGAAATGAGATATAGGCAGTTAGAGTCACTTGTCTACAGCTCAGAAGGAAGGCGTGATCTGGGGATAAAAATGTGTAAGAAAAACTTTCCCACAAACCCACCACCTAAAGACAACCACTATTCACACTTTAGTACATTTTCTTTTTTCCCTCACTTTAAAAACAGCTGTTTTGTACTGATAATTCTGGTATGTGCTTTTTAAACTAAATATCAGAACATAAGAAATGTTTCTGCTTTAACTTCCCAACAATTTCCACATTAAATTGCTGTCAAGTATAAAGGCAGTAGAGTGATGATACTTCAATTTTTTTTTAAATAAACTGAACTTTAGAAAATAAATACAATTACACAGGCTGTATTGGCCCATAAATGTATTATATTTGGCCAACGTAGTGTTTTGTTTTAATTTAAATTAGTTTCCAGCTAATTTCACATAAAAATCTAATTTCCAGACTCTCTTTTTAAAAAAAAAAAAAAGAACCACAAGATCCAGCACAGCTAGGCCACATCCCAATACACAGCAATATTTCATAGGAGCGGGGAGCCGTGGCCGCCTGCATGAGGAACATGTGCTCTCCAGCTGGCCACTCTGCCTGCTGCCTCACTGAGCCAGCTCACTTACAGTACCTATATGACCTCTGATGAAGACAAATATTAGATCTGGAAAGGAAGCGAAAAAGTACCTTTAGGCAGCCACATTCAGTTTCTCTACAAATAGAGAAAAATAACCTACCATTTACCGACTGCCTAACTCTTAATATTCAGATTCTTGGCTCATTGTATATAGATAGCAATTAGCAAAGAGAATGGGGTCAAATTCACACATGAAAAATCCAACAGCTAAGCAAATGAGGAGAGCGAACAACTTAAAAAAGCTCTTGCTACTGCTTAAAATGTGGATACTAGAGGACACCTAATTTTTTCCAAATAAGCCCAGAACAATTGTCACTAGACCAGTGGCCTCAACCTTTTTGTACAGACAGCACAGTCTCAAACAATAAAAATTTTGGCAGCATACTTCATAGGATTGAAAGATTCAAAACAACAATAAATGTGTCAACAATATGTACCTCAACACCACCTGCCCCTCATCCCCCTAGTTATCTTCCCGTCATTGCCCTTCAGTTCTGAGTTGCCTTGGGTTAACTGTTGGCTGTCTTGATTGAACTCTTTTTCATGTTCGCAAGGCAAAGTCTGGCTTGACCTCAGACTACTGCAACAGCAAATTGTACTTTTTCTACACCACCCTCATCAAGATGGTCAACTCAATATTCTGGACAGACATGGCTAACTTAGAAGTATACTCAAGTGTAGCAAACATTAATTTCACATAAGGATCACAGTTTTGGAGACATGCCTAGGAAGGGCTTGAGTTGTACCAGGATGGACGAGCTGAGAACCAATGGGCCTGAGATGGGGCAGAGCAGGGGTGAGGAAGATCATCTTCTTTTGAGAAAGTGGACAGATGTCTCTCTACCTTCTGGGAATCTACAAAGCAGTCTGTGAATGCAGGGCTGCAGCCACTGGTTTAAGGAGTGTCCACCACTTAAGGTTTGTGTGATCTCGCAGATACTGAGCTACCGGCAGTGATTCTAGACTATCTATACAAAACAGGTTTGGGTTTATTTACTTATGAACACCACTAAATTGCTAAAGATGTTCTCTAAAAGTTATTACAAAAACAAAGTAGTAACATGTTGTTATGAAGGTAGAGCTTTGAAATGAGATTGTTATATATTCACCCGCTTAAACATCTGCATTGAAGTGTTCTTGTGCTTAAGTACCTGGCCCACATCCCATATTCATCTTTACATTCTGCAACTGAAAAGATGAAGGAAAAGACAATATTTCTTGATTCCAACTTTTTCTAACACTTAAAAAGAAAGATGTGAGGCCAAGATGGTGGAGCAGTCAGACACTTCCTGTGGTCCCTCTTACAACAAAGACCTGAAAAAATAAGTGAATTGATTATATATGACAGTCTAGGAGCCCTGAACATCAAAGGCAAAGTTGAGGAATCAGACTGCGTGGCAGGGGGAGGGAGAGACAGTTTAGAAGCAGCGAGGAGCTTCCAGACCTGACCTGGCAGGAGCCGGCGCCCTTCAGGCTGGATCGGCTCGTGTGCACGGTGAGGTAGCCAGTGGTGCTCGGGAGGTGTTTTCTGCATCGGGAGAGACCCAGTGGCAGAGAGTCTACTCAGGCATCCAGAACCAGTGAAAATCAGTGCTCAACTGGAAAAAGATAAATACTTGCGTCTGACCTACTGCACAGATTAAAAAACACTCCCAATGGGAAAAACCTCTCTCCCATTTACCTGCCTGCTCCCCGCTCAGCACCAGGTCCCAGGCAGGCTCCAGTGATTGCTAAGTCCCCAAAGTCGGAAACAGGACCCATCGTGAGCCCTGAGCCATTCTCCCAGCCTTGGAGAGAGAAAAAATGAACAAACGGAAAAATTAACCTGCTGGCTCCCCTAAGCCAGGAACTCATGGTAGGCACAACTCCTTTGCCTAGGCACGGGCATAAGGGGTACATGGACTCTGAATGCCGTCTACCCCCGCACAGACCTGTGTGGGCCCATTTCAACAGCATAGGCCCTCATTACCACAGTTCAACAGGGTATATACCTGAAGTCTAACTTCAACTATTTCAGCTATATGATGAAGTGGCAGGTTCATGACATTTGACACTGCTCTGCTCATTAAACTGGTTCCTCATCTACCCACATGAGAGACCCAAGGACTGGTGGCTCCACCCATGCCACCCAGCCACCGGCAACAGAGGTCCAAGAATAAGTGATGCCTCCCAGTCCTTACAACCAACAGCACTGGGTGCTCACAGTCTGCCTGCAAAACCCACCCACCTACGCGCTCTAGGGAACAGGGACACACTTTCCTCCCAGACACTCAGAGGCAGCCATCAGTCCCCTGCATTGCTCAGCATGTGACTCCTTACTGCAACCACATACCTAAGCATACACCCATCACCTATGTTTGTCTAGGACTATAGGTGAAAGCCTGCACTACACACTAGGTGACAGACAACCTGCATACCTGAGCTGAATTCATACAAGAAAAGTAAACAGACTCCTGGGCTCACATACCTAGTAACAGATGTAACTACCTGGTGACAGGACGTCAGAGCTTCAAAGGCACGAATAATCAAACTAGCTCACAAGAGCAGCCTATCTGGGCATATCAGAACAAAATAAAACAAAAAGCTAGGACAGAGTAAGCAAACATAAAATTAATAAATATAATAACTTATTAATGGCTTGGAGAAAACAATCAATACCAAATCACATAAAGAGGCAGACCATGGTGGCTTCAGCAAGCTCCCAAAATAAAGAACAAATGTTCCAGAGGAAGAGAATTTCTTGGGATTATCAGAGGTAAAATACAAAAGATTAATACACAGAACTCTTCAACAGATCAGGTAGGAGATCAGGCAAAAAGTGGAACAAGCCAAGAAACACACAAAGCAACGGAGGATCTTAAGCAGGTTATTCAAGAGCATAATGACAAATTTAATAGGCTGTAAGAACCCATAGAGAGACAGCAATCAGAAATCCAGAAGAATAACAACAAAATTTCAGAATTAGACGACTCAATAGAAAGTCATAGGAGCAGAACTGAGGCAACAGAAGTCAGAATTAGGGAGACTGAAGATACTTGACACCAACTTATTTGAGGAAAAATCAAATAAAAGAACTTCAAAACATGAGGAAAAAACCCTAAGAATTATGTGGAACTCTATCAAGAGGAATAACCTATGAGCGAGTGGAGTACCAGAACAAGGGGGATAACAGAAAATAAGAGAGAACTATTGAAGATTTGTTGGCAGAAAACTTCCCTGACATCATGAAAGATGAGAAGATATCTATCCAAGATGCTCATTGAACCCCACGTAAAGTAAATCCCAAAAGAAAGTCACCAAGACATATTATAAACAAACTTGCCAAAACCAAAGATACAGAGAGAATTTTAAGAGCAGCTAGGGATAAACGAAAAGTCATCTACTAAGGAGAATCGATAAGACTAAGCTTGGACTACTCAGCAGAAACCATGCACGCAAGAAGGCAATGGGATGACATATATAAAGCCTTGAAGGACAACTGCCAGCCAAGAATTATACATCCAGCAAAACTGTCTCTCAAATATGATGGCAATATGAGGGCATTTCCAGTTAAACAGAAATTTGGGGAATTTGTAAAAAAACAAACTAAAATTACAAGAAATACTAAAGGGAGTCCTCT
Organism: Trichechus manatus latirostris; assembly: GCF_000243295.1. Lineage (NCBI taxonomy): Eukaryota > Metazoa > Chordata > Mammalia > Sirenia > Trichechidae > Trichechus > Trichechus manatus. The sequence continues at coordinate 14,397,280 of NW_004443974.1, read as the reverse complement.
GGTTAGAAAATCAATAATATCAGCTAACAACCCAAGACTCGAACACAAGACAGAGCAACCAGACATCAACCCAGATAGGGAAGTCACAAAAATAAATCAAAGCTAAAACACTGAAAATAGGGAAACAGAGATGTCAATATGTAAAAGATGACACTGAAAGAAAAAAGAGGGACTAAAAAATGTAGTCATAGATTTTTCATATGGAGAGGAAGTCAAAGCAATATAAAGAAATAAAACACTGGTTTAAACTTAGAAAAATAGGGTTAAGTATTTAAGGTAACCACAAAGGAAACTAACAATCCTACGTATCAAAATAAAGAACAAGAAAAATGTACAGAGTCAACAAATACACAATCAACAACGAAAAAGACGAAACGAAAATACAAAAAGAAAAATGACTCAACACAGAAAATTAAGTGGAACAAAGAAACTATCAACAACGATAAAGAACAATGAAGCTGTGAAATGTCATATAACTTGGTGGAAGCTGGAACTTATTATGCTGAGTGAATTTAGTCAGGCACAGAAGGACAAATACTGTATAAGACCACTATTATAAGAACTCAAGAAAAGGTTTAAACACAGAAGAAAACATTCTTTGATGGTTATGGGGATGGGAAGGAAGGGTGAGGGTTAT
>NW_004443974.1:14394713-14396543 GCF_000243295.1 Trichechus manatus latirostris | reverse complement strand
GTGCTGGCATAACTGGATATCCATCTGCAAAAAAATGAAACAAGATCCATACCTCACACCATGCACAAAAACTAACTCAAAATGGATCAAAGACCTAAACAGAAAATCTAAAATGATAAAGATAATGGAAGAAAAAACAGGGACAACGCTAGGAGCCCTAATATATGCCATAAACAGAATATAAAACATTACTAGCAATGCACAGAAACCAGATAACTGGGAGCTCCTAAAAATCAAACACTTATGCTCATCAAAAAACTTTACCAAAAGAGTAAAAAGACAACCTACAGACTGGGAAAAAAAATTTGGCTATGACAAATCCAATCAGCGTCTAATCTCTACAATCTACAAGATACTGCAAAACCTCAACAACAAAAAGACAACTAACCCAATTAAAAAACCGATAAAGGATATGAACAGGCACTTTGACAAAGAAGACATTCAGGTGGCTAACAGGCACATGAGGAAATGCTCATGATCATTAGCCATTAGAGAAATGCAAATCAAAACTACAATGAGCTACCATCTCAGCCTAACAAGGCTAGCATTAATCTAAAAAACACACAATAATAAATGTTGGAGAAGTTGTGGAGAGACTGGAACACTTATACACTGTTGGTGGGAATGTAAAATGGTACAACCACTTTGGAAATTGATTTGGCACTTCCTTGAAAAGCTAGAAACAGAAGTACCATACAATCCAGCAATCCCACTCATTGGAATATATCCTAGAGAAATAAGAGCCATCACATGAATAGATATATGCACACCCGTGTTCACTGCAGCACTGTTCACGATATCTAAAAGATGGAAACAACCTAGGTGCCCATCAATGGAAGAATGGATAAACAAATTATGGTATAATCACACAATGGAATACTATGCAATGATAAGGAACAATGATGAATCCATCAAACATCTTATAACACAGAGGAATCTGGAAGGCATAACGCTGAGTGAATTTAGTCAGTTGCAAAAGGACAAATATTGTATAAGACCACTATTATAAGAACTCAAGAAAAGGTTTAAACACAGAAGAAAACATTCTTTGATGCTTACGAGGGTGGGGAGGTAGGGAGAAGGGTATTCACTAATTAGATAGTAGACAAGAATTATCTTAGGTGAAGGGAAGGACAACACACAATACAGGGGAATTCAGCACAGCAGGACTAAACCAAAGCTAAGAAGTTTCCTGAATACAACCAAACACTTTGAGGGACAGAGTAGCAGCGGCGGGGGTCTGGGGACCATGGTTTCAGGGGACATCTAGGTCAACTGGCATAACAAAGTTTATTAAGAAAATGTTCTGCATCCCACTTTGGTGAGTGGCATCGGGGGGTCTTAAAAGCTAGTGAGCGGCCATCTAAGATGCATCAATTGGTCCCAACAAACCTGGAGCAAATGAGAACGAGTAATACCAAAGACACAAGGAAAGTAGTAGCCCAAGGGACAGAAAGGGCCACATAAACCAGAGATTTCATCAGCCTGAGACCAGAAGAACGAGATGGTGCCTAGCTACCACCAATGACCACCCTGACAGGGAACACAACAGAGTCCCTGATGGAGCAGGAGAAAAGTGGGGTGCAGAACTCAAATTCTACTGAAAAGACCAGCCTTAATGATTTGACTGAGACTGGAGGAACCCCGGAAGACATGGCCCCCACTCTCTGTTAGCCCAAAAGTAAAAGCATTCCCGAAGCCAACTCTTCAGACAAAGATTAGACTAGACTATAAGACATAAAATGATACTCGTGAAGAGTGTGCTTCTTAGCTCAAGTAGATACATGAGACTAAATGGGCAGCTCCTGTCCAGAGGTGAGATGAGAAGGC
>NW_004443974.1:14393432-14394613 GCF_000243295.1 Trichechus manatus latirostris | reverse complement strand
AAAAAAACCTGTATGGGAGACTAACTTGAAATGTAAACTTCATTTAATTATAACAATAAACACACACACACACACACACACACACACACACATAAATACATCAAAATGACAGGACCAAACTCATACCTACCAATAATTAGGCTGAATGTAAATGGACTAAATACACAAATAAAGAGACAGAGAGTGGCAGAACAGATTAAAAAACACTATCTGTCTATATGCTGCCTACAAGAGACACATCTTCAACTTAAAGACACAAACAAACTAAAACTCAAAGGATGGAAGAAAGTATGTCAAGTAAACAACACTCAGAAAGGAACAGAAGTGGCAATATAAATCTCTGAAAAAAATAGACTTTAAAGTAAAATCCACCACAAAGGATAAGGAAGGACAGTATATAATGATTAAAGGGTCAATACACCAGAAGGATATAATAAATATTTAAGCACCCAATGACAGGGCTCCAGAACACATAAAACAAACTCTAAAAGCAATGAAAAGAGAGATAGACAGCTCCACAATAATAGCAGGAGACTTCAACACACCACTTTCGGTGAAGGACATAACATCCAGAAAGAAGCTCAATAAAGACAAAGAAGATCTAGATGCCACAATCAACCAACTCGATCTCATGGACATAAACTGAACATTCCACCTAACAGCAGCCAAGTATACTTTCTTTTCCAACACACATGGAACATTCTCCAGAATACACTACATATTAAGCTATAAAGTGAGCCTTAACAGAATCCAAATCATCAAAATATTACAAAGCATCTTTTCGGACCATAAAACCATAAAAGTAGAAATCAACAGCACAAAAAGCAAGGAAAAAAAAAAATCAAACACATGGAAACTGAATACACCTTGCACAAAATCAACTGGGTTATACAAGAAATTAATGATGGAATAAAGAAATTCATGCAATCAAACAAGAATCAAAACACATCCTACCACAGCAAAAGCAGTACTCAGAGGTCAATTTATAGCAATAAATGCACACATCCAAAAAGAAGAAAGGGCCAAAATCAAAACATTAACCCTACAGCTCGAACAAGTAGAAAGAGAGCAGCAAAAGAAGCCCTCAAGTGCCAGAAAAAAGGAAATAATAAGAATTAGAGCAGAATTAAATGAAACAGAGAACAGAAAAACAATTGAAAGAGTTAACAAGACCAAAAGCT
>NW_004443974.1:14350841-14393332 GCF_000243295.1 Trichechus manatus latirostris | reverse complement strand
AATTTTTGTATGCAAGACTAACTTGAATTGTAAACTTTCACTTAAAGCACAACAATTTTAAAAAATGTAAAAAATAACTAAAAAAAAAAAAAGAAGAAGAAATCACACATGAAATTGCACTGGAATAAAAAAGAACAAGCAGCAAAAAATTTTAATAGCAGGAGTCTGGGGGTAATAAAAATGGGGGCGGGGGGAGACAAAACAATCGCTAGAATTCTCCAGGGTTTTTTATTATGAAACCTCAGCAATCAAATATTTGATTATTCTATGCTAGTAGGGGTGCAAACAGTTAATGCTCCCAGCTGCCAACTGAAAGGTTGGCGGTTCTAGTCCACCCAAAGGTGCCTCAGAAGAAAAGCCTGACAATCTATCTCCACAAATCAGTCACTGAAAACCCATGCAGCACAGCTCTACTTTGACACACATGATTTTCCATGAGTCGGAAACTGACTCTATATAGCAACTGGTTTTATTCTCAGAAGAAAGGAAACTGGCATAAATGCCACTAAACAGTAGTCACTTAACAAAAAGGTGTTGTATTTTTTGATACATATATATACATACATATCTATTTACACACACACACACACACACACACACACGTGCCAAAGAGCAGACAGTTAATAAATATTCATAGTTAAAAGAGATGGAAACCCTGAAATGCCTGTATAAGAGATTATTTAAAGTGTATACAGGTCAGGAGTCTTTCTAGTTCAAATTTGGCTAGGAATTGGTGCTAAAGTAATCTTCAAAGTACTATGGACTATCCCACTTCGGTGCAAAAAGGTAAAGTAGGAAAAAAGGAAAAGCAACCCAGATCAATCTATACGTTAACATTATCCAAGTCCAAACAAAAACAAACTGCTGCCCTTTGGCCATACAAATTAATTTAAGAGCAGCATGTGCTCAAACCCAACTACAATGCCTCACACTACTTGTTTAACATGAGAAAAAGGAATAATTCAGCTATGCTAATGGGTGATTACAGAGGAACTGCCTTTCATATCCTGCAAAGTATGCCAGTTAGATAATCATATCCCCCAACTTAATCCTTCTACCAGGAATGTGAGTGGGAGGGTGGGAACATATGTTTACAATCTGAGAATAAATACACATCTTGCTGTTGTTCTCTTCCCAACTATTAAATCACATTAACAGTAATATTCCGTCTTCCTCTTATTCCTGTCCTCCTTGAATATCTTTGTAAGGTGGTGGCACAACATCTACCACCATAACCTCTGCCAACAACCTAGATGTCACTTCCTCACTCTAACCTCCACGTCTGCCAATCATTTACCTTCTAAATAGCTGGTGGATTTGTCCTCTCTTCTCTCCCTCCCTCCCACCACTGCCCTATTTTAGGCCCAAACCCTGCACCTAGATTACCTAGATTATGCCTATAATCTGGCTGGTCCTTTGCTTCCAGTTTTATCATTCCCCTCCAATCCAGCTCCCGAGAAATCCATCCACCTAAAACAGAAATCTTATTCTATTACCCCCAGTCTAAAACCACTTCAGTGGCTCCCTAATGAGGATGACAGGGATACAAATGCCTCCACACGTTATCAAGACCTACCTCTAAAACATTTTCTCTGCTCTGTGCTTCACTCTTAATACACCAACACCACGAACAATGAACCATTTCTTGCCACTGTGCTCATAAGGCTGCATCCTCTGACTGGAATGCTACCCTTTCCATATGCTTCTTTTGGCTAATTCCTTTTCCTAACATGTAGACTTTCTTAAAGCTTAGCTCAGATGTTACCTCCTACAGGAAATCTTCCCCGACTTAACCCTCTACAGAGTCTGGAACTCTTTCCCTGTGCTACCACACAGTCCCTAGGAATGACTATTATCACAGCCACCATACTTGTTTATGGGTCTTTCTCATATTTATATCTCCAGTGCCTGGTGCATGGTAGGCATTCAGTAAATAATGAATTCATGAACTACTACTTAGTTCATCCTACTGCTCAGCGCTACTATGTTACATAAATTGTAACTAATCCTCAAAATAACCCTGTGAGAAAGCTACTATTATCCCTGTTTTACAGGTAAAGGAGCTGAGGATCAGAGTAGCACACACAATTGCGCTTTTTCTCATACACTCTAACCCCAGCTTACCCTTGTTTATTATTCATTCTTCACATCTCAGCTTTAATGTCACTTCTTCAGGGAACTGTTCCATTAACCCTAAGACCAGGGCAAGTTTCTCATCAAAATAAAATCAACCCATCAGCTCCTACCTAACACTCCCCTAGAACACTGCTCTAGCCATACTGGCCTCCTTTTCGTTCCATAAGCAAATGAAAATGAAGACTGTTCCCGCTCAGGGCCTTTGTACCTCCTGTTTTCTCTGCCTATAACACTCTTCCCTAGATCTTTAAATGCTTGGCTCATTCTTTAAGTCTCTGCTCAAATGTCTTCTTTTCAGAGAGGCTTTCCCCAGACAACTCATCTAGAGTAGCCTCTGTAAGGGAAATCAATTCCAATCTATTCCATCTCTTTGAAACCAACTAGATTGAAGGAATTCAATTCCAAATCTATTTGATTCAGTTCCAGTTCAATTGCCCATGCAGTACTTCTTCCTCTGATCCTAACCACCCGGAGCTAGGTCTGCTCTCACAAGTTAAAGGGCATATTCCTCTAGACTGACAAGTCTATCCAAGACTTCAGATGCCCGCTGCAAGCTTGGGGGTCCACAGGCTGCCCTCACTTCTGACCTGCTGGCTACAAATTCAGGGGTTACCCCCCTCAGGATACCAGCCATAAACTCATGGGTCCCCTCACTTCTGACCTGCTGGCTCCCACTACTCCCTTGAGTTCAATAATTCACTAGAAAAACTCACAGAACTCAGAAAAGCCCTATAATTATGATCACAGTTTTATTATAGCAAAAAGGATACAAATAAGCTGAATAGAGATAGGTCTGGGAAGGTTCCCAACCCAGAGTTTCTATGTCCCAAAAAGGGATGCACTACACTCCCATGTGCTTTAATGTCCATCACCAACCAGGAAGCCCGTGGAGCTTCCGTGTCCAGAGCCTTTACTGGGACCTCATTATGTAGTCATGACTGATAGAATCATGCCTCTCTCCTCTGAGGTCAGATGATATCAAGAGGTGGGTCTTTCTGACCTGGTCAGCCCCTACCCAAGAGGTACCTCATTAGCATAAACCTTCAGTTATAGACTGGAGGCTGCATCAAAGACACTTCAATCAATGGGAAAATACTAAGGTTTTAGAGATGATGTCTCTGGAACCAAGGACAAAGAGTAAATTCTTTGGGTAAAGTTAAATTCTTTATCCCACAGCCTCCAACTCCATTACCCTTTATCTCAATACTGTTTTATTTTCTTCTTATTGACTGATATCAATCTTATAGTGCCTACCTAGCATATAATAGATACCTATTGAGTATTTAAAACCCAATGCCCGTAGAGCCAATTCCAACTCATAGCAACCCCAAAGGACAGAGTAGAACTGCTCCCATAGGGTTTCCAAGGCTGTAAATCTTTATAGAAGCAGACTGCCACATCTTTCTCCTGCAGAGTGAATGGTTGGTTACAACCGCCACCCTTTTGGTTAGTAGCCGAGCACTTAACCACCGCACTCCAGGGCTCCTTAGCAGCCTTGGTGGCACAGTGGTTAAGAGTTACAGCTGCATACAGAAGATCTAAAGGCCACAATCAACCAACTTGACCTCATAGACATATATAGAACACTCCACCCAATAGAAGCAAAGTACGCATTCTTTTCCAACATACATGGAACATTCTCCAGAATAGACCACATCTTAGGCCACAAAGCAACCCTCAACAAAATCCAAAACATTGAGATAATAAAAAGGATCTTCTCTGATCACAATGCCATCAAAGTAGAAATTAGTAACACGAAGAGTAAGGAAAAAAAATAAAATACATGGAAACTGAATAATACCCTGCTTAACTACCACTGGGTAATAGAAGAAATCAAAGATGGAATCAAAAATTCCTAGAGTCAAATGAAAATGAAAACATACCATACCAAAACCTCTGGGACACAGCAAAGGCAGTGCTCAGAGGTCAATTTATAGCAATAGCTTCACACATCAAAAAAGAAGAAAGGGATAAAATCAAAACATTAGCTACACAACTCAAACAAATAGAAAGAGAACAGCAAAAGACGCCCACAGTCACCAGAAGAAAGGAAATAATAAAGATCAGATCAGAAGCAAATGAAATAGAGAATAGAAAAACAATAGAAAGAATCAACGAAACCAAAAGTTCTCTGAAAGGATCAACAAAATCGACAAACCATTGGCCAAATAGACAAAAGAAAAACAGGAGAGATGCAAACAACCCAAATAAAACGTGAAATTGGGGGGTTGGGGGCAGCATTACAACAGACTCAACTGAAATAACATACCTCATAACAGAGTACTATGAAAAACTATACTCCAACAAATTTGAAAACCTAGAGGAAATGTACAAATTTCTAGAAACACACTATCTACCCAAACTAACATAAACTTAAGTTGAAAATCTGAACAGACCCATAACAAGAAAACAGACTGAAAAGGTAATAAAAAAAAAAAAAAAAAACTCCCAACAAAAGAAGCCCTGGCCCAGATGGCTTCACTGGAGAATTTTACCAAACATTCAGAGAGGAGCTTACATCAGTACTACTCAAACTGCTGTAGAACATAGAAAAGGAAGGGATGTTTCCAAATTCATTCTATGAAGCCAGCCTAACCCTGCTATCAAAACCAAGCAAAGACATCACAAAAAAAGAAAATTACACACCAATATCTCTCATGAATATAGATGCAATTCTCAACAGAATTCTAGCCAAGAGAATTCAGCATCATATCAAAAAAATAATATACCACGACCAAGTGGGATTCATACCAGGTATGAAAGGATGGTTCAACGTTAGAAAACCAATCAACATAATCCACTGTATAAATAAAAGAATCACATGATCATCTCAATTGATGCAGAAAAGGCATTTGACAAAGTCCAACACTCATTCATGATAAAAACTCTCAGTAAAATAGGTACAGAGGGAAAGTCCTCAAAATAATAAAGAGCATCTATACAAAACCAACAGCCAACATCATTCTTAATGGAAAGACGCTGATAACATTCCCCTTGAGAACAGGAACAAGACAAGGATGCCCTTTATCCCCACTTCTATTTAACACTGTGCTGAAAGTCCTAGCTAGAGCAATAAGGTAAGAAAAAGAAATAAAGGGTACCCAAACTGGTAAGGAAAAAGTACAACTTTACAACTGTGGATGATATACTATACATAGAGAACCCAAAAGACTCCACAAGAAAACTATTGGAACTAATAGATTCAGCAGAGTAGCAGGATATACGATAAACATGCAAAAATCCTATACACCAATAAAGAGAACTACTAAAAGGAAATCAGGAAAATAATACCATTTATAATAGTCCCTAAAAAATAAAATACTTAGGAACAAATTTAACCAGGGATGTAAAAGACCTATACAAAGAAAACTACAAAACACTACTGCAAGAAACCAAAAGGGACCTACATACATGGAAAAACATACCATACCATGCTCATGGATTGTGAAAATGTCAATTCTACCCAAAACAGTCTATAAATACAATGCAATCCCAATCCAAATACCAACAGCATTCTTTAAAGAGATGGAAAAACTAATCAACAACTTAAATGGAAAGGGAACAGGCCCAAGATAAGTAAAGCACTGTTGAAGAAGAAGAATAAAGTAGAAGGACTCATACTACTTGACCTCAGAACCTACCATAGAGTTACAGTAGTCAAGACAGCCGGGTACTGGTACAATGACAGACACATTGACCAATGGAACAGAATTTAGAGCCCAGATGTAAATCTATCCACCTACAGTCACCTGGTCTTTGACAAAGGCCCAAAGTCCATCAAATGGGGAAAAGAAGTCTTTTTAACAAATGGTGCTGGCAAAACCGGACATCCATCTGCAAAAAAATGAAACAGGACCCATACCTCATACCATACACAAAAATTAATTCAAAATGGATCAAAGACCTAAATATAAAACCAAAAACTATAAAGATCATAGAAGGAAAAACAGGGTCAACGTTAGAGGCTCTAATATCTGGCACTAACAGGATACAAACCATAACTAACTATACACAAACACCAAAAGATAAACTAGATAACTGGGATCTTCTAAAAATTAAACACTTACGCTCATCAAAAGACTTCACCAAAAGAGTAAAAAGAAAATCTACAGACTGGGGAAAAAAAACTGGCTATGACAAATCTGACAAAGGTCTAATCTCTAAACTCTACAGGAAAATCCAACACCTCTACAACAAAAAGACAAACAATCCATTTAAAAATTGGGCAAAGGATATGAAGAGACACTTCACCAAAGAAGACATTCAAGTGGCTAACAGATACATGAAGACATGCTCGTGATCACTAGGCATTAGAGAAATGCAAATCAAACATGATGAGATACCGTCTCACCCTGACATTACTGTCATGAATGAAAAAAAACAGAAAATAACAAATGCTGGAGAGGCTGCGCGAAGACTGGAACTCTTATGCACTGCTGGTGGGAATGCAAAATGGTACAACCATTTTGGAAAACGATATGGTGCTTCCTTAAAAAGCTAGAAATAGAAATACTGTATGATCCAGCAATCCCACTCTTTGGAATATATCCTAGAGAAATAAGAGCCATCACATGAATAGACATATGCACACTCATGTTCACTGCAGCATTATTCACAATAGCAAAAGGATGGAAACAACCTAGATGCCCAACAACAGATGAACAGATAAACAACTATGGTACATATATGCAATGGAATACTACACAATGATAAAGAACAACGATGAATCTGTGAAGCATCTCACAACATGAATGAATCTGGAGGGTATTATGCTGAGTGAAATAAGTCAATCACAAAAGGACAAATGTATGAAACCACTACCATAAAAACTAATGAACAGGTTTACACGCAAAAAGAAACAATCTTTGATGTTTACAAGGGAGGGGAGGGGTGGGGATTGAAAAACACTAAATAGACAATAGATAAGTGGTAATTCTGGTGAAGGGTAAGACAGTACACAATACTGGTGAAGCCAGCACAACTTGTCCAAGGCAAGGCCATGGAAGCTCCACAGACACATCCAAACTCCCTGAGGGACCAAATTACTGGGCTGAGGGCTGTAGGGACCATGGTCTCATGGAACACCTAGCTCAACTGGCATAACATAGCTTATAAAGAAAATGTTCTACATTCTACTTTGGTCAGTAGCATCTGGAGTCTTAAAAGCTTGTGAGGGGCCATCTAAGATGCTCCACTGGTCTCACTCTGCGTGGGGCAAGGGAGAATGAAGAAAACCAAAGACACAAGGGAAAAATTAGCCAAAGGACTAATGGAGCACGACTACAACAACCTCTGCCAGACTGAGTCCAGCACAACTAGGTGGTGTCCAGCTACCACTACCAACTGTTCTGACAGGGATCACAATAGAGGGTCCTGGACAGAACTGGAGAAAAACGTAGAACAAAATTCTAACTCATAAAAAAAGACCAGACTTACTGGTCTGACAGAGACTGGAGAAACCCTGAGAGTTTGGCCCCCGGACACCCTTTCAGCTCTGTAATGAAGTCACTCCTGAAGTTCACCCTTCAGCCAAAGATTAGACAGGCTCATAAAACAAACCAAGACTAAATGGGCACACCAGCCCAGGGGCAAGGATGAGAAGGCAGGATGGGACAGGAAAGCTGGTAATGCGGAACCCAAGGTCAAGAGGGGGAAAGTGCTGACATGTCGAGGGGTTGGCAACCAATGTCACAAAACAGTATGTGTATTAATTGTTTAATGAGAAACTAGTTTGCTTTGTAAACCTTCATCTAAAGTACAATTTAAAAAAAGAAGAAGAAAAAAAAAAAAGCACTACAGCTGCTAACCAAAAGTTCAGCAGTTCAAATCTAGCAGCTGCTCCTTAGAAGCCCTATGGGGCAGTTCTCTGTCTTATAAGGTCACTTTATGAGTCAAAATCGACTTGATAGCAACGGGTTTGGTGTTTTAGTTAATGAGTATTTGTTGAAACTAAGAGAGAAAAGGGCATGTGTTGCCATGTCATCTAGTAAGCTTACAATCATTCACTTTAGCTAAGAAATATGTATTGGTAGGTTTTAAGTAAAAATAAATGTTTCTGGTACATATCTTTTTTTGTGATTTTCTGCTGTAGCCCACCTTTTCACTTAACTGCTCTAGATCCTAAGAGTGAAGAGATTAGACTAGCCCAAAAGTTATACAGCACTTTAACTGCAGTCAGGATTCCAACTTCCAATTGGAAGATCTGTAGTGCTTGTTACACTGCTGGTATGAAGTTCTGATTATCTGAGTTATAATGTGTGGATAATTATCATGAAAATAAGTACCTAACTTAAGAAATGTCCAAATTAAATCAAAGACCCCAAAGCTTTAGCAGGACACTTCCTGGCTACTGCCTCATATGCAGCTACTTCCTAAAAGCTAGAATCAGTCATAAAAGATTTTGTATTTTTAACACAAAGGTCCATAATATAAAAACTATATTCAGACAATCTTTGTCAGACAATAAAACTCAGCTTATCCTTTTTATTTCATTGATAAGACTTATAAAATGATTATTAAATAACATCAATGGTTATTCAAATATTACCATTTGTTAAAAGCTATGAGTAAGAAAATAAATATTTAATGAATAAATGAATGAAAATCACCTACCATCCAGAAAAGGCTAAATTATGTTCCATATCTTTAGTCTAAGAAGTCAATAACTATTAAAATACTCAAATTTCCCAACAGTGGGAATTCTTCATAGTACTCAGAATATGGGGGACTATGTGTTTTCTTCACTGGCCTGAAAACTCCATGAGGGTAGAGTCCTTCCTAATGTACATGGATCTATAAATGTTTCTTGAGTATGTGATACTTGCTTACACTTTATACGATTTGCATTTGTCTTAATACACCATATTTGAGAAATATAACAAGATCTACTATACAGTAAAATACATAGCTTAATCAAGACAATCTTATATTTTGACACCAAACAGCATAATTAAAGGTCAACATACCTAACAATGAAACTCTGTTGGCATAGTGGTTAAGAGCTACAGTCTGAATCTACCAGCTGCTCCTTGGAAACCCTATGGGGCAGCTCTACTCTGTCCTATAGGGTTGCTATGAGTCGGAATCAACTCGACAGCAATGGGTTTTGTTTTTGTTTTTGTTTTTTAATACCTAATAAAGAGCCCTGGTAGCACAGTGCTTAAGAGCTGTGGCTGCTAACCAAAAGGTTGGCAGTTCGAATCTACCATCTGCTCCTTGGAAACCCTACGGAGCAGCTCTACTCTGTCCTACAAGGTCGCTATGAGTCAGAATAGACTTGATGGCAATGGATTTGTTTTTTTTGTTTTTTTTTGGTTAAAATATCTAATAAGGAGCCCTGGTGGCTCAGTGGTTAAGAGCTTGGCTGCTAACCAAAAGGTTGGCCGTTTGAATCCACCAAGCTGCTCCTTGGAAACTCTATGCGGCAGTTCTACTCTGTCCTATAGGGTCACTATGACGTGGAATTGACTTGACAGCAATGGGTTTGGTTTTTTATACCTAATGCACACAGGAATGTAAGCACTGAGCATCAACTGCTGCCAACATCACAAAAAGAGAGACAATCAGATGCTGTGTGCTTCCTAATGAAAGAAGCCAGAACTATGAAGCCGTCTTGCTTCTGGTTTTTGAATAATCAAACCTAAACACGATCAAGCCTCTAGATCCAATTACCAGCTTAAAGAAAATACAAAGGATAGATGAATATATTTAACTACACCACAAGGAAAATCTAGCAAAATCTAGCCACTTTTCCACTCCACTCCTAGGGATCTAGCCAAGAGAAATGAAAAATATTTCCACACAGTGATCTGCACGTTAATGTTCACAGCAGCATTATTTGTAATAGCCAAAAAGCGGAAACAACCCAAACAGCCATCAGCTGGTGAATGGCTAAACAAACTATGGTATATCCACACAATGGAATACTATTCGTTAATAAAAAGGAATGAAACACTGATACATGCTACAACATGAATGAACCTCAAAAACGTTAAGTGACAAAAGTCAGACGCAAAAGACCCTTGTCCAGAAAGAGCAAATCTATAGAGACAGAACATAGATTAGTGGTTGCCTGGTGCTGGGAGAGAAGATGCCCTGGTGGAGCACTTGGCTGCTAACCGAAAGGTGGGTGGTTCGAACCCACCAGTCGCTTCAAGGGAGAAGGATGCGGCAGTCAGCTTCCATAAAGAGTAACCCAAAATCAAACCCACTGCCATCAAGTTGATTCAGATTCATAGCAATCCTATAGGACAGAGCAGAAGTGCCCTGTAGGGTTTCCAAGGCTGTAATCTTTATGGAAGGAACCCTGGTGGCACAGTGGTTAAGTGCTTGGCTGTTAACCAAAAGGTTGGCAGTTCAAATCCACCAGCCGTTCTGCAAGAGAAAGATGTGACAGTCTGCTTCCGTAAAGGTTACAACCTTGGAAACCCTAAGAGGCATTTCTATTCTGTCCTATAGGGTCGCTATGAGTTGGAATCAACTTGACAGCAAAGAGTTTGGTTTCTGGTTTGGTGCTGGGAGAAAAAAATGGGTATTAACTAAACCAGCACAAGAGACCTTATTGGGGTAATGGAAATATTCTATTACTGGATTGTGGTGATAGTTGCATAACTCATTAAATTTACTAACAATTATCGAGTTATACACTTAAAATGGGTGAATTTTATGGTATGTAAATTATAGCTCTATACAGCACTTTTTAAAAGTTAAGAAATCTAGAAAAAGGTCCTAAGAGAAGGGATATGAGGAGACTGGGAAAACCAGAAGAATAATTAAAAATGTAGCACGGGATAAGAAAAGTGAATTTAAAAAATGAAAGGACTCGTTTCTAAGTTTAAAAGTTAATAAAAATAATGGTAAGAGGGAAGTGACAGGGATGAAAATGAGGCAGAATTAGCCACTGGCTGATGGTTGTTGGAGCTGGGTAACAAGTGGGGGGAGAGGAGACTTGTTACACTATTCTGTCTACTTTTGTGTACAAAATACTCCATGATAAAAAGATCAATGCATATTTCTGGTTCCCAGTGATCTCTTCATGTTATTCTTGCCAGTCTGGGTTTATAACCTGCTCCAGTCTCCTATATTTCTTAGTCTCAAGACAAACAAGACAATCTAATGTTGCTGCTATGACAGGCTCTCTTCACGTGATTTCCATTTCCTTGGGCAAGAAGTTAGAATGTTTATTTTGAGAGAAAAGAAACAATTATAATACTGATTACGGAAAAAGCATCACAGAATTTATAAAACATATGGCAAAGAAGAAAAATAGTAAGTAATTTAGCACAACAGCGAAAAATCATTCGCCAGAATTACAGCAATTCCAGTTTGCTCCACTAAAGTTAGTATACTTTCCCACAGACGCCAATACTGCCAGCATTAACCTAATGATGTTGGCCATCTGGCATTTTAATTCTAGAAATATACAAAGAGCCCCAACTGGGAGCCAGAAGACATGGCCCTTGTGTGTCCTACTACTAGCTTTGTCACTAATTTATAAGCTGTATGAACTCAGCCCATAATCTAAGATTCAGAATCCTAAACTATAAAATGAAACAGTTTTAAAGACCAGGAATTCTTAACCTGAGGTCATAAACCTGGGGGCCCAGAAAGTCCAACAAAGTTTTTCCTGCATTTCTACATGCACTTCTCTGGGGAGAGGTTCTACAGTTTCCAGATCATCAAAAAGATCCAGGACTCACCTATCCTCTGAGAGTTAAGAACCATTTTAACCAGGATAATTTTTTTTTTTAATTGTACTTTAGGTGAAAGTTTACAGAACAGTTTCTCATTAAACAGTTAGTACACATATTGTTTAATGACATTGATTAACAACCCCACGACATGTCAATACTCTCCCTTCTCAACCGTGGATTTCCTATTACCAGCTTTCCTGTCCCCTCCTGCCTTCTATTCCTTGTCCCTGGGCTGCTGTGCCCCATTAGTCTCGTTTTGTTTTATAGGGCTGTCTAATCTTTGGCTGAAGGGTGAACCTCGGGAGTGACTTCAGTACTGAGCTAAAAGGGTGTCCGGGGGCCATACTCTCAGGGTTTCACCAGTCTCTGTCAGGCCAGTAAGTCTGGTCTATTTTTGTGAGTTAAAATTTTGTTCTACATTTTTCTCCAGCTCTGTCCAGGACCCTCTGTTGTGATCCTTGTCAGAGCAGTCAGTGTTAACCAGTATAATTTTTATTTACAAACAACAAAAGCTGATACCCATAAGTATGATGTTTTCTGGCCAGGGCTTTTAATTCAGATCCTGTATTCCTTAAACTCTACGGTCACAAAATACCTATGCTTCATGGTTTATGAAAGCAATGTGTTTTACCACACAAACTTTCTAAAAGCTCACAATGTATTAAAAAATCGTATATTATGAAAAAAATGTACAAGGCTTTGAGTCATAACGATTTTTTTATTACCCAGACATATTAACCTCCTGAACCGCCTGGAGGCACGTTTTAGCCTTACAGGACTTTTAGCTGCGAGTTAGACCCAGGGGATCATTCTAGGTCTATCGTTTATCTAGGTCTAGTATCTATCTCTTCTCTAGACAAAAAATTACGGGAGCGAGGAAGAAAAAGGCAGCCCCCTAACTAGAAACATATTTTTAATGCTGGTTTTAAATTCGGTCATGTGTTTTAAGCGAGATTTGAATTTCCTTGTGGAGATTCCCGCTTTGTTCAGTCTGGAGAACGTTCTAAGTCGAGCGAGGAAACTGAGGCCAAGGTTCCGAGTACCTTCAAACCGACAGGCACAGGGAAACAGAAGAGCGAAGAACACGGACAAGGGAAGTCAGAGATAAAAATTGGAAGACAGACGGGAGAAGGAGCAGGTTACTGTCAGCGAGTAACTAGGGAAGCGCGGCCTCCGGAGTCCTTCGGGGTTACGCCGCAGTTCAGCCCACTCCCCCTCCTTAAGCTCGAATCTGTCTGCCCTCTCCAGACTGCTTGATGATACCTGTACTGCCCAGAGCCGTCCAGTCCTTGCCATCGCAGAGGGTCAAGGGCAAGGGGGTAGTCTAATCGCTCGGAGGCCCCAGATGAGCCAAAGTTGCCCCCAGCCCAGGGAAGCGGCCTCAGCCTGTGGCCCCTGGCCCCGCCTTACCTTAAGCGCCAAGTGGTGAACGCGGCCCAGGCCAGGCTCGGCCAGCAGCTGCAGTAGACCCAGCAGCCGGAGCAGCCGGAGGCTCGCGGCTAGCGGAGAACAGCGAAAGCCCGAGGAGCAGAAGAGCACCGAGGCAGCCATGTTTGTTCCAGCATCACCAGCCCCTTCCTCTCCCGCCCACTTCCGGTGTTAAAGGGCGACGGACACCGGAAGGATCTGGGGAGGGGGTCCGGTGGCTGGCGTTGCCGAGACTGTAACCTTTTTCCTGAAGCTTGCCCTTGGGGGGAGTCGCCGAGAAGTAGAAGCTGGACACCTCAGGGACGGTCAGTTGGCCTCCCCTATGTGGACTTCCGGGTTAGCCAGAAGAGGTGGCACCCAGTGTGAGGAACCTGTAGCGGTTGCAGTGGCAACGCTGGCTTGACAGGACCAGCACGGACCTCACCTCCGCGTCGCGGAGCTTTTAAAGCAGCCTTGGGCTGGAGGGACCCCAAACCCTCCGACTCTCCGATGGTGGAGTGTTTTACAGTGTGGCTGCAGCACGGTGCCTTGCGGTTGATTGGACTGATTTCACGAGCAACCCTGACTCGGTGGAAAATACGTTAAAGTTCCCGGCTTGTCACAGGTCCCTTGTTTTTCTCCAGGCACTCCACACTAAAGTTTCAGGCGAAGCGATTGCAGTAATAGTGTTTATTGAGCCCTTATTGGACACTTCGCTAGGCCTTTTATATGCATTTTTGTATTTTATCCTTGAAACAACCTGATGAGATAGGAGGTATTAATCATTATCCCCCACTTTACAGGTAAGGAAACTGAGGCTCAGAGAAATTAGGTCATTTGTTGCAGGTTGAACCGGGAATCACATGGAAACTCTTAATTACTATGCTATATTGCCTCATGCTACTTCACCCGGTCACTGGAGTTAGGAGTGGTCTGAGTCTTAACGTTTTTCTCTTCATTCTGTGTGGAAACTTGCTTTGGTTCTAATCTTTGGAACGTACAGGGAGATCGTTAATGGAAGGATTCAGTAGTCGGTCCCCTCCTCACCATTTTTTAGTTAAGGAGTTAACAGAAGAACATGCTTATTAAAATTGCAGTTACACTAACCAGGTTTATTTATTTTTTAGGTTATTTTTTTAGCTTGCCACACAAGTAATGCATGCTCTTTGTGTGAAATAGATAAGCGAAAAAGGAGAAAATAAAAACCACCAAGGATCCCAGTACTGAGTGACTATAGGTTTACTAACGTGTTTTATGACGGATTCACATTCTGAAGTTTTTTTTTTCTTTACTGTAACTAGGTACTGAAATTAACATGACATATGTAGCACTAAAATGCTGCACTCAGGTTTAAGAAAAACCAGTTGGGAAAGTCCAGAATAGGGGACACCTTGGGTGTTGGGGAGCAAAGGGAAATCCTAGATCTTTTGGTTGTATGCAATCTTAGTAAAAGCCATGAAATCTGCGAATTCTTCCTTTAACTTAAAAACCAATACAAGTTCTGTCACATGCTCTGCAAGGACAAAAGTAGGGCACTAAGTTGGAGCTAGGAAGATGGTAGTTTGTCTTAAAATGCCTGTGGTGATCACTCAAGAAAAAGGCAAAGTTGGTGGAGATTATCAGCTTTCTTCCCCAGCCTCTGATCTTTGGCCACCTATTGTGAATATTTAATCTTACATCTTTGAGCAGAATTTTTATCTGATCCTACTACCCCATTTTACAGTTAAAGAAACTGACAAGGAGAAATTTTATAATTATTTTGTTGAATCTACACAAGGAGATAATTTTATTTACTGAGCAATTAAAGTTTGGTGGGTGTTCTGCTAAGATATATATATACATATGTATATATATATGTACGTGTATATACACACATACATATGTAAAACATTAAGGTATATATTTGTGTTCACTCTTCTCAAACGAGTTGACTAAGTCTTGGAGTGATTAAGTAATTTATTCAGGGGTGCTCTGCTCATTTATAAATGACCCAGCTGGAACTCTCAAAGCCAGCACTTAATCTCTGTCCTGCATTGTTGTAAAATAAAAGCAACAGGGTCCTTAGATAGTCTGCTTGCCCATCTGCTTAACAGATATGAAAACAAATTCAGGGAAATTAAATGACTTGCTTGAGATCACACAAATAAACCAAAAAAACCCAAACCCCTTGCCATCGACTCGATTCTGACGCATAGCAACCCTATAGGACAGGGTAGAACTGCCGGATAGGGTTTCCAAGGAGTAGCTGGTGGATTCGAACTGCTGACTTTTTTGTTAGCAGCCAAGCTCTTAACCACTGCGCCACAAGGGCTCTGATCACACAAATAGTTGGTTAATTTTCAGCAGGCACCTTTAGAACCAGAACTGGAAACAGCTGCGTCAGAATTGGATCTGTGCTTCTGGCACTATACCGTATGACTTTCTAATTCTCATAATTTTTTTTTTAATGTGAAGCCCAGAGTCTGAGTAACCAGTATGTTATCAAATGAAATGCTAGAGAAAATTTTCACAAAACATTTAAAAAATTAACAATATGAAAGAACCTAGTAGGAATGTAAAAGGTATTTTCTTTTAGGTATCAAGAGGAAATACCAAAGACAGTGAGTTCACTGATTCTCACTTCAGTATGAAACTAATAATTAAAGGGAAGGGTGATTTTTAAAGGCAGTTTGCAATGCTTTGGAGTATTTTCACTTTCTTCTTACTTAAGCTAGATGCCAGTTTTGAGAATTGCTGGTTTTAAAGTAGGCTTCTAAAAACAGGAAGTAAGCAGGAAGATTCTTAATTTCATTTAATAATATAATAGTGATAAAACATTAAAAGAGTTTCCAAAATAGAAGACTTTTGTCCTCTAGTTTCCAGAAAACAGTTTTATGTGTGCTTAATGTTGGGTTCTTATGACTCCTTGCTTCTTTCTACCTGGGAATTATGTAACCTTCACAGGGTCACGTCAATGGTATTTCTCCAGGGGTATGTGAGGAATACCTTCCCTCAGGTATTTGAGAGCTATATTGTGCCAATTGTTATTTTGGAATTGAGAGGAATAAGAAAGAGGGAAAACTAGGTACAGAAACTTTATGTGTATTTTTTAGACAGTTAACTTTTCAATTTCTGTGAAAACTGCTATCTTGGCAATCATATTTAAGCAAATGATTCCAGAGTTTCAAGAAAATAGTGTTTGCAAAATCATGATACTGTAACTGGGAACAGCCATGTTGGGTAACAACAAGTTATGCCTGCTTCTCCCTGGCAGTATTTCAAAGGGACATTGAACTTTAAGGTATTGACTGAAAAAGCCTGGAAGGGATGGAAAGACTGATCTTCTAAACGTAGCTTTTAGCCTTACTCTCTTAGCCAACCGAATTATATTTTACTATTCCCTCTAATTTTGCAGGATCAAGTAAACATTACCACTAGTAGCAGAATTTGTAGTTTAGAACCTGGTGCTATTAATAATAATTGGCATCAGGTTAGAAATTTCCAAAAATCTTTGAAGTAATTAATGAGTTTATATTCTTCAGTTTAATAAGGTATAATTGTCATATTTTTTCTTATCAAAAGAATTGGTATTTCAGACCAAAAAACCTAAATAAATACAGTACAGGACTGGAGGTCAAATTGGGGCCTGGCAGTATACTCAGAAATCAAATATCAATTTCATTCTTTGACTTCAAACACTATTTTTTTCAAGGATTGCGGCTAAGATTGTCAGGCATTTCTTAGAGCATGGGGAGAGCCCACAGGGGATGTAAAAATGGCATGGGGGGAAGCATCTGACTTCTAACTTTACAAGGGGGAAGGAGAATCAAGATCAACAGCCCAAGGCTGATTCCTATAAGGCAGAGGTCAGGCATACCTCCATCCTCTAACCTTTTTACCAATTCTGACAACAACCATCCCTCCCACAGCACTCTCTACTTCTCTGCTGGGTTTGATAATTTGTTACAATAGCCCCACAGAACTTACAGATACTACTCACAATTATGGGGTTCATTAGGGAAGTAGCAGGTTACAATTCAGGATCAGAAACAATTCAGGATACAGCTGTTAGATGAGAACAGCCATTTCTGAGCCATGCCCGCAGACAGGCCTATCTCTGGCCCTAGGCCCCTCAGCCTGGCTCGGGGAATTGTTACAAAGCTCTTTTAGCTCTGCCACTAAGCGCCCAGAGGCATCCACTCTGCTGGTAATCCTCGGCCCGAAGGCAGTCAGTTCTCTCACTCTGTAGGCCAGGAAGCCCACTGTGCCATCTCCTGCTGATTTGCTGGTATCCTGGTTCTGCTTTCTCTGCTGCTACTTCTTACCATCTCCAGTGTTACAGCTCTCCCTCTCTGTCTTGGTTCTGCTACCTCTCTCTGTCTTCTGTGTTACAGCTTCTCTCGCTCTGGCTCACTCTCACTCTCACTTGCTCTTGCTCTCTGTTGCTCTCTCTCACTCTCACTCTCACTCTCACTCGCTTTCTGTGTCTCCCTTTAAGCCTAGAGGGGATGGCAAAACTGACCGATCCCCTTGTGGTGCAATGGATCACTTTTGTGTGGTCTTTCTCACCATGGTCTTGTAACTCCCACCCAAATGATTGGGTGGGACCATGCTAATAAGGTATATGGAAACCTAACAAGGGGATTGGTCAGTTTTGCCAACCCAGTGGTGGGAAGAGAGGCTCTTACCACCGCCAAGGAAGAAAAACTAACAGCGGAGCATGTCCGTTGGACCCGGGATCCCTGCACTGAGAAGCTTCTGGAACCAGGAGACAGTTGTAACAGTGAAGGTGGCGAGAAGCAGTGGCAGAGAAACGGCAGCAGGAAAGACCAGCAGGAGACAGCATGGTGGGCTTCCCAACGCACAGAGCTAGAAAGCTGAACACCATTGGGCAGGAGGCTTGCTGGACAAGTAGGGTGCCCCTAGGCACTTGATGGAGGTAGGTTTGCCTACCTGGAGCTAGAGCTGAGTGCCTTTGGGCTGAAGCTTTCTGGCAGAGTAGTGTGCCTTGGGGCACTTAGTGGGAGAGCTAAAAGAGCTTTGTAACACGTGCCTGAGCAGGGCAGAGGCTGAGGGGCCAGAGAGAGGTATTCCTGCAGGCAAGGCTGAGAAGAGGCTGTCCTGATGGAAGACCTGTGTCCTAAGCATTCCTGAACCTGAATTGTAACCTGTTACTTCCCTAATAAACCCCATAATTGTGAGTATTGTCTGTGAGTTCTATGTGGCCACTGCAACGAATTATCAAACTCAGCAGAGAAGTAGAGAGTGCCATGGGAGGGATGGTTGGAGTCAGAATTGGTAAAAATGGAAGAAAAAGGAGGCATGTCTGACATCTGCCTCATAGGAATCAGCCTTGGGCTGTTGATCTTGATTCTCCTTCCCCCTAGTGAAGTTAGAGGATGTCTGATGCTGCCACCATGCCATTCTTACACCTTATTTGAATATACCTTATTTGCATGGCATCACCCCCCACAAGGGTGCCATGTACCTTATTTACGTTACTAGCAAGCTATTCAATCCCCTTGGTGGGCCACAGACACCTCGTTTGCATAATCTCACCCAGTCATTTGGTGGGAGTTACAAAGACTATGGCTAGAAGGGCCATATTAAGTAATTCACTGCACCACAGGGGACATCTTCTTAAAGAGAGCAATCTTCATGGAAAAGGCTGGTCCTGACAGATATAATGTCAGTATGATGACCCTGACATACCTTGAATTTTGTGAGTTGGAGATGAACTTCAAATTCACTTCTCCTCAATGTGGTGGGACTGTATATAACTTGCTAATCCACAGGACAGTGATTTTTCTTGTTTTTATGCACATCTTTATAGAGCTTCAGGGGAGTTCAATCTACAATATCACCAGACTATCAGGTGCAAAAATTGGTTGCAGTTTCAAGATTCTACTCACCATAGAATTCCTAGTTTTATCCCACTCCAACTTTTTCCACTTGATTGCTTCCTCAGGTTCTTAGTAAATATTTTGAATGCTAAACAAATGGGAAATTTTAAGCTAAAAACCGATGGAAGCTATTTTAAAGAAAAAAATCTGAAGAATTTCATTATGAGTAGTACTTCACCAATAGACAACCAATCAACTGTAGTTCAGGCAAGCTATCTTGCTGCATCAGACAGTGCTTCAAGGATTGCTTTCCTTGATACAATAAGTAAAAATCCTCTGGAACAAAGGAGGAAAGGAAGGGAACCAAAACTTTTACCCTTATTGTGTGCTGAGCATTTTACATGTATTCTTAACTTTTGAGCTTACTATATCCTTTGAAGTAAGTATTATTTTCATTTTATAGAGGAAACAGGCTTAGAGATGGAAAGTAATTCAGCCAAAGCTCTCTAGCTGTCTGTGCAGAGCTGTCTTAATCTGGCTAACTCCAAAACCCATGCTCACCACTAGCTCCCTTGTTTCAGCCTCATAACAACCTATGAGGTTAGCATTAACATACGAGGTCCCTGTTTTATGAATAAGGAAGCTGAAGCTCAAAGAGATTAAGTAACTTGCCTAAGGTCGCACAACTAATAAGTGGTGGAGAGCTGGGATCATAATGTAACTATTATAAAACCCTACCTCCTTTAGAATTAAGAACACCAAAGACACAAGGAAAATATTAGCCCAAGAGACTCCATCAGCCTGAGACCAGAAGAACTAGATGGTGCCCAGCTACCATCAGTGACTGCTCTGACAGGGAACACAACAGAGAGTCCCTGGCAGAGCAGGAGAAAAGTGTGGTGCAGAACTCAATTTCACATAAAAAGACCAGACTTAGTTGTCTGACTGGGACTAGAGGAACCCCAGAAGACATGGCCCCTGGACTCTCTTTTAACCCAGAACTAGAACCATTCCCGAAGCCAACTCTTCAGACAAAGATTAGACTGGACTGTAAAACATAAAATAATACTCGTGAAGAGTGTGCTTCTTAGTTCAAGTAGATACACAAGACTAAATGGTCAGCTCCTGTCTGGAGGTGGGATGAGAAGGTAGAAAAGGATAGGAGCTGGTTGAATGGAGTGGAAAGGGGGAGTGTGCTGTCACATTATAGGGATTGCAACTGGGGTCACATAACAGTATGTGTATAAGTTTTTGTATGAGAAATTAACTTGAGCTGTAAACTTTCACCTAAAGCACAATAAAAAAATGAAACCAAATGAGATGACAGCATCAAACAGGGGGGGTTGGAATCCTGATGCTACTGCTCACTGGCTGTACGTCCTAAGAGACCTAACCTCTCTCAGCCTTAGTTTCCTATTTGTAAAATGGAGACAATTTAAAAAAACAAAAACCCTACCTCCTTTAAAATGTCTTATAATTGGAATGTGGAGTGTATGAAGTATGAATCAAGGAAAATTGGAAATTGTCAAAAATGAAACGGAACACATAAACATCAACATCCTAGGCATTAGTGAGCTGAAATGGACTGGTATTGGCCCTTTTGAATCAGACAATCATATGATTTACTATGCCGGGAATGATAACTTGAAGAGGAATGGCATTGCATTCATCATCAAAAAGAACATTTCAAGATCTATCCTGAAGTACAACACTGTCAGTGATAGGATAATCTGCATACACCTACAAGGAAGAGCAGTTAATATGACTGTTATTCAAATTCACGCACCAACCACTAAGGCCAAAGATGAAGAAATTGAAGATTTTTACTAACTTATGCAGTCTGAAATTGATCAAACATGCAATCAGAATGCATTGATAATTACTGGTGATTGGAATGCAAAAATTGGAAACAAAGAAGGATTGGTAGTTGGAAAACATGGCCTTGGTGATAGAGGCAATGCCAGAGATGGCGTGATAGAATTTTGCAAGACCAATGACTTCTTTATTGCAAATGCCTTTTTTCAACAACATAAATGATGCCTATACACGACCTCACCAGATGGAATACATAGGAATCAAATCGACTACATCTGTGGAAAGACGTGATGGAAAACTCAATATCATCAGAACAAGGCCAGGGTCCGACTGTTGAACAGACTATCAATTAATTGCACATATGCAAGTTCAAGTTGAAACTGAAGAAAATTAGAACAAGTCCACAAGAACCAAAGTATGACCTTGAGTATATCCTACCTGAATTTAGAGACCATTTCAAAAATAGATTTGACACGTTGCACACTAATGACCGAAGACCAGAAGAGTTGTGGAATGACATCAAGGACATCATACATGAAGAAAGCAAGAGATCATTAAAAGGACAGGAAAGAAAAGACCAAAATGGGTGTCAGAAGAGACTCTGAAACTTGCTTTTGAACACTGAGTAGCGAAAGTGAAAGGAAGAAATGATGAAGTAAAAGAGCTGAACAGAAGATTTCAAAGATACTGGCAGTGTGGCATAGTACCAGTTCCATACAGTTCTTTGGTGGGCTTTAATTGGTTCCTGTAACTAACAATTTCCTGCTTACTCATCTTAAGGTTTCATCTTCATGTGGTCTCTCTTTTTCTTCTGGTGTACCTTCCTCTTCTTCTTCCGCTTCTTTAAAACAGCAGGTTGTTTTTCTTCCTGATTAGCATATTTTCACAATGAGCCACGCTGTTTTTAAGAAGACAGTCTCCAAGAACACAGTCAAGATTAGATCATTGATTTGATGGAAAAAAAAATACTCAAGACTTGGCAGGAAGGTAAATTGAGGTGATCACCGAGGCAACGTTTTATTTGATAACCTGCATTTCACTTAACATTTCCAATTTTTAGCAGATTAAATTGTTCAGTGTTGTTTGAAATTCCAAACCCTCTTAACTCACCGTGATTATTCATCTGTTCGGGGAAGTAAGTGGCTAGCTGTTCTGATTGTTATATATCTAACAATCTCTGGAGTGAAGAGTACCCTGACCTGGTAATTGTGAGAGTGAAATATTGAAAAAGCAACATTCACACACACACACACACACACACACACACACAAATGGCCGAGGGAAGGGGAGACTTGTAACTGAAGAAAGACAGACTGAACAGTTTCGACAGTTTAGATTTATTGTAGCTCTGTCCCGCAAAGGAAGTAGACATGGAGGTTTATCTGTAAGAGTTTTTTCAGCTCCATCCTTTCATGGAGAATAAGCTGATTGGGGGTGGGTTGGAGAAATGCATCATTATGAAATATTTAAAAATGGGGCCAAGTTTAAGAGTCCACAGTTACTCAGAAAAGAAAAGAAGAATGGGGGGAGGAGAGGATTAGTGAGTGATTCAAAGGAAGGAGTTGGAACTCCAAAAATTCTTCATAGCTTGCCGGCAATGCTATTTGTGTACACCTTTGGAATATAGAGAAAGGGAGTATCTACCGATAAAATTAGTTCTCCGTTAACCAACCATAGGCCAGGAAACAGGTGCTCAGTTCCTTGATCCTCACTACCACTCAGTGAGTGAGATGGATACGTTATTACGCACACTTGGTAGATGGGGGCTCTGAATTTCTGGAGATGTGGACTCATTGCCCAAGGCCACTCAGCTAGTACGTGCTGGAGGCTGGATTTGAACAAAAGAAGTTATCTGTGGACCCAGCGCCTTGGCTTTTACCCACTAAGCTTAAATGTGATTTTATGCCTGAGAGTTTCTTGACCGAAGAAGTTGGTAATCACTGTTTTCAGAGATTACAAATCACTGGTTATACGCCCCTGGATCCCTTCCCTAGCCACTGGGAGCTGTTCGGTTAGTCTTTGCTTGTACGTCCCTATCTGCACAGCACGCAGACACCATCAGGCCCCACTCTCACCGCGCAAGGCGGCAGGGCTCCTCGGACCTGCCCGGTCGCTGTGCAGGGGGAAAAGGCGATCCCGAGCACACTGGTAAGCGGGAATGGCTTGTCAGGGAAAAGTATTGTCCTTAAAGCCAAAGCGGCGCTCGGCGCAGTGGAACAATCTCAGACCTCTGCAGAGCGCTGGTAATAACAGGGGCCGGCTAGGTTCAAAGACGAGCAATTGTCCTAAGAGCAGAGAGCGTGGTTGCTAATAAGTAATTTCATTTTCATTTAAAAACTGGCGAAGGGAGTAGTCCCGATCCGCAGGTCCCGGCCTCTACCTACGCCCGCGTCCTTCCAGACCTCCGGGGGATGTGAACCTGCAGGTGGTCGCAGAAGGGAAGGCTAAGCAGGGCGGGGCCAGGGGCCAGGGGCGGGGGCGGGGGCGGGGCGTGCGCGCGTGCGCGAGCTGTCAGGCCGGCCCCGCCCCCGGAGCAACGCCCTGCCCTCCCCACCCCTCCGCCGGCCGTCCCCTCCCTTTTTTCCCCTCCCCCTTCCCCTCTCCTGCCTCCCCGAGTGTGGGGCTGGCGGGAGCTGCGGCGGCGACTGCTGCTTCCTCGGGCCATTTTGCGGAGGAGCGACGGGGAGGAGGAGCAGCCGCGGAGACTCTAGGAGAGAAGCTGCGAGCCGGAGGAGGCGGCCACCGCGCAGGCACCGAGCTTTCCTCGGCCGCGAGGATCTCGGGAGACGAAGGGATCATCGGGGAGGGGACCGAAGGACCCGCGCCCGCCGCGCGGTGCGCCCCTTCCCGCCCCCTGCACCATGAGCTGGGGCACCGAGCTTTGGGTGAGTGAGGGGCTGGGCCCGCCGGGCTGCCGGGGAAGGTGCAGGGCGCGCGGACTGGGCCAGGCTGCCTGGTGGAGACGATGGCGCGCGGGTCCAGTTCTCTGGCCTGGGGAGGGGGTGCAGGTCCGGTTCCCCTTGTCGGCCTTGGCCTGAGCAGGAGACGTGGGCCAGACTCGCCCTTCGGAGGCGAGGGAGAGCTGGTGTGGGTCCCGCCAACGGCCTGAGGAGGGGTTGCAGCCGCAGATCTGGATCGCCTCGCCGACCAGAGAAGGGGGTGCGGTTCTGAGCCCCCACGCTGGTCTGTGAAGAAGGTTCGGGTCTAGGTTCCCCTGCGGCCTGAGGAATGGGCGCAGGTCTGGGTCCCTCCGCTGGCCTGTAGAGGGGCTTCGGGTCTGAGACTCCCCGCCGGTCTGAGAAGAAAGCGCGAGTCTAGGTCCCCCCACGGCCTGAGGAGTGGGCGCAGGTCTGAGTCTGGCCGCGGGTCTGAGAAGAAGGCGCCCGTCTGGGTCCCGGGCGACCTGAGGAGTGGGCATGGGTCTGAGTTTCCCCGCCAGTCTGAGAAGAAGGCGCGGGTCTGGGTCTCCTCGCGGCCTGAAGAGGGGGTGCGGGCTGGCCTCCCTCTTCCCGGCGCCCCGAGGCCAGCTGTGTGTGTGTGTGTGTTGGGAAGAGACTTAATCCTTCGAAACGAGTAACCGAATGGATGCCCCTTTGTGTCGGTGAGGGGCTACGATGGTGGCGTGGGGGCCCTTGGATTGGGGGGGTCTGCGTTATTCGAGCGCCCCAGCTGCGAGTTTCTAGGGCTGCTTTCTCTCAGTGGAGGTGCCTGCGGACTGGGCGCTCCTCCCGGCGCCGGGGCGACCTCGGCGGGCGCCAGGCACTGGGTCTTTGATTTTGGGGTGCAGGGGCGAGAAGTGGTGTCTTCCCTCTGGAGGTGAGGACTTTTGACCTGTGGTGGTTTGGGGAGTACTTGTAGTTTTTGAGGGGCAGCTCAGATTCTGAATTTGTTGTGGGGGCTGTGGTGTTTGGCCCAGAGGAGCAAAGTAGTAGGGGTTAGGGGGAGGCGTTGTGTTATCAATTTCAGGGAGAGGCATTCGCCGGGTACATAATGCTTTAACCGCACAGAGAAAACAGTTTGAAATGGAAGATTGGAGGTGAGGGGCACTCGCCTGCCTCCTTTGGGTCGGACTGTCCTTATCTTGGGGGTGTGTGGGTGGGTAAACAAGTAGCTTTGTGTTTAGAAGTTCCCTCTCCCCAGGGTCAAGTGCGAACAGGGGATGCTAAGGCAGATCGCAGGCCGTCCCAGGGAAGGAGAAGCCGTTGGCTGTGGAATGGAGTTTATTTCCCTGCCTTCCTCTGGATTCTTGGGGAAATCACTGGGCAAGGAATGGGCAGTGCAGTGTCCCAGTGGAAGGAATGAAGGAAATCTCAATTATTGCACTGAAACACTCAAGATGAGCCATTTCCCATGATGAACTCTAAAGTGCCTCCCTTTACTACCTTTCGGAATTCAATATGTAAAGGGTGTAGAGGAGAAAGTGTGGGGTGGTGGTTAGTATCTGAGATGAGGTCAAGAAATCTCATGTCAAAATAAAACAAGGTTAGAGCAGTTATAAAAACAGAGCATCCTCCCTTAATTTTTTTTTTTTTTTTTGACTTTAACTGTTTTTACATAACCATTTCTTAGGCCCAGAAGCAGCTACTGTATACCAAAATCCTGAAGGCTCCCTTAAATTAAGAGAATTCATTTTATAAACAGCCTCTGTATAAAGGATTCATGACAAAATGGTGGCTGATGTTAACAAATATACATTTTTAAAATAAAATAACCGATTTAAAATATTTGCACACACCTAATTAGTCAAAATCTACCATTTTAAGTGTTGTATTTCTTTCTTTTTCTGTTCCTCCTCCATTCCTTTTGGCTCTTTTTAGCTTATCTGGAGTGGGGGAACAAATCAGAAGTAATCTTTATCAAGAGACTAGAATTTTGGCATGATTTTTTTCACGTGTTTGAGAATGGGATTGTGGAGAAAAATACAATACATTTCTGAGTGAAATGGATGTAGTTAAAGGGACTGAACACAATGGTGGACATTTCACAGTGATGTTGGTGAATGTTATAGAAGGTGACACAACAGAGAGGAGGCAGCTACAGAAGGGAACTGATTTAACAGTTCCAATTCCCTGCATTGTTCTGTGCACTTCTTTTTGGGGGTGGGGAGTGGGAAGGAAGGCAAGGACATGGAGTTGTTGACAATAAATGGGAACTGGAATATTTACAGGTGAATTGATACAAAGTCTTGGATTTGCTTCACAATAATTTGGAGGTGGTAGTGGATGGGGATAGGGATTAAACAAAGTTGTTCATGAGTTGGTAATTGTTGAACTTAGATGATAGGTGCAGGAGCGTTCATAATACTATTTCTGTTATATGTTTGACATTTTCTGTAACAAACTAATTGGAAAGTATTTTGTAAGGAAGAAAGTGTGTGAACTATTCGAAAAAATTTTTTGGTAAGTTTATGAGGAAAAATGAGTCAGCAGTTAAATATATGCAAGTATATGACAATGAGAAGTGAAAGAAAGAAAGAATGAATGAATGAAAGAAACACGTTCCTATAGAGTATCAGTGTTTGCCCTTGAGTAGCTTATAGTTTAATAGAGGGAAAGGAATGAACACATTATTTGCAATAGTAAACCAAGTGCAAAATCTGATTATTAAAGTGGAATGCAAAGAAGTATAAGGGCAGCGAAATGTCTATTTTCAATTGCCTTAGTTTATTTGTGGTATTTGAGGTTTCAAGAAAAACCTAGCATAATGAAGGATTCTGAAAAATAAACCCCTAGTTCTCTGGTGATCAGAGACTCCGTGATGTGCTGTGCATAGGCAGTCCAGTGGAGGGCAGTGATTGAGGGTTTTCCTTGAATGGTGGCTTTGGGATCATGCACATGTGTAATGAGATAATGACAGGGCTAACTTGGCAGAATTGTACTTCTAGATGGAGAGAGACAGACCCATGGTTTGGGTGGCTATGAGTTGTTTGTAACAGGTGGTTGCAGCTTTTCATATACCTTCACGAATACTATCAGGTTTTACACACATTTTGAAACTTTAGTGATAGTCCATATAGGTTTTCTAAAAAACCTATGGTTTCTAACATGCACTAACATTAAGGCCTACTCTTAAGCCACATCCTGCCTTGTAGAGGAAATTAAACTTACTCTTCCCCCTTCTTCTTCTTCTTTTAAACACCTTCATGGGAGTAAACTTGCATACTCTAGGAAAATTTTTTGAGAAATCATGAAGTGTCAGGAAGTTATCATTTAACTATAAAAATGAACTAACAATTTAAAATTGACTGCTAGTTATGTTTTTCATAACTATTAGATTAGTTTACATTTAAATTGGGGCTTTCTGTTTTTGTATGAGGAGGTCATAACCAAGTATAAATGGCTGTTTTAAAGTGATTAGATTGTGATAAAATAATTTCTGTACAACTCTTCATAACACTGCCTTTTAATCAAATTTTAAAGCTTTTATTGAGCAACTACTGTGTGCAAGACATGGATCTGGGTCTGTTGCAAGTCACATATACAACAAAATCTATCTACTGATTTCAGTGAAAACATATAAAGAGGGTCTGCAACATAAGAGATTTATGTTTCTTTGTAAAAGTAGCAAAAATGTTATTTTCTCAAGCTTTCTTAAAAGGATAATGTTTATATAGTAAATATATTGCACTGACTTGTTGAAATTGTGACTGGTCATGAGAGAAATCAGGAAGCAAGAGTTTGCTACATTTGAATGCTTTTTCTTATGTACTTATTGATAGGAAGTGACAGATTATCAAAGTATCAGCTTAACTTTTTATTAGCTTGCTCATGGAGTGTGGATTATGAATAAATCCATTGGAAATATAGCTTTTTTCATAATTATTCTACTCTTTGCAGCTAACAGATTACTCAGTGACAGAGCCTAGTTTTGTTGTCTCCTAGTATCAACTCTGCCATCTTCATTTTTTTGCTCTGGTGCTAATGAGAAATGAAGTAGCCCAAAATACAAAAAGAAAAAGCAGAGAGATGTGAATAACTAACATAGTAAGTAGCTACCTGTTTTAGTCATCTAATGCTGCTGTAACAGAAATACCAGAAGTAGATGTCTTTAACAAAGAGAAATTTATTCTCTCACAGTCTTGTAGGCTACAAGTCCGAATTCAAGGTGTCAGCTCCAGGGAAAGGCTTTCTCTCTCTGTTGGCTCTGGGGGAAGGTCCTTGTCATCAATCTTCCCCTTGTCTAGGAGGTTGTCCACCCAGGAACCCCAAGTCCAAAGGACACGCTCTGCTCCTGGCACTGCTTTCTTGGTGGTATGGTGTCCCCAACTCTGCTAACTTCCCTTTTCTTTTATCTCTTTTAAGACAAAAGGTGGTACAAGCCACACCCCAGGGAAACTCCCTTTATATTGAATCAGGGATGTGATCTGAGAAAGGGTTTTTCATCCCACCCCAATCCTCTTCAACATAACCCAATCTGGCCTCATTAACCACAGGCAGAGATTAGAATTTACAACACATAGGAAAATTACATCAATCACAAAATGGAGGACAACTGCACAATAGTGGGAATCATGGCCTAACCAAATTGACACATATTTTGGGGGGGACACAATTCAATCCAT
The DNA here is from genome assembly GCF_000243295.1 of Trichechus manatus latirostris. Classification (NCBI taxonomy): domain Eukaryota; kingdom Metazoa; phylum Chordata; class Mammalia; order Sirenia; family Trichechidae; genus Trichechus; species Trichechus manatus. Next base: position 14,364,899 of record NW_004443974.1, on the reverse strand, counting down.
GATGCTACCTGTGTTGACAGTATGTCTTTTTTTTTTTTTTAACCAGTGTTTTTAGGACAATTATAGGCATATAATGTACATTCAGCAATATGTTGAATATGTTGACGTTGATTGTGGTGTGTACTTTTTTAAGAGGCAGCAGTGTAAGTTATTTACCAACTTTACCAGATACAATGCTGGGTTCATAGTAGGAGTTCAATAAATATTTATTGAATGAATGAATGAATGAACCCATTTTTTCCTTTTATTTTAAATTTACTTTTTAAAAGATATGGACAGGTAATAACAATGCCTTTTTACACTTTGGCAGTTGTAAAAATTTTTTATAATCTTAAGCACCTTTTTTACCTTTGAAGTATAGTTGTTGTCAGTTGCGACTCATAGCAACCTTGTATGTGCAAAGTAGCACTGCTCCATAGGGTTTTCAAGGCTGTGACCTTTTGGAAGCAGATCGCCAGACCTATCTTCCAAGGTGCCTCTGGGTGGGTTTGAACCACCAACCTTTTGGCTAGTAGTTGAGCACCTAAGTGTTTGCGCCACCCAGAGATTTATTTCTTTTCTATTGTTCATGCTACTTATACCTGGTATGTGTATGTGTATTCATATAAGAACACCTTGTAGTGTGTTAAAATTTTAAACTATGCAATACTGATTTTTATTTTAATCTTGACTATTAATGGTCCCACCTCTTATTGACCTTTGAATACTAAATTGAATACAATATTAATAAGAGTTCATAGCTCTTTTACTGCTGTTCTTAACCCTTCAGAGGTTTCTGTTTGGGATAAGCATAGCAAGCCCATCGGGGCCGAAACTACTCCTCAAACTATGGTGAGTAGAATAGAATTACCTCAGAAGATAGTCTAAATCGAGTTTAATTCTGTTATCCCTACCTTTCCGTAAGAACAGACTTTGCACACAATCTTTTTTGGTTACTGTATATTGGATAAAACAAAACATAACATGGGAGGTCTGGCAATTTTGTAGTTGATTTTTACATGTCAGCTTTTTGCCTTCACTTTACACATTAAACATGTACCTGAAAATGTGTATAAATTGCATTTTTGGTAAGTGGAACTATATTTCAAGCATGATAGGAGAGTTTTGTTAAGTGTCCATGCTTACAGTGTAACCACATTACAGCTGGTGCTTTACATTGGTACAACATGGGAAGTGCTTTTTTGAAGCACTGTTCAACTGTCACCCGTTCCTAGCTAAAGCTAGTAGAGTGTTTCCTGCAAGTATTACTCATACTTGTTTCATCAACACCACCCACATTTAAAAATAAGGCTTTATTTTGACACTTAAAAATTGCAAGCTACCAAGAATACATGCATGCCCTGGGAAATTAATCTAATTAGATTTTAGAATGTGGGTGTGAAGTCTTCTGGAATTAGCATTTATAATGAATATTTGTTTCCTGTTTTGGTAATGTACAGTCATACTAGTTTGAGCCTAGTGATTTGTCTAAAACTAAAAAACCCAAACCCGTTGCCGTTGAGTTGATTTAGACTCATAGTGACCTTATAGGACAGAATAGAATTGCCCCATAGGGTTTCAAGACTGTAAATATTTACAGAAGCAGACTGCCTCATCTTTCTCCCATGGAGTGGCTGGTGGGTTCGAACTGCTGGCCTTTTGCGTAGCAGCCAAGTGCTTTAACCACTGCGTCACCAGGCTCTTTAGTGATTTTAGTAGTTAAAAAAAAATAAAAATCACAAAGGGCCAAATATATATATTATATTTCGGTGTTAACTTGGATAATACAAGTGTTTAATATTAATTGATCATCATCTTCTAATTGGGACCAATATAACTTGTAAATCTCATTCTATGTGTAAAATTCTATGTTAAATTTACATAAAGCTTAATCTCAATTGTCTAATAATAGAAATAGAATCACACCAGCAATATATATGTATATATGAAACTTTCATTGTTGCAAAAGTTATAATAACTGTTCACATTTAAACTGTAATATCATGTGTGCTATATGGTAGAACTGTTTATTTAGAACATACCATTATAGTAATTGGAATTAAGTTTTTAATAAGAATTAGATCTTAAAATAACATCTATGGTTTCAGTGTATACAGTTTAGCAGCAACAGTTTCCATTTGTACTTCTCTATACTCTGCATAGGTTCTAAAAATAGAAATAGCTTGTAAGTGCACAAGCTGTATAATTCTTGTAATATTTTCACATGCACCAGGCCCTATTGCCTTAAACACTGTTGAATTATTACCAGTTACTGGTTACTTACCATGCCCCAGGGGCTGCACAAAGTATTTTACATTCATCATCTCATTCATTCTTCACAAGAATCCAGTGAGGTAAACACCATTGGTACCAGCATTCGGGAAGAATAGAGTTAGAAGTGCAAAAGATTCATCAGGGAGTATCACTTGTGAAAGGAAATGGGAGGGATTAGCATTGGGCAGGGGGAGCCATCTGACTCTGATGCAGATCTGAGAAAGCCTGTGCCAACCCAGTGAGGGGCTCCAGAGCAAATATCACCCACTTAAGGAGTCTCATGCTGGGCAGAAATGGCTAGGTCCTTGTACTTCTTCTGTCTTGTTCATTCATTGGCTAGGTATCCCCAAGAAGACTGTGATCTTGGCTACCATCTTGGTCAGTCATTGACTAGGGGCTGCTATGACAAAAACATGATCTGGGCTTAAAAGATGAGGCAGACCCTGAAGAAGGCTGCCTGCTAACCATACTTCTTACAGCTGGGCACTGAGTCCTTTCTTGGAGGGAGACCTCTGGGTCAGCCAAAACTTATTATCCTTTTTTACAAAAGAAGAAATCAAAGCAAGGTAAAATAACTTGCCCCCAACTCAAGTTCAGAGTAGAAAGCAGGGATTCAATCCCAGGTCTTTGGGACTCCAGAGCCCTCCTCCTTTTTTTTTTTTTTTTTAAGATCGGTTACATTTTTAAATTATTATTGTTTGAACTTTTTACTATAGAAATTTTCAAACATACTTAAAGTGGAGAAAATAATGTCATGACCCCCTGGGTACTCATCACACAGCTTTGAGTTATCCATATTTTGCCATTCTTGTTTCATCTGTTTGCACCCACGTACTTTTTTAGGGCCTTCATTGTTCACCACCACACATTATAATGCTACTCCACTGCCTTCTTTTCATGAAAAAATCATTCATAGAACCAAAATTCTCCCCCCATCTTTTGAAGTATGAAAATAGAAAAGAGCCAACATTTGTTAAGTGCCTAATGCACCTTTTTTAGGGGATTTAAATATATCCTTTCATAATATAACAAGGACTCTGTGAATTTAACAGTCATCTCCATTTTAAAAATGAGTCTCAGAGAGGTGAAGTTACTTACAGGCTCACCCAAAGAGTGAGTGCAAGTGTTAAGATTTAAATGTAGTTTTTTTTCCCCCCGACACCAAAGCCCATTGTAGTTAAAAAACTGCATCTTCTGTATTAGTAGCTCACAATTCTCTTTATCGCCATCACTGGTATTTCCCCTGTCACTGATGTAGGTTTTTGCTTTTCAAATCATTTTATCTTACTCATATTGAGAATCAATGATGCACAGTGCTAAGTGCTACAGACCCAGCTTCACTCATGACAAGACAGTCGTGAATGAAGCTTATATTCTAGCAGGTGTTTCATATGCATTTAGTGATCCCTCATTCTTCCAAGTTTAACTTTTTTTCTTTTTAAATTTATAAGAACTTTGTTTGTAAGTGTATTTACTAATTAGTAAGGGTAGTATTAAGTTCCTGATTTGTCCCAGCAAAAGTATGTCTTGGTGAATAATATTTTTTAATTAAATTGAGAAAGAGCAAGGAGGGAATAGATGTTGATCACTTTGGGGTGCTCTGGATGTCATAGGCAGGACTTTTAAAGTTTTTAGTCTTGGAGAACAAGAAATCGAGCACTTTTTCTCACATTTATGGTGAAAGAAAACTTGGTACTTTTAAAGGAAGCTATTCCTCTTGTATCTGCACAGCCAAAACTGAGGGTAGGTTCCTAAAATGTGTGATAATACAGACAGGCTCTTGGGAAAATGGTGTGGGTGCTCCCAGTTGAGTGAGACAGCACTGATGGCTCAGCCTGGTTGCATTGCTTGCCTAATCTAACATTTATTAGTGTTGGGCAAGCCTTTGCATTTCTGTCCTTCGTTTTCCTGATCTATAAAGTGTGGTGTGATGATGCTTGCTTTCCTCTTCACAAGAAGGCATAAGAACAAGTGTTTATAAAGTGCTTTGAGGATGATGGATGAGAGGCTGATGAGTAAATATTAATTATTATAATAATGGGGAAGGTTAAGGAAAAAGCAAAAAAAAACCCTGTTCTTTGGGAACAAATTGTAGAACTGTCCTGCTGCAAGCGAGACTCATGAAAAATGAACAATTCACTGTCCTAACCCTTCAGTGTTCACAGTGAAGTCTTTGTGCTTTGATTTAAAATTCTGTTTACATGTTAACAATAAAATAACCAAATATTAGGAAAATTCCTGGAAATCTTTGCTTTGGAAAAGGAAATCTAGATTTCAGATGGCCATATCAAATGCATGTTTATCTTCTTTTTTTTTCTATAAAATAACTGAAGCACTAACCATACTAATTTTTAGTAACATATTTGGTTATAAGATATAATTTTAATATTACCTCTTTAGGGTGGAAATAGTTCTCTCTAACTCCTCCTTGGCTATGAAAACCACATTTTAAAAAAGTTCCACTAAAGTCACATTATTTCCCCCAAAAAGAGCTGAATATTTGCCACTTGAGACATCTAATACATTATTCTACATAATGGCTTAGTTTGCAATTGATTTCTTCTTAGCAAAGACAACCAAGAGGTTTAAAAATATTCACATTAGGACAGCTATATGTGGAAATGCCTGGAACTGTTTGTTTGGGAAATGGATTTCAGGAATGTATGTGCATGAATATTTAAAATATACTTCTCACTATTTCTATGAAATTTTTTAAATTCAAATTTACTTATCTTTAAAAGTAGGTTATCTGTTTTTGTGGTTCAAATTCAAAAGGTAGTAAGGTATACGTAAAAAACTCTCCCTGTCATCCTATGACAGATTTAATTCCTACGTGTCATTACTATTTTTGGCAAGAGGAGTAGTGGTGTTGGTGGTAAATAATTATGACTTTAGTATATAAAAGAAGAAACCAAATAAAATTACAAAAGTTACATATACAGATAAGAGATACAGACATGATGAGTACGTTTGGCACTTATGTATTTTCTCCATGGTATATGCTGATTGAGTACCTACTAAGTGCCAAGACTTGTTTCTTGCCCTCAAGTAGCTTACAGTCTAGTAGGGTTGCAGAAATGTAAGCAAGGAATCACAGTACAGTGTGATAAGAACTAAGGTGGGGTAAATACACAGAAGTATGTAGACAAGAGTACAGCCCAGTCAGAGAAGTGGCAGCCATGAAGGACATCCTGAAGGACAAGTAAGTTATATAGGTGAAGGGGGTGGGCAACTGTGGTGCAGTGAATAACTTAATATGGCCCGTCTAACCACAGTCCTTGTAACTCCCACAAAATGATTTTGGGACTATGCAAATAAGGTGCCTGTGGCACATCCAGGGGATTGGAAGCCTGTGAATAATTCAAATAAGGTGCATGGAGCCCTTCTGGGGGTGGGACCATGCAAAGAAGGTATATGGAACCCTGACAAAGGGATTGGTCAGTTTTGTTGTCTTGCTAGGCTTAAAATGAGCTCATCCAAGAGGTGGTGGTGCTGGGGCTTACTACCATCAAGAAAGAAGAGCTGAGAGTGGAGCGCGTCCTTTGGAGCTGGGGTCCCCGCGCTCAGAACCTCCTAGACCCAAGAAACAGAGGGAGAGAGCTGTAACACTGGTGTGAGATGGTGAGAAGAGGTGGCAGCAGAACCAGGAGACTGGCGCAACATGGCTCGGTGGACTTCCTCATCCACGGAGCAAGGCAACTACAGTGGGTGTGCCGACCCATGGAGCAAGAGAGCTGAGCACCTTCAGGCAGATGGCTTCCTAGTGGAGTGGGGTGCCTCTGGGCACTTATCGACAGAGCTAAAGAGCTTTGTAACATTTGTCTGAGAAGGGCAGAGGCCAGGCCTGAGCAGGGCCAACGCCTGAGGGCTTAGAGGGGAGGCCTGTGCTGAGGAGGCCGAGAGGAGTCTGTCCTCAGGGGGCCGAGAGGAGCTGACACAGCTGTCCTGCACTGAAGAAGGGAGATTTTTGCTTACATGCTTCCTGATCTTGATCCCGAGTTGTAATGTATTAAAAACAAAAAACAAAAAAAAACTTGTTGCCATCGAGTCAATTCTGACTCATAGTGACCCTATAGGACAGAGTAGGACTGCCCCAGAGGGCTTCCAGAGGAGCAGCTGGTGACTTGAACTGCTGACCTTTTGGTTAACAGCTGAGCTCTTAACCACTGTGCCACCAGGGCTCCTGTAACCTATATTCCCACCCCCCGAAAAAAACAACAACAACAACAACAACCAAACCCATTGCTGTCCAGTCGAATTCCAGCTCATAGTGATTCTATAGGACAGAGTGAAACTGTCCCATAGGATTTCCTAGGCTGTAATCTTTATGGACGCAGACTGCCACATCTTTCTCCTGTGGAGCGTCTGGTGGGTTTGAACCACTGAACTTTCGGTTAGCAGCCAAGCACTTAACCACTGTGCCACCAAGGCTACTTTGTAACCTGTTAACACCTAATAAACCTCATAATCATGAGTATTGTCTGTGAGTTCTGTGTGGCCACTGAAGCAAATTAACAAACCCAGCAGAGAAGTAGAAAGTGCCATGGGGGGAGTGGCTGGTGTCAGAATTGGTAAAAAAGTTTGAGGGTGGAGGTATGTTTGACCTCCACCTGATAAGAATCAGCCTTGGCCTGATATTGATCTTGATTATCTTAGCTCCCCTTTCTGAAGTTAGAGGATAAGCAGGTTAGGAACTGATCTAGACAGAGCCTTCCAGGAACGGGGAGTAAATGGCATGTCTGAAGGCCCAGAAGTGTAAGAGGACATGGATTTCCAGACTGAGCAGAGTCTATGATGGAGTTATAAGAGGAGCCTGAAAAGGTAGACTCTGGCTGAAAACCATGTGAGAATTATGATTTTACCTTGAGGGCAAGTGAGATGCCCTTGAACTGCTGAAAGTAGGAACCTCAGGGCCAGATTGTCAGTCTCTTATGGCAGTGTTGGAAAGGAGCTAAATAGATGGAGGTTGGGATGGGCTACTTGGCTGCCTAGATTAATAGTGGGGCTTGAGTAGAGAACCTTTCCATGGTGTATTGCACTTCCCCAACATTTTTATATGGGTTGAATCAGGTTAAAATGAACTTAGGTTAAAATAACCTTGAATGGCTAAAGAAGACCTAACAGTGTATACCTTGAGAGGTGAGTAAAGGGTGGGGAAGGTGAGGCAGCTCCGTTGCTTTGGCCTATGAGTTAAGTAGTATATTAGCCTTGTGTCTTTTTTTTTTTTTTTTTTTTTTACCAGCTGGACACAAAACAAAAACTAAATCACTTCTTTTTTACCCTGTCTGTTTATGATCAGGTGGCAGAATTTTGATAGTGTTGTCAGGGTCTACCCTTCAACTCTTTTAAGCTAAGAGATTTGGTATTTTCAGTGTGCCTAAAGGTCACTCATGCTAACCAAATTCCCAAGACTCATGAATAAACCAGAATGCAAATTTTAGATTTATAGTGAGAAGTATATACTTAAGGAGACTGGACATTTGCTGATCTGTACATTCTATCCCTGTAGGCTAATCTGTGTGGAAAGCTGAATTCTATAGAAAGCTTCCTGGAAAGCATAAAATCAAAATAGAACTAGATGATTTTAATGGCTGGTGATAGAAGCCAAAGGCGACTATCTCATCTAGATGGACAGATGTGCTTTAGGGTGCAATAGAACCTATTTTATAGATGTTATGTAGATGATTCCTTTTCTGTTAACCCACTGTTTCTTTAGACAGACTATAGGATGATTAGTTGTTTAAACCTTCTTAATTCTAATCTGTATCTAATCTTGAATCTCTGAGATTACACCCAGGTACCAAGATTGGATGTTGGGTGTTCATCATCTCATCACTTACCAGCATTTCCCAAAATGGTGGTTATGTCTGAGAATCTGTAATGTTAAAATCTCTTCTAGGGAATTCTAATGTGGCTTAGGTAGCAGTATTTAACACTTTCTTTCTCATGCATTCTCAGCTTTTGCTAATTTTTCTTATTGTTTATAACAAATTTAAAATCTAGTAATATTTTAGAGCTACTTCTTTACCCTGCCAGCCATTTATAAACATCGAAATCGTTTTAAGGTGTTCTTTGTTCCTTTTGGTTCCTAGTTGCGATTTACTCATGTGCCCAGATAAATCATCATTCATTAATTCATTTGACAAATACTATTGACCACTGTCTTAGTCATCTAGTGCTGCTCCAACAGAAATACCACAGGTGGATGGCTTTAACAAAGAGAAGTTTATTCTCTCACAGTCCAGTAGGCTACAAGTCCAAATTCAGGGCATCAGCTCCAGGAGAAGGCTTTCTCTCTCTGTCGGCTCTGGAGAAAGGTCCTTTTGATGCATCAGTCTTCCCTTGGTCTGGGACATCTCATCGGAGGAACCTCAGGTCCAAACGATGTGCTCTGCTCCTGGCACTGCTTTCTTGGTGGTATGAGGTTCCCATGTGTTTCTGCTCGCTTCTCTCTTTTATATCTCAAACGAAATTGGATTAAGACACAATCCAATCTTGTGTACCTCATCAGTATAACCTCATCATAGTGATAGAGTTTACAACACATAAGGAGATCACATATAACCTCATCATAGTGATAGAGTTTACAACACATAAGGAATTCACATCAGATTATACAATCATACAATACTGGGAGTCATGACCTAGCCAAGTTAACAGATATTTTTTGGGGACACAGTTCAATCCATGACAACCACCTACTACGTGCCAGGTATTGTTGTAAGCTAAGAGAAAATGGCAGTGAACCAAAACAGTAAAAAAATTTGCCCTTACGTGTGATCTCTATATACAGTGTATCAGATAAAATAAGGGAGTGAGAAACTTAGAAAAGTAGGATAGGGTTGGGAGGAGAAGAATAGAAGTTTAGTGCTGGACATTTTACTGGATGCCTAGTGGATATCTAAGTGAAAAGTTAATAGATAGTTAAATATGTATATCTGGGATTCAGAGAAGAAGTCCAGGCTGGAGATATAAATTTGGGTAATCAGATAAGGTAGAATTTAAATGGTAAAATTCTAAGCTCTTGGCATAGGTATATATAACAATAGTTATATATTTTACTCTTCCAAGGTACTATTATTTAACTTTAGAAGTCTGTTACTTAGTAAAACTGTCATAATATGTTGACCTTTTGGACAGTAGCTACATTCTCTTGTTTGCTGAAATGTTTACCTTACTGAGAATCATTATGTGAAATTTGTTTTAGTTTGGGAGGGGTGTAGACTGTTGAAAGTTGATTGGTTTTGTAAATTGTTGTAAGTGCATAATATATGGATCGTGAAACTTTGATATGCTTAGAAATAAAACTAATGTACCATTTCATAAATGGAAAAAATAAAAATAAATGACCATTGATGGACATTCACTCTTTGGTAGTAATCAGAAATTAATGTCACACATGCATCATTTAATAGGTTTTTGCAGACAGCCTAATGGTATAGACTCCCTGTCTTTGAAAGCTGGGTGCTTATTCTGACATTTAAAGATGAATAGAGAATGTTTAAAATTATTCAGTCCATAACCTTATTGACTACTTGAGATCACTGTTGTATCTGATTTTGCTTAATTCTTCCTTTTTATATTTCTCAGAGATAATTTAAAATTGGTAATATTAGTTCATCAAATAAATCAGATTTTGGGGAATTCTACTTCATATGTGTGACAGATTCTATTCTGCAAAGATGGCCACAACAATATCTCACATCCCACATGCTCTTCTTACCTTGAAACTCCTCCCATTGAGTGGTGGGGTTTATGTCCCTTCCCTTTGAACCTAGGCAGACCTTTGTGACCGCCTTGACCAGTAGAATATGGTGAATGTGACACCATATGATTCCTGAGGTAGGATCATAACTATGCCATGCACTTCTGCTTTCCTCTTTTGGATGATCACTTTAAGAATTCAGCCACTATATTGTGAAGAAGCCCAAACAGCCCACATGGAGAGATGATATGGAGAAGGCAACTATAGAGGTTCCAACTGACAGCCCAGTTGAGGTCGCAGCCAACAGTCATAATCAGCTGCCAAACATATGAATGAAGGTGCCTCCAGATGATTCTATCTCCCAGCAGTTGAGTCATCCCAGACTTCAAGTTGTCCCAGCTAAGGCCCCAGGCATGATGGAGTAGAGACAGATATAAGCCATCCTTGTTGTAGCCTGTCCAAATTTCTGACCCATAATAAAATAATTCTTTGCCATTTTGGTTTTGGGGGTGATTTATTACACAGCAATAGTAACTAGAACAATGTCCTTGAATGTGGTAGTAGATAGTAATAACACTACTCCTTCATTTATTAAAGGACAGGGCTACCGTGAGTCCTTTTTTTCCCCCCAGTCTAAAAATAAAATAAGATCACGTTCTTTTTGAAAAGTTGCTTAGGATATGAAATTGAAGATCTGAGGAACATCCAAGAAGTTTTTTACTTATTTCCTCTGAAGATGACAGAATAGGAAACTGAGAAGCTCTGGCAGGAAGACAATGAGGCTTATTAGAGAAGAAACAGAACTCCTTAAACTAAGTTTGTTCTAGGGTCTTGTCACAAGATTGTACACTATGAATATGGTGATTCTGCATTGTTCTTCGTAAAATCTCAGGATTTTTGTGTTACTGCCATAACCATCAACTTACAGAAGAGGACATTTCATTGCAATTTCCTTTTCTAAGAGGTCTTGCCAGTTTTTCCCCTAAGTTTCATCTCCTCTTCTTTGAAATGTAAGCCTACGTATCTACTTCAAAAGTATTGTTTTGAGGAATATCTAATTAAATGCAAAATTCTCTATAGCTTTAGTTGTGAAATAGAGTCATCGTTCTTTTGGCCATGAATCTGCTGCGCTATAGTTAGGCATATGGATCTATTTCTCTTCTACTCATTTCACTTCGTGTTTTCACTCACTAACTGAAAGACCAAGAGCTATTTATTTAAAAGTTATTTTATTTTATTCTCATTATATAAGATTTCTACAAGCTAGGCAGTATGTCATATTGTTCAAGAGCGTGAGTCTGCAACCAGACTGCTTGATTCATATCCTGATACTAACTAGATGAGTAATTTTGGGCAAGTCATTTAACATCAGTTCCTTCACTTGTAAAATGGGAATGATAATAGTGCCTTCTTTATAGGATTATTGTGAATTTTAAGTGAGTTAATGAGTACTTAGAGCAGTGAATGTCTGATACAATAAGCTATATTAGTGTTGGCTATCATTATTTGCCTCTGAAAACAGAGACTCTTTTACATGTTGCTGGTTGTGATAGTTTTTTGTTCATGTCTTAAATTCCATGTCAAGGAGAAACTGAATGAAAACTTCCTTGTTGGAGATATTATAAAGGTGATCGGTGAATTGGGTGTAAACAAGACTGTGTGATCTCAGGTCTCTTCAATTCAAGTGTTCCAAGGTAATCTGTGTTCCAGGATCAACTGACACTAAAATAGTTGTCTTAGGAGTACTGATTCATAATAAACAGAGACCATGTCAAATATCAATTACAGTAGAGTAACTACTTCTAAGACTACAAACTCTATTTAGAACTTTTATGTTTAGTTCCCACACTGGAGCTCAAAGAAATGCTAATAATGTTAATAGGAGAGTTGTAAAGGGTTCAACAGTCCAAAAAGTGACACACAAATAGAATCATTAGACACATTCCTTAAGTAGTTAGGCATTCTGTACATAGATTGAATGTCTTGAGTGTGACTCCATAGGCAGAAATATCAGGGATTCTTTTGCTGAACAAAAATTTTTTGACTGAGAAACCTGAAAGGCTTATTGTTCAATGTGTTTTTGTCTCTTTGGTAGATCAGCAAGTAAATAAGGTAGGTAAATTGTATCATTCCAGAACAATTTTTGGCAGTCAGGTACTTTATTTCTAGATGGAAATATTCTACATAAACTTAATGGAAATGAAAAACAGGGTGAGGGCTTCTCGTCTTTACTTTCTGTCTTTTCTTGGATGATGAATTTGCAGGACTTGTCTGAGAAAACAGGATAAACAGTCAATAAGATGAAGAAGAAAACCTAGAGGGAAGTTGGAAACAGTTGGGTGGGATAAAGAATGTTCCTGATAACTTCAAGCAGATGTATAAATTGTGATTTGATTATTAAAGAAAAGACTGAACATTTTAAGAATTAATTGCACAAGTGGGCAAAAAATAAAGTCTCCACCAACAGTGTTCAGTTAAGTGTCACCAATGGGTGGTAAACAGATCTGTTCATTAAAAAATAAGTAATATTTATTCGAGGTATGGACCCCATGCTTGAAGCGAGGGGACTGTTAAGTGATTACAAATGTAGGCCAAACTAAAGATTATACTTACCTTGATTCTTCAGTGTGGCAGAAACCGGGGTAGTTTGAAGGGAGCTTAAAGGGAGACTGTCTTATATTCTGAGGGCAGTGGTGGTTCAGTGGTAGAATTCCTGCCTTTCATGTGGGAGACCCAGGTTCAATACTTGGCACCTCAAGTGTACCACCTGTCTGTCAGTGGAGGCTTGTGTGTTGTGTGATGCTAAACAGGTTTCAGTGGAGCTTCTAGACTTAAGACAGACTAGGAAGAAAGTTCTGGTGATCTGCTTGGAAAATCACCCAGTGAAAACCCTCTTATCACAATGGTCAAATCCCATTTACATGGGGTTGCCATGAGTCAACGGCAAGCATAAATCAAGGGCCACCTCAACAGCTGCTACCAGCAACATCTTATGTACTATGCACTTGGTAGTTTTTGATTGTGGGCCAGTCCTAGGGATGAGGCAGTCTCATCTGAGGCTTAGGTTGGTGCTGGAAGCTATTGTGCGGGGTAAAATAGGGTGCAGACACCTCTAGGTGGGGTTGTGGAGAGTGAAAAAATCAGTAGAGAAACTACTTTCAAAGAGGAAAGAGACTCCAGACTCATAAGTATGGAGGGGCAGGAGTGATCAGCCTTCTAGGAAATCATTAAAAAATCAAGAAAGGAAAGGAAAAAAGAAAGGGCATAGAGGGAATGTAGGATATGCTAGAGGCATTGGTGGTTCAGTGGTAAAGTTCTCACCTTCCATGGAGGAGACCTGGGGTTGATTTGAACCATTGGCACTTCATGCATAGCTACCACCCGGCTGTCAGTGGGGGATTACATGTTGTTATGATGCTGAACAGGTCTCAGCAGAGCTTCTAGACTTCCTATCTCAGAGTAAAAACTAATTTAGACAATTTACCTTACTGGTCTCTTTCACCCCTGTGCCACATATGCCTTCTCATTCTTCATACACATCAGTCTGCTTCCATCTCAGGGTTTTGTATTCCTTTGTAGTAGCTTTGCCCTCTGCCTTGCCCTTCACCAGGAATGCTTCATGGTCCTTTACCTCCTTCAGCTAGCCCTACCTGAATGTAGTTTTCATCCTCCCGCTGTCCCTTTATTGTAGTTATACACTTGGATGAACTCTGATAATTCAGCCATGATAGAAGAAGACTGTTAAAGATGCAAAATTAGGGAAATGTCATGATTTCAAAATCATAATGTATTACTTGTATGTTTATGTATTTTTTTTTTAAAATATTTTATTGTACTTCAGGTGAAGGCTTACAGAACAGATAGTTTCTCATGTAAAGGTAACACACATGCTGTTTTATGACATTGGTCAACAACCCCACAACATTTTAACCCTCTAAATTCTCAACTATTTTTTTTTTTTTGTGAAAATACACATAGCCGAAGATACGCCATTTCAAAAATTTCTTTTTTTTTTACATACACATTTAAGTGACATTGACTACGCTCTTCTAATTGTGCTGTTATTCTCACTTAAGATGAAGGCTTACAGGACAAAATAG
>NW_004443974.1:14345671-14349341 GCF_000243295.1 Trichechus manatus latirostris | reverse complement strand
GATCCCAGTTATCTAGCTTATCTGTTGGGTTTTGTGTGTTGATGGTTATGGTTTGTATCCTGTTAATGCCATGTATTAAGGCCTGAAGTATTGGTCCTATTTTTTCTTCTATGAACTTTATAGTTTTAGGCTTTATATTCAGGTCTTTGATCCATTTTGATGTTTATGTATTTTTTAATAGGCAGCGCATGCTCCTGATTCATATTTCCCCAGTCACCCAATTTTCCTTCTTGGAGATGACCACAGTTCCTAGTTTATTGTGAATTCTTCCAGGGATCTAGCAACCCCCCAAAAACCAAACCCATTGCCGTCAATGATTTCAACTCATAGTGACCCTATAGGACAGAGTAGAACTGCCCCATAGGGTTTCCAAGGCTGTAAATCTTTACGGAAGCAGACTGCCACATCTTTCTCCCATGGAGCCACTGGTGGGTTCAAATCCAGCAGCCAAGCACTTAACCACTGCACTACCAGGGCTCCTTAGGGATCTATCAAGCATTTATAAATAAATGCCCTTTCTCCATACAAATGTTAGTGTACTCCATACCTTTTGGTACTTTCTTACTTTTAGCATTTACACTACCTTGGTGTTTATTTTCCTTTGTTCTTGTTGTTAGGTGCCATCGAGTTGATTCTGACTCGTACCAACCCTATAGGACAGAGTGGAACTGCCCCACAGGGTTTCCAAGGAGCAGCTGGTGGATTTGAACCGCTGACCTTTTGATTAGCAGCCGAGCCCTTAACCACTACGCCACCACGGCTGCTTATTTTCCTTAGGCACTTCATTGTTCTGAATGTAACCATTAATTCTTAATTATGGTACATGACTACATGACCACATGGTAGTGGTAACATAAAATTCTTTTGCCTGGATATATTGTAATTTATTGATGGTCATTTAGATTTTCAATATATTTTGCCATGAAATGTAATACAGGTTAATAGTCTTATGTGTGTTATTTTGCACACCTGTAAGTATATTTGGAGGGTAAATATTGAGAACTTAGTGCCCAATCATCCTCCAAAGAGGTTCTAACAGTTTGTGCTCTCTCTAGTCACATTCTCCCCAGTACAGTGTGTAATCAAACGTTTTGATGTCTACTAGTCAATCAGGTGAAAAGTATTTCAGTGTAGTTTTAATTTTCATGTACCTTTTCAAAGTTTAAAAGCCATTTTCTTTTTCTTTTTCTTTTAACTGTTTGTGTCCTCTGTTCATTTTTTATTGGGTAGTAATTTAGGATATGAATGTGGTTTAAGAAATAAGTACTCCAAATATCTAATGCAAAATGACTTTATTTTAGGTATTGGCAAGGTAATAATTTAGAAAAGATCGGTTAGATAAAATTTTGTGATGCAATGGATTGCTTTTATATGGCTTTTCTAACTGTGGTCTTGTAACTCCCATCAAATGATTGGGTCGGATGATGCAAACAACGTGCAGTGGCCCACCAAGGGGATTGGACAGCTTGGTATTAATGGATAGCACCCTTGAGGGAGTGGGACCATGCAAATAAGATGTTTAGAATCCTAACGAAGGGATTGGTCAGTTTTGCCATCTACTAGACTTAAAATGAACAATTCCAGAGGTGGAAGGGTGGACCTCATTACCACCAAGAAGAAGAGATGGGAGCAGAGTATGTCCTTTGGACCCGGTGTCTCTGCACTGACAACCTCCTAGGCCCAGGAGACAGAGAGAGAGCTGTAACACCGGAGATGGCGCAAGACATCGAGAAGCAGTGGCAGAGAAATGGGGGCAGCAGAACCAGGAGAATCTCGAGAAACAGCACAGTGGGCTTCCTGTTTCACAGAGCAAGGCAGTTACAGTGGGTGTGTCAACCCACAGAGCAAGAGAGCTGAGCGCCATTAGGCAGGAGGCTTCCTGGCAGGGTAGGGGTGCCTCTGGGTGCTTGTTGGGGGAGCTAGGCTTGGACCAAGGCTTACTGGTGGGGTGGGATACCCCCGGGCACTTATTGGCGTAGCTAAAGAGCTTTGTATCACTTGCTCCAGCAGGGCAGAAGCTGGGCCGAGGGGTCAAGCGCCAGAGAGAGGCCTGCTTTTAGGCACAGCTGAGAAGAGGCTGTCCTGATCAAAGAACTGTATCATGAGTCATTTCTGATCCTGAATTGTAACCTGTTAAAACCCACTCATTGCCATCGAGTCGATTCTGACTCATAGTGACCCTAGAGGACAGAGTAGAATTGCTCCATAGGGTTTCCAAGGTGGATTCAAACTGCCGACTTTTTGGTTAGCAGCCAAGCTCTTAACCACTACTTCCGTAATAAACCCCTTAACTGTGAGTATGGTCTGTGAGTTCTGTGTGGCCATTACAGTAAATTATCAAACCCAGCGGAGAAGTAGAGAGTGACCGGGGCGGGGGTGGCTGGTGTCAGTGTTGGTAAAAAGTTTGGAGGGTGGAGGCATGTCTGACCTCCGCCTCATAGGAATCAGCCTTGAACTGATGTTGATGGTGATTCTCTCCTCCCTTAGAGGAAGTCAGATACATGCACCCACCTTTTTGTTTGTTCGTTTTTTATTGTGCTTTAAGTAAATGTTTACAGTTCAAGTCAGTTTCTCATACAGAAATTTATAGACACATTGCTATGTGACCCTAGCTGCTCTCCCTATAATGTGACAGCATACCCCCTCCTTTCCACCCCGGATTTCCTGTGTCCGTTCAGTCAGCTCCTGTCCCTTTTTGCCTTCTCATCTCCAACATTTATTATTTTGTATTTTTTGGATTAATGCTAGCCTTGTTGGGCTGAGATGGTATCTCATTATAGTTTTGATTTGCATTTCTCTAATGGCTAATGATCGTGAGCATTTCCTCATGTGTCTGTTAGCTGCCTGAATATCTTCTTTGGCAAAGTGCCTGTTCATATCCTTTGCCCATTTTTCAATTGGGTTATTTGTCTTTTTGTTGTTGAGGTTTTGCAGTATCTTGTAGGTTGTAGAGATTAGACCCTGACTGGATTTGTCATAGCCAAAAAATTTGTCTTTTTACTCTTTTGGTGAAGTCTTTTGATGAGCGTTTTAAGTGTTGATTTTTAGGAGCTCCCAGTTATCTAGTTTCTGTTCTGGTGTTTGTGCATTGTTAGTAATGTTTTGTATTCTGTTTATGCCATGTATTAGGGCTCCTAGCATTGTCCCTATTTTTTCTTCCATGATCTTTATTGCTTTAGATTTTCTATTTAGGTCTTTGATCCATTTTGAGTTAGTTTTTGTGCGTGGTGTGAGGTATGGGTCTTGTTTCATTTTTTTGCAGACGCATATCCAGTTATGCCAGCATCATTTGTTAAAGAGACTGTCTTTTCCCCAATTAATGGACTTTGGACCTTTGTCAAATATCAGCTGCTCATAAGTGGATGAATTTACGTCCAGATTCTCAATTCTGTTCCGTTAGTCTATGTATCTGTTGTTGTATCAGTACCAGGCTGTTTTGACTACCGTGGCGGTATAATAGGTTCTAAAATCAGGTAGTGTGAGGCTTCCCACTTTGTTGTTCTTCTTCAGTAATGCTTATCCAGGGCCTCTTCCCTTTCCATATGAAGTTGGTGGTTTGTTTCTCCGTCTCATTAAAAAATGCCGGTGGAATTTGGATCAGGATTGCATTGTATCTGTAGATGGCTTTGGGTAGAATTGACATTTTCACTATGTTGAGTCTTCCTATCCA
>NW_004443974.1:14336175-14344408 GCF_000243295.1 Trichechus manatus latirostris | reverse complement strand
TGTTTTCATTCTTGTTTGATTTTGTGAATTTCTTTATTCTGTCCTTAATTTCTTCTGTAACCCAGTAGTTTTTGAGCAAGGTGTTGTTCAGTTTCCACGTGTTTGATTTTTTTTCTGAGCTTTTTCTGCTATTTATTTTTACTTTTATGGCTTTATGGCCAGAAAACATGCTTTGTAATATTTTGATGCTTTAGATTCTGTTAAGGCTTGCTTTATGGCCTAATATGTGGTCTATCCTGGAGAATGTTCCATGTGAGTTGGAAAAGAAAGTATACTTGGCCGCTGTTGCCACCTGCCATTTTTTACAAATTTAATCTCCAGAAATGTTTTATTAGAAAATAATTAGATTTAGATAAAGTGTCTCTTTTAGCAGAATACCATTCTAAATTAGGTTGATTGCTGTGTGTCCATTTTGCCATACCCTTACTGAAAAAGTACCTCTAAAAAGTAGTTTATAACCATATAACTCTTATAACATTTTTCTTAAAAATTGTGTTTATTCTTTGTATGAAAAGGAGAGTGATGCTATTTGTCTGGTACTTTTATTCTTGAGGACACTAAAGCAAAGTAAGCCCTGTACATTTGGACCCAAGACTTTGTAAACTCATATTAAAAACTGTGAATTTTCTGCTTGTAATTATGTAAAATATTCCTAATTAGTATACCAAGCAGTACTGTTAATAGTAGAAGTAATATATTCCTTCATTGTTATTTAGTCTTTGAACAGAAGAGCCCTAATCATCCAGTTTTAAATCATCTGTATTTTAAAATATTTCTATGAAAACATCAAGTTAGCCATTTTTACTATGTCCGTTTTCTAGGTTAATAGATTTAGCATTTGTGTAACTTTCTTTGGAAGCTAAGCTCCATGAGGGCAAGGATTTTTATTTGTTCACTGCTGTATCCCTAGCACCTAGAATAGTGCCTGGCACATAGTAGATGCTCAGTAAATAAGACAGTTGCCCACCTAGAAACAGTTGGATTTTGTTCTTTGGCGACACACCAATTCAGGCTCTTGGCTAATCCACATGATTTTCAAACACTGATTTAAAAAGTGTGCGTGGGGGTGTGTGGAGAGGTCAGTTTTAAAGAAAGTGATGATAAAGAGTAAGATTATTTTTATTTACTGCCACAGAAGTGGGGGCCAGATTGGTACTAGGCATCTTAGTTATCTCTAGGATGGCAAAGAGGTAATTTGCAAAGCTTTCTGGTCTTTGGAAAGTTAAAAGCCAGTGTAAATGCTATATAAAACAGTCGATCTTTAAATCTTCAGAAATGTTCTATAAATTTTATCCCAAGTAATTAAAGGATTACTGTGTTCTGCTTGAAGTCTCCTTAATGGTTGTCTAAGTACACTTGTTGCAAAATAGGTTATCGTTATATGTTAGGTGCTATTTTAAAATATACCCACAACATTAAACCAAACTCAAAAAATTAATTGGAAATTATTCACTCTGCAAATTAATCTTCTATCAAATGAGTTGTCAAGCTATATACTAAAACCAGTATTTAGAGGCTTTCAGTCAAGTTGGCTAATCGTAGTCTTCTCAGAGTGTGTGGGAGACATGAGCTGAAGTAGAAGAAAATGGTTTCCACGGAGAGCATCCAAGTAGCTTTGACTTTTTTACACCTTACTGTAATTATAGTCTGTGACCGAAAATAACTATTTCGTTCTTTTTTTAAACCACTATAGTTAGATTGACTATAAACATTTTTTAAATTTACCTGTGTTGTAATTCACTTCCACAAACATGTACTGTGCCAGGCATTGTGCTGTAGGGGTAGATATGAAAAGATTGAATGATAATTCTTAAGTTTAATAGGGGTAAGATTGGCAAAGAATATTGAATATACCATGGACTGCCAGAAGAACAAACAAGTCTGTCTTGGAAGAAGTACAGTCAGAGTGCTCATTAGAAGTGAGGATGGCAAGACTTCGTCTCACTTTGGACATGTTATCAGGAGGGACCAGTCCCTGGAGAAGGACATTATGCTTGGTAAAGTAGAGGGTCAGTGAAAAAGAGGAAGACCCTTGTCTTAGGCTGGGTTCTCTAGAGAAGCAAAACCAGTAAAGTGTATAAATATATATATATAGAGAGATTATATCAAGGAAACAGCTCACGCGATTGTAGAGGCTAGAACGTCCCAAGTCCATGGATTAGGGTAGAGGCCTCTCCCAAGTCATACAGCTGCAGAAGCTGGGAAGCCCAAGATCAGAAGGTCGGAGAGCAGGGCTCCCACTCATAGGCTGTGCAGATCGACAAATCCCAGGTTCGGCACATAAGCTGACAGCTCAAGTCCCAAGAACGGGAGATGAGACAACAGGAAGCAGCCACAGGATCCAGAAAGAGCAAAAAGCCAGAACGTCTGCTTTTATACAGATGCGGGCCACACCCCCAAGGAGACTCCCTTTCATCTGATTGGCTACTCACAGTATATTCAATCATGGGAGTGATTACATTAAAACACAGAGAATCATGGCCCAGCCAAGTTGACACACAATCTTAACCATCACAACTCTCAATGAGATGGATTGACACAATGCCTGCAACAGTGGGCTCAAACATGGCAACAATTGTGAGGATGGCGCAGGACCAGGCAGTGTTTTGTTCTTTTGTACACAGGGTCTCTAGGAGTCGGAAGTGACTCAACAGCAGCTAACAACAACAAGGTTTCTAGGAATTGCTATAATAATTTTCATTACCTAAAACGGATCTGTTCTGAATTACTAGTTTTATGTTATCTTCTATCAGAAGCACTTTGAAAAAATAACTAGCAATTTGGCATTGTTTTGGGGAAGTTTTTTTGTTTTTGTTTTTTTAACAGCTGTGGAAATGCATGTATATCTGTTTAATAGTGATTTTAGTTAGGCGAAGTTATAACTAAATCTGACCATGTGCTTACACCCGCAATCCACACAGACCAATCACACTTTATGTTCTCTCTTGTTCCTGTATTGGGGAATGAGGGGCTGAAAGCTGCCAGCCACTTGAAAAAATGGCAGCCTTTCAAACTTCTTGAGTGTTAACCTCCTTTTATCTGTTAAGGCATTCAGAGCAGAGTACAAGAAGCTTAAGATTTGAATTAGACTGTATCTCTGCTAAATTGGCTTAGCATATTAATTCTCCATTCCTATTGGTAACCTTTGATGTTATTACTAAATTCTTAGTACCTTTGGTTTAATGTCGATGTGAGGTAGTTTAAGTGTTACAGAAACAGCTTTAAAGTTATTATATTACTGTTCTCAGATTGCACTTAGTAAACCAAAAAGGGGGAAAAATGCCTAACACAAGAAAAGTTAAAGGGCAATTATAGAGTACCCTGATTAAACGAGAAAGTACATATTCAGTTATATTGTAAGTACGAATGTGAACATCTATGCTTTGTTTCCTAGGTAGACACCACTGTTGATGCCATTTGTATCATTCTAGGGTTGACAGCCAATGGGAATTTCCCACTTAGTATTCACTCTGAGAAATGTGGTTAAAACATAGTCTGTTGCCTAAAAGGCACATCACAAAAACAGCTTTAAAGGGAACTGTAGCAGTTGCTCTCAAATTCTGTAGCCTTTTTTGTTTTGTTTTTAATCTCCTGGGGTCCTGTGAAAATAGTCCAGTGTCTATAGATAAAATCAGCATTGTACATTTGACCATTAGAAAAACTGGAGGTTTCCCTCTGGCCATTCCAAAGACTAAAACAAACAACGAGATAAGCAGGGGTGGTATTGTGTCTTTCTTTCCAGTTAATTATTGCCAAATTTGAATTTATATGGCAGATTTTGGTTCCAGATGGAACAGTCGTCATGATCTGTTTTAGAACTTTACTCATTGATTTTTGTAAACATCAGAGCAAATTACAAAATTGATATTCCAAAATATTTTCTTAAGCCATTTTATGGATGTATCTTTTATCTGAAACCACTATTAAACCCGTACAGACTGTTTTTATGAAACCAATGCATCTGATTGTCAGTTTAATTTAAAAAAAAAAAATCAGCTTGGCTGGTTTATGTTGGCTTTTGTCTGAGGAAAAATATAACGATTTGATAATCTTTTTTGATGTATTATTATACTGTTTCCAGCTAGCAAAAGATGATTCTTGCTTCTTTGAAGTGAAGACCCTACTTCAGGTTTTCAGGGGACAGGATCTTCAGTTTGTAGAAATTCTCCTAGCACAATTTAGCTGCATTGCCCCGTGGAGTTTCCAAGGAGTGGCTGGTGGATTCCAACTGCTGACTTTTTAGTTAGCAGCCATAGTTCTTAACCACTGTGCCGCCAGGGCTCCAGTCTTATTTTTAGTAAGTGGTAAGTAACTGTATATGTAAAAGTGAACTATTTTGACTGTCTTTAAAATCATCCAGATATTCTTTATATGCTATAAAATAAAATTTTGAGATAGTAAAATACAGCTAGCCCTAGTAATTCTTTTTTCTCTTCTTTCTATAATAATTTTTAATTAGCCATGTATAAAATGTCATTTGAGTCTTCTGAAAACTATAAATATATTTATAATGTTAAGAAATTTCTCACTAACATTGGCTCTTTAGATATTATTAAATTAGTATTTTGCTAAAATAGTCATTCTTTCTCTTCTGTATTGGGGAAATACAGTGGAGAGCACAGACATGTTGTCTACCCTCATAAGGCTTACGGTCTGGTGGTGAAGACAGACATTAGTCAAATAATTACACAGACAAATGCAGGTTTATACTCTTACCAATGCCACAAAAGGAAGTTATATTGTAAGATCGTAGATGGGAGAACTGACTTAATCCAAGGAATTCCTAAAAGCTTCCCTGAAGAAGTAAACATTTATTACTAGTTTATGCTATGTTTATTATACTGCTTAGGAAAAATTACACTGTATGCCTATAACTTACCACATGGTAAATTATTGATAATTGTTAAACAAAGGTGCCATGTCCTTTTTGTTCATTAGCATTTCTTATAAATGCTTGATAGTGTTGATAGAACCATCCAAGAGAAAGTTTCCTTAATTTAAAGAAATCCTGACTTTTCTGTGGCGTCAGTGTACTTTTAAAATACTACCATAATTATGTTATTAGTATTTATTTTTAAATAAAGAAACAAAGAGAATGACCTCAGGAATAAAGAAGGATTTACTGTATTTTTTATTATTATTAAAATATAAATGCAGTAAACTAAGATTTTAAAGTAACATTGTGTCCTTGGGTATGTTGTTAGCGCAGTTAGCTATTGTTGTTGTGTGCGCTGGAGTCGATTCTGACTCATAGCAACCCTCTAGGACAGAGTAGAACTGCTCCGCAGGGTTTTCTAGGCTGTAATCTTCACTGGAGCAGATCACCAGGTCATTTATCCTATGGAGCTATTATAAAGGAAAAAATAATTGTTTACAGATTTTAATTTTCAACTTAAAAGAATTTGCATTGGTTTCTTTTCCTACTATTTAAAAAATACAGTTTTTCCCAGAGGGTAATGTTTTATCAAAGTAAGATGATTTAATAAAATAGCCTCTTTCTGAAGATACTGTCTATGAGTTAAATGTTTTCTGTTTTTAGACGAGAGAAAATAAGGTCATATTTTCAGGAATATTAAAAAAGTTGAATTCATAATGGTGTTATATTGCAATAATGAGGCTATGGTCAGCTCACTTGATTGGTCTCTAGTCACATTTATTTTTAGAAAATTCATTCGTTTATTAAATAAATAAAAGTTGGGAGCAAAATACTATGTTGGAGGTGCTTTGGAGAATTGGATGAGAACAATAAGGCTGTTTAAGTCTTTCTTGAGGCAAAACTTACTGTTTTAACTGCTGTCAATAGTAACATTTATTATTATGATTATAAGGTAACCTCTTCTGGTTGTGTTGTTGGAATTTATTTCCTTTACCTAGAATAAACTTAGGTTTAAAAATGATATGGAAATTTGCATTGTGCTACCTGAAGGACATGAAAACATATACTCTTGTTTCCATATTTTATAACAACTACTGTAGATTTTAAAATTTTACATTTTGCATTAAACTTTACAATTGAATATTTGGGAATATTACTACCACCCTTATGATTGGGCAGGAGACCTAGTTCCTTTCTCTCCATTTAAAAATTTCAAAAACACCCACTCAAGTCATAATGTTTAAAAGATTTTTAACCCAAGTGACCACCCCAAAGTATCCTCTGACCCTCAACTTCCTTTATGAATGTTTTTCCACTTTTTTTTCATTCATGGATGGAATAATACTTGGGTTCAAATTCTGATTCTGCCACTTACACTTTGCTTTATGACCTTATGTCAAAAAAATGGACACAATACTGTCTACGGGGTTGTTGTGGGCATAAAAAGATACAGTATTTGTAAAGGACCTGGCACAGTGTATGTAGGCAACAAAGAGTAGAAGAAACCAAAAGCAAGGATCATCCTAAGCAAACTCTCTAGGGTAGTGGTTAAGTGCACAAACTCCGGAGCTTTGGGTTCAATTCTTATCTCTTTCAGGTATTAGCTGCATGACCTTGGATAAGTCTTTTAACCTTTCGGTGCCTCATTTCCCCATCTCGAAAATGCACTCAAGAGACTGAGAGTTCAGGATAGATGGCAATTGTTTCAAATGAATCTTACCAAATCTTTACTGGTATTTGCAAAAAGAAAAAAAGAAAAAAAAACTAACTCAATTGATATTGGTTACAAAATAAGATACATTGGAATTAATGCCCCTGCCAAAAGCTTTAGGCAGTTACATTGACCACATAGATTATTTTGAATTGCTAGCTCCTTTCCAGACTAATAAAATTCCTTGTATTTGCATAATGCTTTGAAGAATTCCTGAAATATGGGCACTTCCCTCTCAACTAGGGGTTTCCGATGGTCCTGCCAACAATCCTGGAGCACAGGGAATTCTGCTCTTAGAATCAGGGCTGTGGCTGTAACCATCAACACTGGGATTCCTTCTGGTTATGCCATGACTAATTGATGTGCAGAAAGTGGGAATGGAATCTAGCTTTAAAGACACTTTTACTTACTCATTTGACCTGTGTTATGATACTGCTGTTATGTTTAATTTGTCAGTAATAATAGCTACTTACTTACTTGGTACCAATTTTAAGCCCTTTATGTATATTAACTCATTTTCTGTCTCGACAACTCTTATCAGGTTGGTAAAACTATTTATTTTCATTTTACAGATGAGGAAACTGTAACACAGAGAAGTTCAGTGACTTCACACAGCTAGTTAGGTGGGAGCACTGTGATTGGAGTGTGGGTAGTGCCCCTGCACTTAATCTTGGCGTTGGGTGCCTCATGCTGCAGGACCTATAAACATCCCTCCATCCTGCAATAAAATACTTAGTATGACCAGCTTGTTCTTTTTTAAAAATATTTTATTGTGTTTTAGATGTGTTGTAGATTGAATTATGTCCTCCAAAAAAATATATGTTGTAAATCCTAACTTCTCTGACCGTGGTTATAATCCCATTTGGGTATGGGTTGTCTTTGTTATGTTAATGAGACAGGATTAATGTAGGGTGTGTCTTGAATCAATCTCTTTTGAGGAAGAGGGAGCAGAGCAGATATGGGGGAAGAGAGATGCCAAGCCACATGAAGATTGCCCAGGAGCAGAAGCTCAGAAGAGACAAGGATCTTCCTAGCTCAGAGAGAGAGAAAGCCTTCCGCTAAAGCTGACACCCTAAATTTGGACTTCTAGCCTCCTAAACTGTGAAAAAATAAATTTTTGTTTGTTAAAGCTGTCTGCTTGTGGTATTTCTGTTACAGC
Organism: Trichechus manatus latirostris; assembly: GCF_000243295.1. Classification (NCBI taxonomy): domain Eukaryota; kingdom Metazoa; phylum Chordata; class Mammalia; order Sirenia; family Trichechidae; genus Trichechus; species Trichechus manatus. The sequence continues at coordinate 14,336,662 of NW_004443974.1, read as the reverse complement.
AGCACTAGATAACTAAGAGGAGGTGAAAGTTTACACAGCAAATTAGATTCCTATTCAACAATTCATACACAAATTTTTCTGCTACATCGGTTACAACCCCCACAATGTGTCAGCACTCTTGGCTTGTTTTTAAAGTATAATATTATATTAGTGTGTTAGCATTTATCCAAAAGAAATTTGTAATACAAAATAGGAGTTCAAAACATTGAAATAAGATGAAGCTAGAAATAATTTACAACCACTCAAAAACAGAGCCAAATTATGATGGGTTTCTTTGAAATATCTGTCAGTGTTTATTTTTAAAACTTGAATAGTTTTCAGTTATTAAGTAGAACTAACTACCCGTGTATAATTAATGAAAACACTTGTCCTAGGATTACAGGTATATAAACACTTAGATATCTCACATTCTTGTGGCAGCAGCCTACAGAAGGCAGCCATGTGCTAGAGGTTTTTGTTTTTTTACTTTTTTTGTACCTGATTCCAG